>NC_092860.1:89320365-89421434 GCF_032062135.1 Pyxicephalus adspersus
TTTTTGTCATTTATATATACAGTATCTATATATATATATATATATATATATATATATACATACTGTATATATTATATATAATACAATTTATTATCTAAATACAATTAACATGTATAATGTATATTTTACTTAATTCTTATTGTTTTTGTGTTTTTTTTTCTTTCTCCCAGATCAGGAATATCTTCACATGCCAGCTTATTTTGCTCAGAGTTCAGCTGTAACAAATTCAATTTTTAAGTCACACTTCCTGAAACAACCAGAAAGATTAGGATGAGGCTTGGCCAAAAGAAACAAAAAAGCTCCTTGCTACTTGTACTTGTAAACTACAGCATAGCCCTCCTAAAACCAAAAGTATTTACACATCAATCCTATAACAAAACCCGACTTCTATTTTAGAGTCATCTATTCCAGTTGTTAGCCACTATCCATGAGGGAATAGGTTCAGAGTAGGGTTTGGGAAGCAATAGGAAACCATATAACCATACAGACTTTAGTCTGTTGATCAAAGCCTAGCACACATTGGTTGATTTTTACTTCTATTCTGATTCCATTGGATTCATTAAACATTATTAAGTATGTAAGTCAAGTTGTGTGTACAAAAGATCAAGAAAATCAGATTGGGAGCTACCCATTGTTATAGCATCCTCACCATCGTCTAGTGGTTCACCCCACCCAAGCAACTGGTGTCACACCTACCTCTTCCTCGCTAAAACGCAGGCACCTTTTTTCCTGCGCATGCCCTGTGGCTTCCAATGTTCCTTTGTGTCTTCTATAGTTCCTGTGTCACCAGTGTCTATTTTCTGGATTTCTGGTTCTTGACCCCTGACTTGTTCCTGACCTTTCTTGCTTGCCTGACTCAACCCCGGCCTTCCTTGACAATTCTCCCGCTTAGTGATTTGGTATCGTGCATCATCCTGCCAACCCTGGTGTGCCCAAGGCAGTAACCTGGCAGTAACCAGCAGCTCAACATCCTCACCACTAAAGCCTCTGGAGAAGACCTGGTTACTGCAATTCTGTGCCTTGGCCCTTCTCAGGGCCCACACAACTTCTGTGTAAACCATAGCGCCCCTAGAGGCAGTGTCTCCCCAAGCCTGACGGGATATTGAGTTTGCTGTGTTTAGGGATTGATGACCGAGTGATTCAGGATTAGTAAATTGATCATGATGATGACTGATTGACAATAATATCTGTTTTTTTTATTATTATTATTTTATTTACAGTCTATCTTTAGTGTAAAAATGTTGCACTGGGCTAATGTCAAAAACAGTAAAGGCTGTTTTATTTAATCAATGATACCACAATTCTGCCTATCTCAAAAGCTTAAGTATAATAATTATTGACTCTTACCTATTAGGTCTAAGTGAATATATGGCTGTGAGGCACAGACCACTTGTTTTTAATGTCAACCCATAACTTTCAGACTGCCAATATATTATAGAGAAACTGTTCAAGTGCTAAGGGCTGCTTCCAACGACTTACATTGTGAGGGAATGTTAATATTTTCCCATAAGCCATATGTTTAAAAGGCTAAACGTAAACCTAGAAACCTAGACTCATATCTTACAATTCAAAATCCCTTAATCAAAAATATCTTATACTTTTGATTTTGTCTAGTCTGTAATTTGGTACTCCTTGCCCAGCACACACAGTCATATGCTCAAATATATTGAAAGCTTCTTAGTTCCATAACATTACCAAGTCCCATTCATTTTTATTCCAAACATATTGGTTCTGGAATATTTATTATGATGCTCAGAATTTCATATGCTACCCTTCACCTTATTTTTCCAGTGTTGCCTTCATTCAAGCAAGCTCTAAGATTGTCCTTCTCAGAGTTAGTTCTGGTGTTGTCAATACACTTGCATGTCTAAACACTGGAGACTTTCACTATAAGCAAGGATTTTATGGATTCCCAGGAGCTATAGTACATACTGATATGTTCCAATGTGCACCTAGTAAAATCCCCTAACACGTACGTTTTCTGAGAATCTTAGGGGGAACCTAGTTTTTGCCATTTTGGCTTGGCCTCTAGTAGGCATTGCTCTTTTATTGGTAATTATGTTGGCTCCACTCAGTGGGATCTGACTTTTTTTTAGTAGTATTATTCTCTGGACATCATTTACTGGATATTATAGCTCCTAGGTTTCAATATATGACATTTTTGATTCTTATAGTTTCTGAAGCAGTATTCTCAGTTTCTGTGACATTCAAACTAGATAATGGATGCTCCATGTTGTGCACTTTGAAGGAGACTTGAGCTCCTAAAGAAGGCCTGGCTTGTTGTTGGTTAAATAAGCCTCATTCATCAAATGAATGTAGAATAGTGCATGAGGGACACAAAATTACCCAAAAAGCCAGTGAGAGGACACCAGTAGCCTGGGTCTAAATAAGACCAACCAAGGTAGGGTGCCTCAAGCTGCACTCTTCAAATCTCTCTAGTTATCAAATTAGCGTAATTTATAAAGCATTTTAAAGAATGCATGTTTAAAGAATGTGTAAACCCTACTATGTTAATAAAGGCATATACATTGATTGACTAGAACATTACAATACAGTTGAGAACTGGCAAACTGGTGCCATGGTAATGGGAGACCACGGTTTACTGATGCATGTGGGGGTGGGTAATTTATCCGGACCAGTTCCACATAGGTTAGCGTATATAGAATTAATAAATCATATTGCCTATCCTGACCCTTGTTGACCACCAGAAACACCTGCATTGGGCAGGTGAGTGTCAGAACATGTCCATGGAGCAAAAGATAGCCTGGCCTATAAAAACATGTTTTTTGTTTTTTTAGATTTGGTGGATGACTAGGTGATTTTGCTTCATGTACCTTCTAAAAAAGATGGCAGAAGTATGCAAAGACAGGCCGGCAGAGGCAGTGTAACATAAAAGATCTGTTGCAAACATGTTGGTGCCAGATACAACTGGACTTCAAAGGCCCTATGGGGCTCATACCTCCATAAATCAGAGCTGTTTTGGCTACAGAGTGTGGAAGTATAGAACATAAGGCATGTGGTTTTAATGTTTTGTCTAATCGGTGTAGCTATGAAAGACTAAACATAAATAATCCAGCTATAAATGACAGGCATTAAAATAGCAGAAATTATTCCAGGTCACAGGTTTCCTTCTCCATCCTTCATAGCCCTTTTCTATGGAAAGGCCAAAACTGCAGTGTTTTACATGTCTTAGTGACATACTTCTTCATATTTTTTGTCTGCGCCTCACTGAGCAAATGCAACCACATGATCTTGGTTAATTAAAACAAAAGTTGTTACACTATGCTATATTAAATGTGCAACTCTTAAAAATTTGGATTTATTCTGTTTTGTTCACTGTCAAATACATAGCTGAAGCTATTCCTGTAATGTGGGAGTTGAGAAGAGCAGAGAACATCTTTATAGAAATAAATGGAGCTGTTTTGCCACCAAGAGTAAAGATTATTATTATTATTATTATTATTAATAATAATAATAAACAGTATTTATGCAGCACTGACATATTACTCAGAGCTTTACAAAGTCACTAGCAGTCCCTCAAAGGGGGCTCACAATCTAATGTCCCTGCCATAGTCATATGTTTTTAATACAGTTTAAGGTCAATTTTAGAGTTCTAACCTCTGAGCCATCATGCTGCCCATTACAAAGATATTTTTTATTTAATACAAACAAATTTGTTTGGAAGCCTCTAAAAAGAAATATGTTTAGATTTTTACTGAAAATTTAAGAAAAGGAACAGAACTAATTATTGCAAGATGCACAGGTATGTAGAAGTTCACAGAGGTAGCATTAGTTGGTACAGAAAATGAACTGACTGTAGTCAGTCAAGTCAGCAGTTCCACACCTTAGAGACACGTTAGGACACAACTTGAATGCTTAGCTTTGTAGAGATGGAAAGAGGAGTCAACTAGTCATCCTCAGAAATGTGGGGATGGTCACCTTTTGGGCATAGAACAGAAGGATGCCTAATAATGCTGTGTAGATGTATTACTCACTAGAAGGCTCACCAGAAAGAGATAGTAGGATATACTTCAAGGTCAGTATTCTGAATGACCTTCATCTAAAAGTCCACACTTCTCCTTTTGTCCAATCTTGGAGGTTGTTTCCCCTTTATATGAATTACAACATCCTATATTATTTAGATAACTCGATAAAACAGGCAGGTGCCATGTTATAGATATAAGAATAAGAGATCACAAGCCATTTTAACATTGCTACTTTATTTTATGTACTCTTGGTTGAAATGGTTATACCAATGTATGGTTTTACATAATGAATTTTACAGAGGGCTATTTTATATTTTCATAAAAATTTCATATAATTTCATTTGAATTGTAGATCTTCAGATTGAACTGCTGAACATGATACCAATAAAGAACAGCCTTCCATTAGAACAATAAGATTGTTCGGGTGCTTTTAAGGAAAAAAAAAAGAAATTTAAAAAATTAACAGTAGGTTAATGAAAGAATTTAGAAAACATGACATCATGACATAATAACATATTTCTACAATTTTTAACTTGGGGTAATTATTATTAATAACGGGTAGTTCTCATCAACATTTCTTTTTATTTACAGAGCCAGAAATCAATGTTTGAATAAGAAGTGGCCTACATGAAACATCACATTGCTCTCTCTGGCAACAAATCTGTGCCTACTAATGTGTATTATAGAAAAAAAGACCTGGTTTAAGGTCTGTAGCACATAAGGCACCACTGGGTAGTCACTTGTGGCCCGTAGACCAAATGTTGAACTCCAGGGATGTAACTGATTAAAAGAATTTCTGGAGTTTAGATTTACATTTCCTATTAAGTTTATTTTAAAAGGTCTATCAATCTAAGACTAGCCTCTCCACAGGGTGACCGCTACACAATAATAATGCAAAATCAACAGTACTGACCCCCTGTTAACGGGGGGGGGGGGGACTAACAAATTTCAGGATTAAGCAGTTAGAAGATTGTTACAGGTGAGAGAGATAATAAAACCTACCTAAGGCTAGTGGCAGACTTCATCATATGCTTTGTTGTCTTTAATTCTACTTTAAAGAGGCCTTTCTTATCTGGTCAAAACACTGAATGCTGGCAAAAGTATGTTTGTATTGTAAGCTTGGAGAGAAAGAATGCCATTTGAATTTTTAAAGCCTTTAGGAGGAGACATCTTTTTCACCTATATATAGATAATGTGCCAAAGGCAAGCAAATAGATCCATGTGAATCCCCAAGTACTCTAAAAAGTAAGTGGATTTGGCCCCATCATATTCCTGATGAAATTTTTGTTTTGAAAAATAAATGTTGTTTTAAAAAGTCGAGTGGGGGCAAAGACCACTATAAGAAGTTGATGACCTGAAGTGTTATGTCTATGATACACTTTTGAGTTGACATTTGTAAACATAATTGCATACATTGTGCCAGCTGTGATTTTGGGCGTATATATCTGTATATTCCTAGTGTGGGAAAATGTTATTTGCAACAATTTTATTATGAAATGGTAATGGTAAAATAATGTTTTGTATATATTTTTTATAAATTTGCCTTTAAAGTCCCTTAGTTTTCTTTTTAGTTACCAGACAGTTTAGTATAGCTTTCAATTTATGTGGTTAAAGGGGACCTGTACAGAGAAATAATGGAAGCTGCCATTGAAGAACTCTTTCTAAAGAATGCAAATTGCCTGGATGTTAAGCTGATCATTAGGTGTCAGTTTCAGGGGAACACCTAAAACAATCATAAATATAACTAAAAGGTAATAAAAGGCAAAGGATCAGAATACCAATCAGGTAAAATGGATTTTAGAACAAAGTCAAAAATAGCAGTTTACATATTCTCTATGTAACGTGTTCACTTCTAATGTTAATATGGAAAGCTTTATTAACATTTGCTATTACGTTAATTATAAAAATGGACAACACAGAAGTTCAACTTAAAAAGACCATATTACCTTTTGCCAGACTCCATGAGATCAAATCCCTTATTAATATCTTTAAAAGGCAGTGTATGGCTCACTAATCCATCCAAATTAAATTTATTTGCCATATAGTCAGTCACTAGCTTAGGAACACATTCTTTGCTTTTCCAACCTTTAAACAGAGACCAGAATAACGGTAAAATGGAAATTCAGGTGTAAATATACACACATAAAGCTTGGGGTTGATCACTAAAGAAATATAGGCTGTTCTCATTACAGCGGATATTTCACTTAGCTTATTGTATGGAGTAAAGCTCCGTTGACTTCAACCACCAACTAGCGTCCAGGTAAAAAAATCTTTATTCGTTTTTAGATTTCTATGCACATGATTGAGTTTACTTTACATTCAGTAAACTAATTAAGTATCCTTTGTTAGAAGAATATTCCCTTTGCTACCGTTTCCCACCATTTCACAAAATACTTAGTAGTCTTAAAAACAACCCTTTTCAGCTAACTTTCTAAAAATGTAAAAGTAGCCAGTTAATTGTCTCCTAACATTAATATTATTATTTTTATTATTATTAATTTATAATAATAATAATTAAATAGGGGATGCAAATGACAGACAGATACAGACAGTGACACAGGAGGAGGAGAGGACCCTGCCCAGATAGTAAGGGAACAACGGGTAGCATTTGACTGTGTACGGAACACCAACAAAAAACAATATTTTTCCAATGCACATGTGTTAACTTCATTTTGATACCTCCAAAAATACAGCCTTTCCATGTACGTCCTGTAAAGAGCAGGTATGGATCAAACGTAATATGGGCATTTGAAGGAGCACCTCCTATAATTACACTGGTCCCATATCCTAGCTGTGTACACTCCAGGGCAGATTTCTGGATGAGAAATAAAAAAAAACACACACACAGACAGACTCAAGATAAGCAAAGTTTCACTTTACAACAGAATTAGAAATGATTATTAAAGTAAAGGAACAACATATTCATTATGTGCAATAAGTAGAAGCACAAGACAAAGATGGGGAGAAAATGAAGACATCTAAATAAATCAGAGCCAAATTATATACAAAAAAATTTAAAAAGCATGCCAATGAATAAGAAGTCCATATGTATTGCAGCATTTTAATAATAGGTTTGGATTACTTCTGCTAATCAGGATTGTATCCTCATAGCTGATGTTTAGCTAAACAATGCAAACATAATAATGGCATACCATGACATCTGTATTTCCAATGCATTCAAAGGAATAATGAACTCCATGTTCTGTCATTTCGGTGATCACCTCCTGGATGGGCTTGCTGTAATCATTGGGATTAATGCAGTCAGTGGCTCCAAACTGCTTTGCTTTTTCAAACTTGCTGCTGTTTATATCAATAGCAATAATTCTTGATGCTCCAGAAACTTTACATCCAATTATGACCGACAGCCCAATGGCACCCAATCCAAATACAGCACAAGTAGTACCGGGCTCCACCTGTACAATTACAAAGCACAGTTAACTGATCATTACATTAAAATTCAGATAAAAACACAATTTTATTAATTGCTAGAATAAATGTGCTTGGTTTCTTCCTCCTATAGTGCATCCTAATCAAGCGGCTGAAATATTGTGCAGCCAAACAACAGCATTTGTTGATGTTCCCAAATATACATCCAAATAAAAAATATGTGTGGCTATTTTTTTTTTCATCAGATTTTATTTTTTTTTATCAGATAACACATTTTGATTTTTCAAGTCTTGTCTTTACGTGCTGCCAATCAAAGTGTTCACATGCTGTCCTGATGTTGACCAATTTCTACAAAAACACATCCTTGAAGTCTGTATTTTATTTATTTAGGGATTACCTGTTGATTTGTGGATGGGGCTTGGGGAATGTGAGGTTGTGCATGTGATTTTTTTTGGTCTTTTGCCCAACCTGTAAAGCTGCGTACACACCTGCAATTTTTCTCGTTGGAAAGGATCTTTCACGATTCTTTCCAACGAGAAAAGACTGCACGATGCATGAACGATGCTGTACATACAGCACCGTTCATGCTCTATGGAGAGGGGAGGGGGAGAGCGACGGAGCGGCACCCTGCTGCGCGCTCTCCCCTTCCCTTTCATTAGGATCGGTCGTCGTCCATCGTCCATGGATCCGCCAGGACGGTCGTCGGACGATGGACGACGACCGACTGTACACACGGCAGATTTTCGCCCGATAATTGGCCGATACCGATTATCGGGCGAGAAAAATTTGCCGTGTGTACGCAGCTTAAGACAATGCTGTGTGATACTTTGTAAGCAGAAGCTTACAATCTATACTACTATTTTTTTCCACTGGTCAGCTTGTACAAAGTTGGAGCCTTTAGCTGCTGCTACCATAGGTCAGTTCAGACCTTTTACCATTCAATACCAGAACCAGCCCATTACTATTGTTTGGTGGGGAAATTATCTTTTTAAGCAGCTTCAAGAATAAGGCTGCGTACACATGCTAGATTTTTGTCATTTGAAATGATCTTTCATGATTATTTTCAACGACTGAAAGATGGGTAAATGAGTGCTGTATATACAGCGCAGTTCTGCTCTATGGAGAGAGGAGGGAGGAGAATAAGTGAGCGGCACCCCCTTGCGCTCTTTCCCCTTCACTTCCATTGTGGACATTCATCTTCTGTCATTCATGGATCTGCCAGGATGGATCCATGAACGATGTTGGACGGCCTCTGTACACATCAGATTCTCATCAGAGACGAGCCCTGTAGATCATATCGGCCAAGAATTATCTGACTGTATATGCCGAAAAACACTACTTTTGTGCCGCTATAGAGCTAGATAATCCTGGATGTCCAGCAGCCAGAAAATTAAGTGGGCTGTATCATGTACAATCTAAGAAGCTGACTGGGTGCACTGAAATCAAACAGAGCTATTTTAGTAAAAAAAAGAGAAGCATGTACCCACTAAAAGTCTGAAAGTAAGGCTGAAGTTCAGCTTTAAAAAACAAATTGTATCCCATTTGTCCAAGGGAGATCTCAGCACTGCAGTTTAGTTAGGAGAGAAGAGCAATTTCTCCTAAGAAAAAGCCCTTGCCATTGCAACTTATTGCTGTGGAATTCCACTTTCACTTTTACTTACACAATAGTTTTTCCTTAAGGATGAACAATAATAACAGAAATGATTAATAGTTTTTGTTTTAAACGGTAAAGACTTTTTAAATTAACTGCTTAACTTGGCAGTGTTGACAGCAGCTCCATATCCGGTAGGAAAACCACATCCAAAAAGACAAGCCTTGTCCATTGGAGCTTTGTCATCAATTTTCACAACAGCATCAACAGGTACCACAGTGTATTCAGAAAAGGTGCTTGTCCACAGAAAATGGTACACGACTTTGCCCTTGCATGAAAACCTGGTTGTCTTGTCTGGCATTACATTTTGAGATTCACTAATGCTGCATTGGATAAAAAGTAATAAAGCAGGTTTAAGCATATTAGGAATTTAAATTTACAAATTATTTTCAAGACCCTTATCCTTTTCAGAAAAAAGTCAGGCAAATGTATGAATCTTTATCTTTTCCAAAAAGATGAAAATGAATGCATGCTAAAAGCAGCAACTTTAAATGTTATTAGCAGCAACTTTAATTGTTATCAAAGTCTGAGATCCGGATCTCCATGGATGGGAGGGTGATTGTCCTCCTAAGAGAAACTCTCATATTGTTAATTGGGGGCTTTAAATGGGCAGGTTCTCTTTAAACAATATAACCCCGGGTTACATTCTGATGTACAGTAATCTGCAACAAAATGCATTGGATAGATACAAATTCTCATAAACAATAAAGTCACATATAATGGACATACCACTAAGTGCTTGCCTGATTTTCTGTTTCAAAATGTCTACAGGAAGTGATAAAAATGGAATGCCACTTTTTATCTTGTTTTATCATTTTTAGGTTAATAGTGAGTCTGAGTCAGTTTCATAACTACTCATGTTTAGATATATGTACTGGAAATGTCAAACTATAACACAAATTATGAAATTCCTCAAAGGTTGGCAAGCAAAATGAAATTAAAACATTTTGGGTGAGCCACTTGTCCCACTCCCATTGTTATGCCTGTGTAAACACATCTGACTTTTCTGAAAAAAGTATTTTAACAAAGTAACAAAATAGAAAAAAAAGAACGTACTGTGTTTTAAGGCAGCAGTTGGTGTGCGGATTTAAACAAGAGACGCATAGTCCACACTGAGGGATACATAATGGGACCACTTTGTCTCCTAAAAAACATATATATATTAATTTATAATGATAAGATATGCTTTTAATTTTTTGGTTTCACAGGGTGCAAAATGAAGCATTTATCTCCACGATACCAGTTTATTGTTGCTGATCAGGCATTAACATACCTAATCTCTGACCCTAGTTTATACAGCAGTATTCAAGGTAGAATTAAAGCACATTCACATTGTAGTATTTGGTTTGAATGTTAGTGTGCAACACATTAAGGCAGCAAATGCACTTGATTAGGCTGTCAAATGCACCAAGCATACCTAAAAAAGGTTTATGTAGCAAATTTTGGCATCATATTGTATATATAAGTAAATGTGTTGCCCATGTCTGTTGGCAAAGGTGCATTGGTAAGATATTTAACATAAATGGCACTTTAGGTTATCCAAGTGCTGAATTAAGGCTGTTCATTCATTATGAAGTGGCTGCCAATGTGCCAAATGGAGTCAGAAAAGCACTTTTTTGGAAATGCACCAAAAAGAAAGGTATGTGCATTGTTGAGGGATGTAGAACATCGTGTGCTCACACTCCACTGTACAGTGCTTTAACGTTCTATTTAATGAATAGCACCACAAAACACTGTACATTGAGCAGATACATTGTTATGCATTGTGGAAAGGCACACGTTGCTACAATGCAAGTATAAATGTAAATGGCACCCCAACAATGTAAACAGTACGCATACTGTGCGTTGTGGTCATGTTCATTTTTAAATCTGTTGTGGTGCATTGGAAATTCTGCAATAATGAATGGACTGGTCTAATACAATACATATTAGCATATTTAAGCTCTGAAATGGTGCACTAAACTGCTAATGAGCTTGGATGGATATAAACAGTATGCAGGTGTTTACCACAAAGCTTTTCAAAATTGAAGAAAGAAAAATTACAGTCAGGCTCAGCATTTAGAATTTTTGTTTTTCAGAGAACAGCATTTGTCTCAAGGCTTAATTATGCACCCTGATATTTATTTTATAAGTATTTATTAATATTAGTAACTTTATAGTGTCATCTGTAGCTCTTCTGAATAGTTGTTCCTGCAAATTCTGAAACAGTTACCAGCAATTCTGTCTGTAAACAGGTATATTACTGTAATTCTTTGCTAGCTCTATATATACATTTTTTTACTTTCGCATCCTTACCTGGATTAAGGTCAGTCACACCTTCTCCAACACTTTCAATTATTCCTGCACCTTCATGGCCTAAAATAACTGGATAATCAATATTTTTCATATCACCATGCAAGGCATGATCATCCGTCCGACATATTCCTGTAGCCACTATCTATAAATGAAGAAAAGCAATCAAAAATTAAACTAGTATTCACATAATTGCACTAAAATTCAGTACTGCATACAAGCAATACTGCTAATAATGAAAAGTCATAGAATAAAAATAAAACACTTCTATATAAATTGACTATATCTACCTTAAAATGCTGTAACAAACCATTTGTTATTATTATTTTTTAGAATACAATCTTACGATATGAATATTAACACAACACACTAGTGTGTACAAGCCTTTAAGGATGACTCCTGGTATTACTGATAGTTCAATCAATCACATATAATTTAATCAATCAATTAAAAGTTGATTGAGAGAGGTAGAAAGGAGTTGTACTAGGGGGAAGGAAGGCAACATATTTAGTGGAGGTCACAATAAAGGGAATATTGAAGCGCAAACTCAAAAACCTACAAAAACAAATTTGGAAATTTACTATTATAAACTAGAATAAACATAAAATGATACCTAAGCCAAGGATATGGGCAGTGTGAAGGTGAGATGGGGACAAAGTATAGAAGTGGTACCCATAACATCGGATGTAAGCCTATTCTGTGGTGGAACCGGTCAATTGCTAGAAGTTGCAGGGTTTCCATAACTCTATAGGTTCAGGCTGTTAGGTCTAGTTGGGTAACCTCCAATATAAGGGCTAATTCACCATGCCTTCGGGCAGGCCTCCTTATCCTTGCAATTTTTTATTGTGCCGCTCCAAGCAGATAGGAGGTTTCTGACCTTTGCTCAGAAGCACAAAATTGTATATCCTAGCCTCGATTCTGCAATTAGGCTTGTTCCCGGTGATGATTAATTGCCAATTCTGGTACCGCCACATGATGGACTTGCTTCTGTCGAAGGTGATGAGGAATGCTGGAGTTGCAGCCAGTTACAACCCCGAATCATCTGATCCTGACTACTTGGCCGATGAAGATTCAGAACCAGAGACTGAAAGGGTCTGAGACACTCCATTTTGTTACCTGAGACACTCCATTTTGTTTTCCATTCTAGTTTTAGTTATAAGAGATAGACATATTTCTTGTTATTGTTCTGCCAAACAAGTGTCCTTGCTGACATCTGATAAATTCAGATATTGCTGACAATTAAAGAAAAACAAGATGTCTTGTACGTGTCTGAAACAATGTAGCAAAGCGGTTTTGTATTACAACAAAGATACTATTATCTCTCTACTGTGGTAAATGAACACGCACAGTGATATTTTGTTATGTTATAAAACTAGATGTTTGTTACAATAAAGTTGGAGATTGCTTGATACCATACAAGTGTATGCATCAGTGATTCTTCCCGGGCGCGCCTGTTCTGATGCACTGAGGGGCACTGGGATGGTGAGACATCACAGAAGAATAGAGCCAAGAAACCTGCAGATCCTTTCAGAGACCTTTACACATGCAGAGCTGAATGATCTCGTTTGTGATCTAAATCTCTCCAAAGACAAAGCAGAAATTCCTGATTCAAGGCTTAAACAGAAGCACTTGCTTGCAAAGGGTGTAACTGTAACTTACTACAGAAAACGAAATCATAACTTGATAACGTTCCTCACTAATGAGGGATCACTGTGCTACTGTCATGATATAAATGCTCTTTTTAACAGTTTTTCACAAGAGCATGTTTCATCTGAATGGTGTATCTTCATTGATTCCTCTAAAAGAAGCTTGAAAGAAGTCCTACTGCATAATGGTAATTCCAAACCAAGTTTACCGACTGCCAATTCCATTAACCTAAAGGAGTCCTATGACAATATGAAGTTACTACTTGAAGCAATCCAGTATAAAACACACCAGTGGAACATCTGTGGGGATCTAAAGGGCACTGGTTTGCTGATGGGAATGCAAGGAGGATTTACTAAATATTGCTGTTTCCTATACCTGTGGGACAGCTGATCTACGGGAGACCATTATGTCAAGCTTGATTGGCTACCAAAAGATACCTATAAGCCCGGAACAAGCAGTGTCAAGTTTCTGCCTCTGGTTGATCCGCATAAAATATTTCTGCCACCTCTCCATATCAAGTTAGGCTTGATGAAGAACCTTGTGAAGGCCATGGGTAAATCAAACTCCATGGGTTTTCAGTACCTTGTTGAGAAGTTTCCAAACAAAAGCACTACAAAAATGAAGGAAGGGGTATTTTTAGGGCCACAGATCAAGTCTGTTTTGCAGTATTATGTTTACAAACAATCTCTCTCAGCAGCTGAGCTAGAAGCTTGGGATGCATTCAAGTGGCTGTGTGAAAACTTCCTGGGCAACCACAAGTATCCTGCGTACAAGGAAGGCATTCAGAATCTGCTTGATTCATACCAGAAACTGGGTTGTTGCATGTCATTAAAAATACAATTCTTGATATGGTGAGTGACGAACAAAGAGAACGTTTTCACCAGGACATTCAGGTAAAGTATGATGGCTGACTACTGCTGGATGCTGCACCGCGAAAATCCAGACAAAGTGTACACAAGAAAATCATACTCTAAGCATTTCTGAAGAAACAATTGTACCTGACTGACACTGTTCAGTAGATCTATACCACAGTGTGCCTTATTTTACTTCACACTGAAGATGTATTAACATTCACTTCAATGGTGCTTACGTTTTAGTACAAAAAACATGCACGTACAATGTTAAATATATTAGTACTCATAACTCAGGAACTGGAGGTGTTAGAGAAAAACTGATCTCTTATCTCTTCCCTCATATTTGCTATACCTTGTAGCCAACTTCTGATTTAAGTTCCTTTACAAAAATGTTTTAACCAATGGAATGCATTCAAACATTACATTTGGGACCCACCTCAGATTAATTTTAAATAATTAATAATTATTATTTGGAGATATTACATCATGGAAAAAGTCTCTAACATGAACTCTAACATGTCAGTTCATATAACCTAAAGATCAAAGTGTATAAAAAAAATATGAAAAACCTCTGATGAGTGACTCATCCCCTATGTGCAGTTAATTAAAAACAATAAATCAATCCTTCTTTCTTTAGCCTATGTTTTAATCAAATAGTATCATAAACTTTTGACAAAGAGTGCCATCATCTGATATGATTAGCTATGTAGAACTTTATAGGCAATGATAACCATCTTTTATAATGTCCTAGAAGGTGAATTTATTTGCACATATATGTCTGTTTTAAATTTCTATGTAACAAAAAATAAATACATTAGCGTAAAACAGATATGAAAAATAGCAATATTAATAAAGGATCCACAATACCAGTATCATAATCATAATCATAATGATAGGTAGATAAAAAAAATAAATGTGAAAACTCTACCTTAATGCGCACCTCACGAACCCTTGGAGGTTGTACCTCCACCTCTTCAACTGAAAGTGGCTGATGTTTTCCCCATGCAACAGCTGCCTTGCATTTTATCACCTTAACATAAAATAAGTGTATAAATCATATATAAATTAGGTTTTAATATCATTTAGTGAGCTGGTAAGTGGATGATCACATCAAGTATATGATACCTGTATGAAAGTATGGTCCTTCTGAAATCTACCTGATCAACCTTACAAAAAATCCAATAAAATGCAAAGAAAAATTTGCCTTTTTAATATTTTGCAACACAAATATCAATAGATGTCATATTTTCTGGATCACCCAGGTTCACTGATGTATGATGTATGTGTGTATTTTCTCAAGCCTTGGAGAGCTTTAATGAAGCAGGGCCAATATTTTTTTGAAATTCAGATCAGGGCTTAAAATAGGCCAGTTAATAACCTTTCATTACTTAGTTCTGAGCCAATGGATTTGGCAGTTTGATCTGTATTGTTATAAAGATCCATTTCAAGTTTAACCTTTCTTTTGGACACCTGGCCTCACATTCACATACAGTACATTTCCATATGATGCAGAACTAAGTTACTGCAAGCTGTCTGGGTCTGAGATTCGTGAGAAAAAGAAAACATCCGCTTTCTAGTCTAGGGTTTCATGTTTCAGGTCATATTGAAAAACCATGTGGTTCTTAACAGGTTCTAATAATATTTAAACCTATCCAAGCATCATTATTTATTTAACAAGAATAAAGCCAAAATAGAGAAGCACACCCCATTGTGGAGGAATTTTGGTCCATTCTTCTTACATACTTATAGAGGAGTTCATGGTCAACTCAATGACTGCCAGGTGCCCAAGTGGCTGCAACAAGCCCAAATCATCACAATGTGCTTGACATTTGTTTTTACCAAACATGCTGTGTGTTATAGGGGAATCTCCACTGTGGTCTCATCTGTCCAAAGGACATTGTTCTAAAGATGTTTTTTTTAAGATTAAACTTTGCAAACCTAAGCCATGCTGTCATGCTCCTTTTAGAGAGAAGAAGCTTTATCCTGGCAACCCTTTCCAAACAAGCCATACTTGTTTAGTCTCTTTCTAATTGTAATGCTATCAACTTTGACATTGAACATGCTAATTCTAGAGTCTGAGATGTAACTCCTGTTTTTTTCTCTCATTTTAGTCCAATCCTGAAGTGGAATGACATTGTGTTGACACACACCTGGATGCTCTGGACCAGCAAACTGCCTTTTTTTGCTTTTTTTACAGGTGATCACATTTGTTGATGATCATTTGAGGGCATACATTTGATTAGCAGCTTTTATCTGCTACTTAACCTCCTATTTCCTAGGGTGTACTTAATTTTTCATACATCACTTTTTTTTACTTTGTTAATGTCATGTGTTGTTGTTCATCTGAGGTTGTAGTTAACTAAATTATTTTTAAAATGGCCTGATATACAAGGTGTACTGTTCTTCTCAAAGCTCTATATAAAGGGAAAGTCTGCTTTTTGGAAAGGCAAATTTCCACTGTGCTTTTATCTGCTGCTCAGCAAGGCAGCTTGCCCAAGACAGCTAAAGCACATACTACCCTCTATATGCTACACTTCAAATGAAGAAACAAGAGGGACAATGCTAAAATACAGCCCTGGGTAGGAGCGTATAAACAAAAAAGAATAGATGGGTAATCTGGTTCTGGAGTCATGTGCAGATAATCGGCAGGGGTAATGAGAGGATCCTCCTATATTACACATTTTACCTATATGGAGTTTACTTGAGATAGACAACACTTCTGCATATAAATTGGTTTTAGAGCTGATCAACAATACATACATGTGTTTGCATTTCAAAGAAATTGGTAAACATATTAAATGTCACATGACAACACATCAGTGAAACAAGTACTCAATGGGCTTTAATCCTAAAGTACAGGAGCACTTGATATGACTTTTATCAATTGTAAGTAATTAGCACAAAACCCATTGGTATTACAAACTTTCAGAGCATTCTCCCCTTTATTCATCAAACATAAACAGAAAAGAAACATCTAGGGGTTTTCCTTTCAGGGGGACCAAGATCACTTTGATCATTTGGCCTCCTGGCACTCTGATACTCTTTGTAGAGTTATTGGTGCAGTAAACTCATATTTTGAGAGACCTTCTTGGCCCTTCTGCCTCACAGGCTTCAAATTTTATTGCTGCATGTCCCTCAAATATACATTATTGTTCACTGGAAAGCCATTAACGATGTACATGAAATATTGCACATTAAAATGAGTATAGTGATGCACTGTAACACACTGGGACTGAATGCCCCCTCATTTATAAGTGCTGGTGTCATCTCTGAAAGCTGTAGGTAAAAGTCACCAGAGTATAATTAGTGTTATCACTATCCCTCTAATTAAAGTGTGCAATCATTTCATGATAGCTACACGCCTACAGATCATATGGGGGTCCCAATGCAACTACTGACAGCTCTTACTTTTCCTTTATGATCCATTGTAACAGCAGAGCTTCTCTGTCTGCAGCAGCACAGCTACTAGGCTTATTCTGTCCCCAGTTCCACTTCCGAAACACTCCCCTGCCAGTCACATGATCAAAATGCCTGCAGCTGCTGGAAATACATTCTGCTGTCCTTAGTACTTTCTCTGTCTGACCACAGAGCTAAAGTTTACAGCTGAATTAACTTGATAAATGATATTCCAAATATATAAAAAGAAGAAAAAAAAAAAGCACAGGATTAGGGTACAGCAACCGAATACAATAGGGCAGGTCACAAAGCTTACACAGCAGCTTAAAAATCCCTTTTAGACAATTTGCAGATTCTCAAATATTAAACTTTGAAGCCATTATTGATATGGATTACCTACTATGGACATAAATATAGGCATTTTTTAAAATTGGTAAATATGTTTTGTTTTTATTTGAAATATTTTTTTCTTGGTGTCTGTGTCATTGTTTTTAGGACTTTTTATACTCATTCTGGAAGCGGAAAATGGACCAGTTTTTAATGTTAGGGGGATTTCATGCATTTTGTTTCTTTAATTTGTACCTATTTTGTGCCTTTTGTGAGTCTTTTTTACATTCATCCAGAAAACCTGCACATATGTTGCTTCATCTGTACTCAACATGTGTCAGGCCTTTTCGAAGTGATATTCTACTGACAGCTTTCTTGAAATTGTGATGTGATTAGAGTCAGCTGGTGTCACAGGACAAAACAGACTTTCAGCTCATGGACAAGAAAAGAGTGTTGACATCAAACAGAGCTGTAGTATTGGGTTAGATAATGGACCAGTAGTGTGGTGGAACAGAACCATATTGGGGCAGAGGAATAACCAGCACTCTGAAATCACAGAACTGGCTAGAACTATCAGGGCACAGGACTGACCAGGAGTTTTGGGTAGAGAATGAATCAGTAATGTGGGGCACATGACTTTACAGCAATACCAATAAATGCGAGGACATAGGACACTAGCTGTGACAGTGTTCAGAGCTTGTGTCACATGAGTTAGGTAATGAGGCTGCTGTTCATTGGTTGGTTTTATCTGTTTCGAAGGGGACCCCATATAACAACTTTTTTATGGGGCCCTGTAAAGTTACATGCCTGCCCCTTTGTCTGTTATTTACAGATACATTACTGTGCTGGTCTGAGCAACTGTGAAACTGATCATGATTTACAACTTGGCCAATCCACAAAACAGATATCAGGGGCCTCCATCAGCAATGTATTAAATACTCTTCTTGCCTGGAGGATGCATGCCTGGGTCTCTCCCAGCACTTTAAGTGGACCAGCATTTTTAAAGCAGGATTTGTAATTTAAAAAAAAAAAGACCTGTGATGCTTCTGTGGCCATCCGAACCCACCCTCAACAAAATAATCTGTGCTTTCTACCATAGGCACCAACATTGTATGTATGGGTGCCAAAGCGGTTTACTTGCTTGTTGTCTGCCAGTTTTCTAGGTCGCATCCAGTAAAACAATTATAAAACTGCTGCTAATGTCTTTCCTACAGCAATGGAAAGTCACTACATTTAGTCAGTTGATCTTTACGCTCTCTAGTGGCACAAGTTGATATTATAGAAAATCAGAGATTCAGCCCTTTGACTCCTAATTGGCCAGTATAAAACAGTATGTATACAATTGCATTCTGACATGGCTGCTTTTCCTGCCATAGTGTAGTGATTTGTATTTATTAGGACGTGCATTTATTATTGAAAACCTGTCACTAGCTTGATTTCATGACTGTTCTCCATTTGCTCCCCGACATCATGTCTGATCACTGATCAACAGCCCTTTAGTTTAATCAACAAGTAAATAACAAAAGTCTAGATCTAGAAAGAGGTGATTCTGCATTTCATTCAGGGAAACACTTTTGGCTAAATGATTAATAGGTATGTCCACCATGACATGGTAAACTCTTTTATAACAAGACCTCACTAAACTACCGTATTTTCCGGTGTATAAGGCGACTGGGCGCATAAGACGACCCCCCACTCTAACCAATCATTTGGGGGTCGTGTTATATGCCCAGTATTGTACTGTTCCTTCTGCCTGTCAAATCTCACTATTGTGAGAGAACTGAGAGGCAGAAAGAACTGTACACTACTAGTTCTAAGTAATGAATGGGCACGTTCCTTTAATGAATGGGCGTGTTCCAGTGAGGAGCCAATCCAGGCTCTGCACTGGAGAGCCAATCCAGGCTCTCCACTGGACAGCCAATCCAGGCTCACGTCCTGCTTTTCAGCTTACACGGGTCCTGCTGTGAAGCAACGCGAGCCTGCCCAGGAGGACTCGTGTAAGCTGAAAAGCAGGAAGACAGAAGGAGGCACAGGAGGACTCGCAGGGACGCCAGACCAGAGAGGGGACTCGCGGGGACACCGGACACTGCAGGTAAGTACTGGTACCCGGCGTACAAGAGGACCCCTGACTTTGTCATAGATTTTTCGGGGTTAAAAAGTCGTCTTGTACGCCAGAAAATAAGGTACATTAACATAACCTACCTAATGCTTGTCACCCTTTTCTCTAATGTTTGTAGTTGGCCTCACCCTAGGAATCTGTGTGCGTGATCTACTTTTTGGTAATTTTGTAGTCTGTGTGCTAGAGAACATAGTGTAGGTCCCCAAGTTGGTCTACGTTAACTTCAATGAATATATGCCAGTCCATGTATGAAGACCAAGGTATGGTTGTTAATAGGTGTGTTGGTTTAGATGTGTCAGTGGGAAGATATAGCTATCAATTCATTTCAACATCTATACCCATTTACTAACCATATCTAATATCTACATAAATCAAAATCAACTAAGTTATAGTTAACTATTTTTTCTCATCAGTGAAAGAGCTTGTGTGGCCAACACTGTTAATATTATAGATGGCTGTGGAAAAGACACTTCGTGTGTGGCTATTATTTCTATGAATCTGTAAATAGGCAAACATTTTGTAAATAGGCAAACATCTGTAAATTTGTAAAAAGTGAAACATTGTGATTTAAGCCTAAATCTATAAACAGAAAATCACACCAATGCAAAACTTGCACATAATTGAGACAATGCTAACTTAGTAAGGCACAAAGGTTTTTACTGTAAAACACTAATAGTTTTTACTGTAAACATAATTTAAAGATATGTATGAGTGCATCAGGAAAATAATTGGTTGATCCCCAATACCTGGCCAAAACCTATGCATGAAAAGTTTAATCCTCCAAATACACATTAGAGAAATGTTTTGGTAAATAGAAAAGACGCTCATCTACCTCTCTTCACTCCTCCCATATAAATGCAGTGTGAGCTTTTTACTTTGTTTTGTATTATATAAAGGAATTTTGCTCGTAGAGGAATATAGAGGCTCCTATTACTATCACCTGAAATGCTACCTCTGTTGAGCTGTCCTTGTAGTAATTTAAAGAGAAACTAAAGTCCCACTTTGAAAATACAAAATCAGACAGGTCCCTTGTGCAATAACAATTTTTACCTGCCTAATTGGTACCCAGCTGTCAAATTTAGAAGTCAGTGGATCAACAACATGGCATAGGAAATGAAGTTCCTAGAAAAATTTCTTTCAAATTATCTCAGTACAGCTTTATTTATAGCACTATCTCATAGACATACTTCAATAATGCTCCAACCAACAAAAAAAAAAAAAAACTCCCACCACCAAGTTACCAGGGACCAATGAAATTTACAGAACTCTCATCACCCCAGAAAGTCCTCTAAATTATCATCAAAGTGACAACCTATAATCTCACTTTTCTAAAAAAAAAAAAAAAAAATGCATAAATAATACAGTCTAAAAAGGAAAAGGGACAAATTGTCATGGCTGACGCCTTGTTGCTTTATTAAATTCTCGTAAATAGTCTTGAAAACTAAAGGAATATTTGAAATATCTTTTCAGTATAAACTCTTCCAAAAAGAACTTTTTATACTAAAGCAAACAAGATCCTGTAATTTTACTTAAAATATAGAATTATCTTGACCCACATTGTTGGTGAGGAATTATAAAAAAAAATCCTTCTTGAAATGAAGAAAAAAATATATACACATAAGACAGCATCCACAGGATGTCACTTGTCATGGTTCTGCTCTTCTTCACCAAGCTCTGTTTGTTCTGCATCATCATCATCAGAATCAGAGTCACTGTCTAAGTGATTCCCATCATCCTGAGTAAGGGGAACACCTGCTGAAGCCTCGCCAGTCTCATCAATAGGCACTGCTCCTTTACGCTGAGGTAGAACACTGAAGAAGGCTTCCTTCCAATCTTTCTTCTCCAGAAAAGCCAGGATGATCTCAAAAACTACAAAGAATGCATCAGTATGTCAGAAAAAGCAAGCATTACCTATCAAATACTATATAGATTGTTCAGCACAAATTTATCATTTTGTGAGAGACTGATGATATGAATCGAAATCAAACACACAAAATTAAAATCTCTTTAGTCAAAAAGACACATTGAACACACAGTACGGTGCAATAGGGCCAACACAGAAAATTGAGGGGTTTTTGCGATCATATAAAATAGATTTAGAGTAAGAAGGATTTGGGAAAGTTACATCTGCTTTGCAGAAAATGGGAGCACTGGTTTGAGTGTAGATACAGGTTTTATCTGTCCAACAAAGAAACAGTAGGAAAAGGAGCCTTGCACCTATGAGTGGCTACAGGGTTAAAAGATTTTGGATTCCACTTCGTTTACAAAATGGATCCAGGGCCTGAGAGTTCAATGAAATAATCCTGTGTACCATTAAGGTTGGTTGTTACATTTACCATTTACAAAGTTCCTGTACCTAGTCTTTAAAGTGGAATTACCAGGAAGCATAAAAAACAATAGAATAAAAAAAACTTTTCTTGGCTGTCGTCTAAATAGACATCCATTTAGATGTTCAGCATGAAACGTTTTGGAAAGGAATAGGATGAACAGGCTTAACAAGTAAGGAGCAATGACTGTTTGGGGAATGGAAGAGGTCTATCAGAAAGCTTTCTGCAATGCCTATTGTGTTCTCTGGCTTCAACTTTTCCAGCTTCTTTAAATTACATAAGAGCACCTGGATACCACATCTTAATTTGAAGGGCTACTCCTTAACTACAACACTGTTGGTATAAAACTAGTTTGTCAGTTTAAACACCCCAGAAACAAAAAAAACATACCATGATTCACAGCTAAGACTTTGCGACTATTCATCTTCACAAAACTCCCAAGAGGAAGTTGAGCATGATGGATACCAAGATCCAGAGCTTGCTGGTAGGTAATGCCCTGAAATGAAATTTAAATCCCTTGTCATAACTTAAAATCAGAACAAACTAAAAATAAATACTATATTAGTCTTGAGTAGAGGTTAAGTTTGCTAAAAGCAGTTGGTGTTTTTTTTTTACTTGTGATATTTTGCCGCTGTAGGTATTTTACACTTCTGGGCTTGCTCATACCTGCTCCTTCTGCTGGACATTGTATTTCCTGTGGTTGGTTCATAAGCCACTACATAACATATGAGCTTCAGTAGCAGAGTATACTGGTTGGAGTAGACATTTAAAGCATTGTGTGTAAAAAAAATACTTTATCTAAAACTATAGAATGAAGACTTTGGGCTGTTCTAATATCTACAAACCAGAGCTATATTTTACCAATTGTTAAATAAAATTATAAAGTATTTAATTAAAAACACTACAGAGAACAGTGTTGTGTGACTGCATAATTACAAATTATTTATTTTAAAGTATAATGTGGAACTCTTACAATTACAACAGCTGAAAACTGCATTGAGAAAGTACTATTACTACTAGACCACAAATTGTTTTCTCTTTACCTTGTGGTGATTATGGTCTACAAGGCCACCAATAATGTAAGCTTTGGTTTCATCTAGCTCATGGAGTACTTCTGGGGAATCAGACGTAAGGTAAACCAAATCTTCAGCCTTCATGATATCTTTGTAATGCTCAGAATTGATGTGTATATCCTACGGGAAAAGTTTAGAAAACATGTGCAAAGAAGCACTAGAAAAAAATCACGAAGATTTACAGATAATGTGCTCTTAGTGTTTGTTCTTGTGATCTGTAGCAGAACAGGCCAAATCCAATTTTTTTCATTATTATAAGTAGCATACAATTAAAACTCCTGTCAGTTTGATTTTATGCTGTCTCATTAGGGACATTTCTCTTCACTACAGGTCCTGTAGGCTTAACATGAAATTGCATATTTTCTTTCCTACTCAAAATGTTTATTTTACTCTCACTTTCAACACTGGAGATATTGGGACACTAGTAGGAAACTGTAGAAGCCTATGCATACTGGTACCTGCAATTTATAAGTATGCTGCATGTCCTGGGGATGCTCTACACTCAAACCACCTAACTAGATATTTACCTCCATCCCCAGGCTTATTTGATATGGAGCTTCTGTTTTGTGTATAGATTTTTTTTGGATCCCTCTAATACACTGGTTTGAAAATGGCTGAAAAGCACGTATGCAGAATATGTGAGGTACATCAAGGTAATGTAAATTTGTCAGTAGCCCAATGATGTTGGCTGCAGACTACTGGCTCTAAAAAAGCACCTGAACTTTTCTATGCTTCTTTAATATCCCACCGTGTCTAAAAGCCCTCTGTGAAAAGTACATTTTAACTTCTCCTAATGTGTCAACAGCTGGATTGCACCTTCCTACTAAACAAAACAACTGCATTTCATAGTGAAAGACCAAAAAAAAAAAAAGAGAAGGTTAGTGTTTGGCACTATTGTAATTTAAATTTCTGCCCACGATACATAAAGGTAAGTGTAGCCACCATTAAGTGTTGGCATTGTGGTACTGCAGGCTTTTCAGTAATATTAAAACCCGCTTACACTAGCCTGGTATGGCTGGTTTGGGCTTTAAAGGTGCATTGCATTAAGACAGACTATTCATTTGGAAAGGCTTCCCAATGTACAACAATGGACATCAAATGGGGCATGCAGAATAATTGGCAGAACATTGCAAAACCTCCTATTTATATTAATGCATTGCACAGTAGGGTCAACATTACTGTACGTACATAATGTGGGCTCCTATATAATGGGCAGATTTACTTTAAGGTTGCAACCATGTTGCATCATAGTAACATGGGTTCCCCCATGTTAAAAATTAACTTTCAGGTCTTTAGGGAACCCCTGCTATATTAACTATATTAGCAAGGTGGTTAGCTGGAAGAATGCCTGCTACATTGCTGGCCAGTAGGAAGAATGTCACCTTTACCAAAAAAAAAAAAATCTATGGTATCACCTAACTGACCTGAGAGGCGCAAATTGGTTGTTGCTCAAAGACTCCCTAGCAACCTTTGAATGAACTCTGGTTAGGAAACACTGCCTTATTGTGTAATTAAAAAATAAACAATCTTTGGACATCCATATGTCATTGGAGAAAATTAAAACAAGTATGTTCAAGACCTTTTTTCATAAAATACACATACAAAGTAAATGATCGTGCAAAATTACCTTCCAGTTGATCCACCCTTTGTCGAATTCATCCATATTGCTTTTTAGTTGTCCTCCATGGCTGGTTAGATAAAACTAGAAATAATACCGAAATGTAAAATTTATTATACATTAATATATTTATTATGATATACCCTGAGAAAAGAACCAGCACGCCAATAATGGGACATTTTAAAATCACTGCACTTCACTCAAGCATATTTTGTAAGTGTGTGATTGTCCTTAAGGCTTTTGTAATTTAAGTCTTTCAGCTACATGTCGAAGCACTTAAAAAAGTAAATTGCAAAAAAAGGATTTACTGAGCTCATTTTTTTTTGTTTTTTTCAGGACAAAACAAATGCCAACTGCTAATTAAACACTGCTCCATGATACATACACATTATGCGTATGTCTGTTATTTGGTAGGACTCCAGAAATTAAAGGATGTTACATGACCCTGGGAAATCTCTGAACCTTACATGATCAAACATGAATATTCATTGGATTTTCTAGTTAATCCAACTAATTTGGACTGAAACAAAGCTGGGTATATTTGCTTGTCTCTCATTTAACTAAAGCAAAATAAGTTGTTTCTGAAAAAAAATTGAATACCTGGACGGGGTGTGTTGCTCTGCGGTTTTCTGCATAGCACCTTCTAATTTGCTTGTTTAATTTCTTCACATCCTAAATAAAAAAATATTGGTGAGATGCCAATGATCACAGAAAATCTGTAAAATCTAAAACACAAAAGTAGCAGCTTACCCGTAATAACATTAAATGATCAAAGCTGCAATCTATAATGAGACGTAATGTGCTGGGCTGGATCTCCCTGCGCACTCTTTTACATATACTGACTTCCACGTTTTGTTCTAGCTGAGCCTGCCGTTCAAGTTTCCTTTTCTGCTTTTTCTCTTTTCTCTTCTGCCTGGGAGTATAAAAGTACATCTTTTAACAAAACATCAGATAGGACACTATAGTCACCTATTTTTACCTCTGTGACAGACAACAAGTAGCACTAGAACACTATTATTGCTGCAACAGTATTCCCCAGCATTGATTACAATAAACACCTGTCATCTATCATTGGTTGATTTAACCATTTCCTTATGTGAGGGGAATGTATTGTTTTTAAGTTATTTAAGCTTTTTATTCATTTTACAATGTAAATTGAAGAGGCAATTGTAAAAGCAAGGAGTTCCCAACTCCTGCTTGTTACAAAGGAAGTTAAAATTTTGCTGAATGGCAGTCACCCAGCTGGTGCCTGGCACAGACATAGATAGGGGAGTTTCCCAATCCAGATCATGCTACTGGCACGTCATGCCTATCACCAGGTTAAGGTAGTGTTACTTACAACATATCATGTTAAAATAAATAAAAAGCAACAACTTGGCTAAAGTGGCCCTATCACCTTACTCAGGGTGTCTCAAAACCACCTGCAACCATTCAGGGCTTCTGTTCCACAATCACCTAACTGCTGCTCTACAGTATTAGGGAATATACCCCCCCCCCCCCCCCATCCCCACAAGATGAAGTGATTGGGTCAAGCAGCTAATTGCTAGGCACATAATAGGGTAGTGACAATGTTGCTCTGTATAAGCTCCAAAATCAGGCATTATGCAGTGGCTGCAATAGAGGAAGGAACATAAGGTAAGTGTTGTATGGCTGATTATATATGCGTCAGCCTGAATGGGCAAGATTACAGAATTCAACTTACTTTCGGAGCTCTCTTTGATCTTCCCATTGCTTCTGTTTAATCAATCTCTTCATCTGCCTCTTGGAGATAACCTCAGATGTGTTACATGCTCCATTATTTTTTTCCTCAATATTGACAGACTCTGGCGCACATTTGCCATTGGTAATTTTGGGATCTGATGGTTCCGTGTCCATTGTCATATAGCAGAGAATAGTCCATGCACTAGAATCATGTGTTTAGGTCCTAAGGGTGTAAATACAAAAGAGACATTTGTATACCACAACCACTTGTCACAATGCAAAGACTGTATATGTGCGTGCTTGCGGAATATTCTCTATAACAGACTTTTATTAAAGCAGAATTAAAGGTAACTATATATGAAAAAAATCAAAGTTCACTCATCTTTAAGACTCATCATACTTAGTCACTAAAAAAGTCCAAATGGGAGTTCCCTGCACATATAAAACTATTATATGCACCCTGATAAAGGCACACTTTAACTTTTTTTCATGTTCAGCTCTGCAGATTCCTTCAGACGGTCAGATTTCTGTAATGACTGCAGACTGTAATGACTCCATTCTGCAAGTCATATCTGTGCTCTGTAGTGATGCAGATATCAAAGTATTAAGTATCAGTGCAAAAAGTATACGTGTCAGGGGCAGAAATTTTTGAACAGTCCTGTGCTTCATCCATAACCCATGATCAGAAGGGCACAATTCACCATGTGTATGTGGTTTTGGACTTTAGCAATTACCACTCATAAAAAACTGAATCATTCGGCTGGGTGCAAAATTTGGAGCGGATCTACGTGTCATTCACCTATGTCACTTACACCATGTCCTGACTGTCATACTTGTGGATGAATGATTCACAGAGTATTGAAGTCACATGATCAGAGTAACCAGCAGGCAATGTGCAGTTTTCTCCAACCACTCCACATGTTCCCTTGCTATATTTCCCACTTTACAGCTGCATATAAATTGTGATTTTAAATAACAATTCCTTCATAAGACCTATCAGAGAGTAAAACGTCCACAGGCAAACAGAGATTCACTGTTTATTCGCATATAAAAGAGGCACAGCCAGCAGCCGATAAATACGACGAAACAAATAAGCACAGGTTAATTGTATGACTTTAATTAACTTCTATACTGACCGGAATAGTAGGGGAAACACTACCGGTATCACAATCTGCACATCTCTTTCTCCAGCTGACATAACAACGTGCTAGCGAGAGCACTCTCTATTCCGGCGCATGTCTATGACATCATCGTTACTCGATGTATTGACCATTCTCAGCCGCCATATTTGAAATGGGCATTTGTGTTCACTGACGGCAGGTGTTTATAGAGTATAATTCAGGAAGAGATCATTTTAGTGGGATTACAACGAATGTTCTGATGGCAGTCAGAGGCCGAGTGTATTGTGAGCGTTGTGGGGCTAATAGTCAGCCCTAATAATGGTCTTTTTTCCGCTTTATTCGGTTACCAGTCATAATTTGCAGGGACAGTCCCCAGGTTTTTATTCATTGTCCATAGAGTCTGGTTTTAGGTACATAACACAATTTCTATATATTTATTTTTTCTTTTAGTTCGTGCAAGTTCATCTCATCTTTTTTTGTGGGTAGAGAAGGATTAAAGTCGCCGTCATTTTTTCTAGCCATCTCTGTCCAGTTTGAGAGATTTCTCTTCACTTCCTGTCATGTATACACCGTGAGGAGGAAATCCTTTTATAAAAAGATGTTACATTGGAAGATTTCACCTTTATTCCTGTTCTGGGGTCATCAGGACACAAACAATAATAAAAACCTGACCAGGGGTTAACACTTTACTTAAATCTTTAGATAGATATGTGACCGAAGATATGCATGGAGCCATTCACATCCCTCATAAAGAAAAGTAAACTCACCAGTATGAATCAAAAAGACATTTACATTTTATTGTGAAAGGCGGTACCATCAATGTGAAAAAATCTTCTTCCTTCTGACACACAATGACAGGCATAACATTAGAGACCTCCAATAATAATATTATTATCATTATTTTTATACAGGAGTTATATAGCGCCAACATATTATGCAGCGCTGTACAAAAAATAGGGACTGCAAATGACAGACAAATACAGACAGTGACACAGGAAGGTGGGAAATTTACACACAATAGGATGGGAGATATGTAATGGTGGGAAGTAGTGACGGTTTCAAAAGACAGAAGAAGACGGGTAGGCAAGTTTGAAAAAATGGGTTTTGAGCGCTCTTTTAAATGAGCAGAAAGTAGGAGCAAGCTGAATAGGACGAGGAAGACGATTCCAGAGAGTTGGAGCAGCTCTAGAAAAGTCTTGTATCCGTGCGTGTGATGAGGTTATGAGTGAGGAAGTCATTAGTAGATCATTGGAGGAGCGGAGAGAGCGGCAGGGGGAGGATTTTTTAACCATCCCAGAAATGTAAGTGGGACAATAACTGTGGAGGGATTTGAAGGCAAAGCACAGGAGCTTAAATTTGATTCTAAACTGAAATGGAAACCAATGGAGAGAATTACAAAGAGATGCAGCGGAGGAGGAGCGGAGAGAAGGATGGATGAGTCTGGCTGCAGCATTCATGATAGATTGTAGAGGAGAGAGGGTGGTCTCAGGGGACAGGTAGGGGCGGATTTTGGCGATGTTGCGTAGGTGAAAGTGACAGGACCTGGAAATGTTCTGAATATAGGGGGTAAATTGGGGGGCAGAATCAAAGGTGATGCCAAAACTATGTGCCTGAGGGGAGTCATCCAGGTTAAGTTTTAGAAATAAAACAATATGTACCAAGAAAAGCCCCACATCAATATGTTTGGAGGTGTTCTGAGGATTTGGTATGAAGAAAGGACCCTGCATGGCTCAGAATATTTGATTTTTTTCCACATTTACAATAAAGGAGTATAGACTGTTATTCTGGGGAGGAGTGATAGCTTTACATTTCATTATCTGATTCTACTATCTGCATTCTTCCCCCATTGTATCACTGCTCCCAGTACAGCCAGACACTGGGAGACACTCGCACATGGTTAGTGCTGTCATCATGCAGACTGCTCCAGATAAACCTTTACTAGGCTACATGATGACAGAACCTTCCCACAGCCATCACCACAGACATCAATACCACTGGAGTATAAGCGTGGCCACCATCACTGAGTATAGTCTGAAATCCTGGATTGCAGGCTTTCTTCAGCTTTCTTACATTTTAAGTCCTTGTATTTAATTAGTAATGAAGCCAGAGTCACAGACACCGTAATGGCAGCATGCATGCCGTTTTTACCGATGATTGTGTCCCCTATACCTAGTAATAGGTTTTATTATATATATATATATACATTGCTGTGTGTTACTTTGGGCAGCCTATTTATTTGAATAGGCTGCTCAATGCATGTTATCGCACACAAATGCAGGGCAAGTTGCACTATAGTGCATTGGAAAGGTGCGTTTAGAGTGCTAATAACAATAAATGGTAATTATGCACACAGACCCATGTGCTGTGCTATGCCACGCTTCATATTAATGCAACACACAGGTTGAAAATCCTTTATAGTTCAGTTCTGAATTTAACCAGTAGGGGGAGATGACATATACCTGACAAAGCATACAAACCAAAATGTAGCACTCATGCTGGTGCAGACTGCAAAATGTTTCTTTTTTTTTAATGGGGAACCCTAGCAATAATTTTCAAGTCTCCAGTGAACCCCTTCTATAATTTTCAAGTCTCCAGTGAACCCCTTCTATAATTTTTATATCCACAGATCACAGTATATCAGTGTGCTGGCCAGTGGAAATATTGTCACCCCTACAGATAACCAAAAAGATCACTGGTGTCAGTGATAAGTGACCCGAGAGACACAAATTTCAATTGAATGTTCTGCTATTTTTTCTACTGAGTGAATAATCCTAAACTATTTTGTTTTCTGAGTGAATGTCCTGAAAGAGCTGATAGCTCAACAGCAAGTAGGCACGAGTAATGATAATAACTAACTTTGTTTTTGGTGACTATTCTACAAATCTTTACATATATTAAAATAACGAAAACATGGGAGAGCAAATGTGGACATGTGTCTATGTTACAACAAAATGACTTAAATTGCCCAGCCAGTTTACTGTAAGAGCTTCATTCGTTCAATTTACCAAGCAGCTCTGAACAATTAAACCCACTGTAATATCTGAATTATAGTTGATTCAGAGGAAGGCAGTTAAAGAGCTCTCCAAATTGTTGTTTAACCCCCTAACCGCTAAGCCCGTAATTTCTCGCACTAAATATTTTTGCTCTTTTGGTTAAGCCCGTATTTTTTCGCCTACACTAAAATTTTATATTCATGATATCTACTAGAACCCTATTCGGACATATTTCTGTAAGTTACAGGTCTACAATTTAAAAAAAAAAATTTCATGAAAACCTGTGACGCTTTTGGAACAGAAATCTAGAAATCAGTGTAACGCTCAGGTGGTTAAAGAAAATGTAGATTAGGTTATTATTGCATATTTTATTTGAATAATATGTCTTTCAACCAGCAGGGGGAGCTCCTATCTCATTTACATGTCCACTCCTTTGTTGTAACTAAACTGTTGTTTACAGAGCTCAATAACCAAAATGAGGATTTATACACACAAGTGAAAGAGTCAGAGGAATGGCACTTCCCTTACTGGGTGGCTTTGGCTGAGGATTCAGTCTAACAGATAAGCAGAACAAGGAGCTTTAGTTTTCCTGTGTCTTGTCTGCTTCTATTGGCTCCATTCCTAGGAAAGCTGATCAGAGAGGGTGGTAGCAAAGCTGAGCACAGGATTGCAGGCACAGATTGTGCATAGGTGTGGAATTCTGTAATTCCAGCTGACCACACATGCATCAGCATCACCAGGTATTTTATAATAAAGATACTTCTAAGACACAAGATACATGTCAGTAACAGTTTATTATTAATGAAAAAGCATGAAATCAGAATGGGGAGGGGGAATCAACATGAGTAGCTGATCAGAAGTACTGCAATTCTAGAAGCATGGTTTTGGAGAAGAGAGCAGTGACAGAAAATTAGCTCATCAGTATGCTGCTGCTGCTGCTGCTCCCACTGTGCCGTCACTGGGTGTAGGTGGGTAGGAAGTCTATATATCATGTATATTCATATGTATATCTAGCTCATATCCCTGCCAGGCAGGACTATGCTTTATGCACTGGCATAGGAGCAGGGGTTGCAATTGGTGCAACAGCCACACCCCAGCTGTGCTCTGTGTATAGGGCCTGACCATGCCCATTTGTCAGTATCCACCTATTCTGCTGTCCCACTGAAGCTAGTGCAAACTCAGAAACAGAGAAATGGAAGTATTTTTTGTTCTTGGGGGGGGGGGTCTATCACTGCAGATGTGTGGTGGTCAGTCGCTGAGTGTGGTTTGCACTAAGGTGTGTCTGCCACACCGAGGGTCTGTCACTGAGTGGGGTTTGCACTGGGGGATCTCACTGGGGAGTTACTTGCACTGAAAGTGGGGGGGGCTAGTTACTGCACTTAGGACTTTCTTTGTGGCATTTTGTTATTTAGTGAGTTCTGCACTAAAGGGGCCTTTAATGAGCGGGATCCACATTGAGGGGGTCAAGGAACATCCATTTCCATCTATCTATCTGTTCTGCTGTCCCTCTAAAGGCAGCATGCAAGAATGCCCAATGTCAACATAAAGGTAAAGAAAAAGGTAGGCAAATCTGCACTAGGGGGTGTCTGCGAGTAGACTCGCACTAGGGGGGGTTGCCTCTGGGGAAAACTATCACTGAGGGGGTCTGTGACCTGAGGGGGCCATCCACCAAGGGGATCTGTCATTGACAGGTCTGGCCAGTCATGCCATTGAATGGAGAACAGAATTGCAGCAGAGGGGTTCAGATCCAAATTCTGCATTGAGACCTATAGATTTTTATCTATACCACTATAGGCTGTGTGGAAAAGACATGTAAACCTCAGGACTGGATGGACAAGAACACAAATACACATCTCTCATACTGCAAATGTATTTCATCTGTGTATTTATGGCTCGCTGGCAATGAGGTGTTTATTAAAAAAATACAAAAAAACCCACAAAATTTTTATAATTTCTATTAAAAAGGGAAAGCATTGTTTAACTACACTATGGTACCACTCAAAGAGCAGGTTTTCTCATGTATCAACCACTCATCTCTCTGACCTTTTTGTCTAACAAATAAGTTTTGTGTGAAACAATGCAGATTTAAACAGCATACTAATGAGGGTACCATTTTAAGACTTTTTTTCCAAAGTAATAATTAACTTAAAAACCTTTGGTCAATAAAACCAGTGCATGGAGTTTGGATTATGACCTTTACTACATCTAGATAAACACTGTTCTCCACTCACAATCTTCCTTTTAGTTGTGTGATTCTCTGCCCAGTGACAACCGGCATAACGTCAGCTACTTTGAAACAGGAGGATCCTGAACGATGATATCGTTAACGTTGTTGTTTTTCCTTTGTATATTTTCAACATTTTCGGCTTCCATTAAAGGTAAGAATGCATTTAGGATCTCACTTTTTGGAAGTTAGGCTGAATAATGGTCTGAGCTTCATTAGCAATAATTTGGCAGTGTGTGGCCTGGCCAAAAGTTACTATCATTCTGGTACATATTCTTAAGAGAAGCCAATTTTAGGTATAAAAAATTAAGTCAGGATTTGAAGATCTAACAATTGTGGTTTAAAAACTGTCTGTGTTGGACTCTTTATTTGCTGAAAGATCTGCTCATGCTTGGCAGGCATCTAATGTAGATTGGAAATATTCACTGATGTTTTGCATTTTACATAGTAAATACAGACTTAGCAAGCAGAAGGCTCACTTTAACTCATATAATATGTCTCATTCTATATTTACATGGGCTATAGATAACTGCAAATAACTTGGAGTGATATTGTATAGCATTCCAGTGAAGGATGTTTTTAGAAATGTGGAAAGCAGACTTTCCTTGACTGTAGACTAAGCGGGAGATTCAGTTACAAAATACTGCACAAATACAACTTTTACTGATTCATACATGTATATGAATATATATATTTATATATAGAGAGAGACAGAGAGACTACTTTACTAACCAAGAATTTGCATTGTTTATAGTCAATATTATTATACAGCAGGGGTGGGCAAACGTTTTGGCTCAGGGGCCACAGTGAGTTTTAAATTAAGATGGATGGAGAGTGTTTGTATTAACTGATATAAATTACTTGTAAAAGCCATTACCTAAAAGTAAAGCAAAACATACATTCAATTTCAGTGTTGTTGGTCACCCTTTTTTGCCAGTGGACAATTTTGTACCAATATTTGACGGGCCAAAATAAAAAGCCCAACAGGCTGTATATGACCTGTGGGCTGTAGTTTGCCTATGCCTGATATACAAGGATTAAATGCAGTATATAACAAGAAATTTGTTTTTTTAAATATTTGACAAGATTCATATAAAACGGCATTATTGTGCAAATTTAGGAGATGAAGAATCGGGCAAACCAATTTCAAATAAAAAAGTGAAATACAATATTCTTTTGTTAAAGAAATAACTACTTTGCTTTTAATATTTTACCAATGTTTTATCTGTGAAGCAAATTGATGATCTGTTTTCTTTTAAAACAGTGATGTGGCAGACATACATTTAATTGAATCTATACACACAACCAAAATTGCAGCTATTGTAAATATTTTGCTCCATTGTACTAATGAATGGTAAATGACCTTGTGAAAGATTTGTTTAAAGCTAACTTGTACTTTGCCCTAACTAGGGAAAGTCACAGGTTCTCTTGATAGCAGGCTCTACAAGGAATCTGTACTTAATCTTATCATCACCCTGACTGCATTATTCTTTCACTAAAGCTCCCCAAAATGTTAATGTAAAGTTTGATTTTTCTCAAAAATTTGCTCTTCTTCCAGCCTAATGTCACAATGCACAGAGCTGGCTATTGGCTAGCAAGTGAGTTGCAGATTTGGGGTCTGGGAAAATATACATTTCTTGTGGTGCCTCCTATCCAGAGAACCTGGGTAAATCTTGGTATGGCCCCTTTTCCCTAATATAATCTGTTCCAAACCAATGGCCAAACCATCACAATGGAACCTGAGCACTGGTAGGAATGCCTTCCCTAATTCCAGCACTGGAGAGAAGACTGGACCACTGAGTGTCTCTGGACCATGGGATGAGGTAAGTAAAAGGCTAGGTACTCACGTGCAAAGGTTCTCTTCCGATAATCGGCTCAGGGCTGATATCGGATCAGAATCTTGCGCATGTACAGTGCCCATCATCGTTCATAAGACTGTCCTGGCGGTTCCATGGATGATGGACGACAAATGATTGTAATGGAAGTGAAGGGGGAGAGAGCGAAGCAAGGTGCCGCTCCGTCATTCTCCCCCTCACCTCTCCATGAAGTAGAATGGTGCTGAATGTACACATCTCCTTCATGCATTATGCAGTCAATAGTTGTTGGAAAGGATCAAGAAATATCATTTCCAACGACAACTATTGCACTTGTGTGCCTTCCTTCCTTCTTCAGCAGATGGAAAGATGATGAACTACTTCTGCTGCCTGCAGTTAGGCTGTAAGGAAATAGTGCTGCAGTAGCCTTCCAGTGATCAGTCATGCAACCTATACCTTTTTTTTTTTTTGGCATGCTGTCAGAACTAAAAAACATTGTTTGGAAAGAGATACTTATTTGTTAGCCCTGGCTGAACATTAGTCCCCCAAACTTAATTGGCAGAGATCGCCTGTCTAATGCCAGAACACAATGTCCCTTGAGCCCCCTTTTTGTAGCAATTGTTTTTCACAACATATTTTCCCTGTGATAATATAAATAAGCTAGCTGTTTACATAGTTCAGATTCAGGTTAGTAAAGCTTGTCTTTTTATTAATAGGATAATATAGGAGATTATTGTCATCTAACAATATACCATTGACTAGCATTTGGGCACAAGTATATCTTTATTATTTTTGCTCATCCAATGCAGTCTATGAAGAAGTTTCACTACAGTACTGCTGCAGCCTGTCAGCTTTAAAAAAAACAGCCATATCAAAATAGGAAAAAATGAAAGGCTATATCCTGAATAACCCCCAGGTTGTCCTTTGGTTATATTCTGGTTTCAATCTGTGATAAAAGTATGAATTAGGGCCAGTGCTGTCTCAGCAATTTCTAGTGAGTCATTTATAGTAAAAACTGACTTCAGACATTGATCCTTTTATGGACTTACCTATCTTGTCATATTGATTTCACCTTCTACAATTTGTTCTACCAAAACTGTGGTATCAGACTAATTGCCAACATATGTATGTTACTACATTAAGAGTAAAATGGGTAAATGGGTAAAATGTATGTCACTGCCTTGAGCCAATGCATGCTGTAGCCATTTTTGCTAATAAATAGCAAAATACATAAAAAATAGAATTGTATGACTTCGGGGAAGGATAGTAAGCTACTTTGTTTATTCTGCTTGCTTTGTCACAGTGAATGATTTACTGTAACAAATTCAGCATACATTTGTTTTTTGTGTTATGCTTTTTAGGGCATAATACATAGGCTTGCCTTTGTTAAAGTTCCTAGAATGGGATATGGGCATCATATCAAAAGTAACACATTTCATGTAAGGTCATCAAAAATCTGCTACAAAATGAATACACAAAGGATGGAATAGAGTGTACAAATAAAATAATTACAGAGACTTTTTGGCAAAAAAACTACTATTTATTGATAATATACAAATTTAAACATTTACTACAATTATATTATTTTTTATGTTTTTTTGCCAGTGTTGTTTTATGTTTTGAAGCATTTAAACAACACAGACAGTGGCATTTTGTGCCAGATGCTGACTGCAAATGCATAAACTTGCTGATGAGAGTTTTGGTGAAAAATACAGGCTTGTTAAAAAAAAAAATGAGCAGACCTGGTTCCAATGTAATACTCTTAAATCTGAATAATGATACTGTTTGTGTTGTCATATATCATTGATAAAACATATTTAAAAAGTATGCCAGTATATTTACATATATATATATATATGTAGTAATCAAAATGGGTTCAGGGTCTACTGTTAATAAATCTCTTTTCCATCCCCACAATATTCCAAGTTGAGATAGAACACTTGTATTGAGAGGAAGTTTTCACTGTGAAACTGTGTGGCTGGTAACTCCTGGGCACATAGCAAACTGCTCATGTGTACCCTGGAACATCAAGTCACACCACAAGTAACAAGATTGTCACGCAGCTGTGGTGCAAATGTTCTGACAACAACCCCGTGGCCATGTGAAGGTTGGGATTGCACTTGAACCTGTGGTAGAACCCTGGGGTCACTGCAGGTCTGTAAAAACAGCAAATGACATCAGGGTCAGCTAAGAGATATTTGTACAGAAATATCCAAGTACAGAAATAACCAATATAGCCAAGTATTGACAATTTTCGGCCAATTTACAATACCACTTTGCTGTAAAACACATGTTTTACCATATATTGGCTGAATGTTTAGTAATGGACAAAACACTTTGTGGAGCCATTGATGGTATACCTAGTCACCAAGGAAGCACAACCTATAGTACTTGTGTTTCAGCTGTGAATCATCATGATTGTAAAAATGCTGTATCATTAAAATATGTGTTGCATGGGAAGTCTATTCAAAATGAATGTTCTTGCTTACCACATCACACACTATAGTACATGAGGTAATGCATGAATAGAGAATGAATTGGCCCTTAGTACATTGTACTGTGCCACATAGTACCATCTGATTCTGAAGCTAAATGTCTAAATGGAGACTAGACTGGACTTTCATTTTTAGCAGCTAGAGAATGCAAAGCTATTTCTAGATAACATGTAATCAGGTATTTCGTAGTATTTTATTGCTTCAGCTTGTTGATTAAATTAGCTTATTTTGCAGGTTAGTGCTTCTGCTGAGATAACTATGGCTCCAATGGCCACTGAATTGTCAGCTTTTGGCTGAACAAATCATCAAGTTCCAAAGCTTAGATAAGGGCTGGTTAGCTTGTACTTGTATCCACTGATAACCTCATTCCAAAAAAACCTTAATATGGTAAATGTAGTTTAAAATCCACCCAGTCATATTGACTCATCACAGATGAACCAGGTCAGGAGATTTGGTAGTGAAAGTGATATTTTGAGTATTTGCAGCTAACCTGTAACTGACCACATACATTACAAATTTCATATAATTATAGCAATTTTCACTAAACCCAATTACTAAACTCCTACACAAAGATATATTTTTTATCATTTGAATCTTTTAAAATAATACTTGACTTTTACTATTCAGGTTCTTGTACAGGCAGTTCCTGTTACAGACTGACAACTGTCTCCGAAATGTGCATACATGTTGTTGTCTCTCACTCGTTTAATGGGGACCACAAGCTACCCTGATAACACACACTGCACAAACACAAATCAAAGTGGCTATCATTACTATAGGTACTGTAGGTACAGAGAGCACCTATTCCAAAAAATAATGATGTGCAACAAGAAGACATAGCGCCAACATATTACGCATCGCTGTACATTAAATAGGGGTTGCAAATGACAGATGAATACAGACACTGACACAGTAGAAGACGACCCTGCCCTGAAGAGCTTACAATCTAGTAGGTGGGGGAATTTACACACAATAGGATGGGAGATATGTAGTGGTGAGAAGTAGTGACGGTTTGAAAAGACAGAAGAAGATGGGTGGGCAAGTTTGAAAAATAGGTTTTGCGTGCTCTTTTAAATGAGCAGAAAGTAGGAGCAAGCCGAATAGGCCGCGGAAGACGGGAAGCCAATGAAGAGAAGCACAAAGAGATGCAGCAGAAGAGGAGTAGTGAGAAGGATGGATGCTGCAGCATTCATATTATTTTGTAGAGGAGAGAGTCGGGTTAGTGGAATACCAGAGAGGAGGAGGTTACAGTAGTCCAGACGAGATATATAATTTTTAATCTTCCATAAATTTTTATTCAGTTTTTAATCATCATTTGAAATCTTACAAAAGAATGCATATAACACAAATTATAGTAAAACTGAACTTTTGCCTTGACATACAGTCACATAGAATAATCCAGAATACATAAACTTTGGGGGCATGTCGATGGGAGACCCAAGAAAGACACACCAGGTGTGTGGTAAAATGTCAGTAGGACCATTTGAGCCCTCAGCACAGTTGGCAGGGCTGTATACATAACATACCTATGTAGGGCTAAACAGACCTGCCCTGAAGGTGTGCAGCAGACACTGGAGCCCCTGGAGGCCACTCATGCCAATTAGTCCTGAGGTTTTCATCCTAGGCAAACCATAGCAGTATTCTCCCCAGTACCTTTTAGTTGGGTGTACCACCCGGCATTTTCAGTTACCACCTGGCGGTTTTTGGGTGGTTACTGAAAAACTGGGCACAATAAAGGGGCCACCATCCAGCTACAGCTTCTTCCCACCCAACCTAAAATATTTTATAGGGAGAACACTGCACAGTGTCTGCAATATAATTTTATTACTTGAACCCTGTCAAAGAGTAACAACGTTACTGCACTCATTTGAGAAAGAACAGCTTTGTCACCCTGGTATAAGAGACAGCAGTGCTTTGATAAAAGTCTTCAGTGTTTTTTTACATTTATTTATTTATTTATATTTATTTCCCTTGTTGAGTCATAGTATATGGCAGGGGATGGAAAATATGCTGATCACTTTACTTGTTCCATATTTAGAAAGACCATGAGCCTGAATTACTATCATGTGAGGTGTAGTGATGTGGGTGTGGGTTTTATTTACTAAAATGTGGGGTGCTGTGAAGCTAGGTAAAGGAAACCTGGGTCTTATTTGGTCTAAAGTGTACAATCAAATCAAACATCAATATGAAGAAGCACTAAGTTTTAAACTTCACATAATGCTGTGCATGTGACTTGACATGTAATCACTGGTTCACCTCACTGCAGTTTGTGCTGTAGTAATCGAGGTACAAGTTCCCTTTACCCTGTCTCACTTTACCTTACCTTGCTTCACCCTGTAGTAAATGGTGCTCCCTATCTCTGACATCCATCACAGTCAATAAACTAGAAAGCTCCGATCTGACCCCATATTTTGCTGCTCAAGCTGATGGAGATTTCAGATCTGCTGCCTTGACAGACAAAAAGTTCTGCATGTTCTGTAAAGAATGTGTAGAGGAAGAATTTAAGGGTTTGTGCGCTGTTATCCTAAATGAGAATATTAAGCAATATGGAAAAGTCAAAATATCTAGTTTAAGGCATGAAGTGGTTATCACACAATTTCTAAGTATTAAAAAAACTTTCAAAGCATTGTATACATTATGACATGGCACAGGTGATTAGAGTTTGTTAAAAATATATATTACCATATATATTATACCATATATAATATTAATAATATAACACACTAACATGTTTTGTTAGACCATCTGCTAACACATTCATGTGACAGTATGGCCAAAGACCTACCATTGATTGGGTGTTAGGGATGTGTAGACAGGAGTTTTCAAGTCCTGCCTGTTGCATTTCAACTTAGCACTGCGTACTAGGCATATTATTTGTAGAATAAACTTCAGCTTTAAACTTGGAGGAATGAAAAAACAGGGCATTGTTTCCAGTCCTCCAGTGAAACATAATTATGAAGGTTCTTTAGTGAGCACCATTACTGCAATCGAGGAGGTATATGTACATGAGAAAACTTATTTATCATCTGCTGGTATTTGTGAATTCAAGACTGGACAAAGAGCTAAACAAATCCAACAAGGCAGTGTTTGTTAGTCATTTGTATCTAAAATAATCGTTCATGAAAAACCTTGTGTCAAATAGTTGATTGTTCCCAAATCATTTGTTTCATCTAATGTGTAGGGGTACCCTTACAGTTGTTTGGTACATTGACTTTGATGAATGATAAGGCATATACTTCCTTTATCTTGGCTTAGATTACCCATGCTGTGCGGTAACATTTAACATAACACTAATCTAATGACAGTTATGAAGGTCACATTCATTTATGGCTTCCAGATGTCCTAGTGTAGCCTTTCAAAACTGACTTCACTGAAAGATCAGGACTTAAATTGGAAGTTTAAAGAAGGGAAGTGTAGACAATTTTCCAGGCCACGGCCCTACCTGAATGACAGCATAAATAAGTATTTGTACTATAGTCTAAACAACACACAAAAATCCTAAAGAATTTGTTGAAATATCTATGGAATTTATGTGAGAATTGACACAAAAAAAATTGCAAGGTTTTTAAAATAAAAGTAGGAAGTTGTTACACAACCAACTATGGAAGGAAATTTTTAAGGAAAGCAGCAAAGAAGCAGCTTGGTTTGTTTACAGCTTGTTTTCTCCCAAGCTAGATTACCTTTCATCACTGTATTCTAGCTATGATTTGAGGTTCTGGCCCTGATTTATTAAAGTTCTCCAACACTGGAGAGAATACACTTTCATCAGTGAAGATGGGAACCCTGGAATGGATCTAGTCTAAGATTGAAAACATTTGCTAACAAATAGCTTGATTTTAGGAAATCCATTCGAGGTTTGCTCAATTACTTGCTTTACTGATGAAAGTGTATTTTCTCCAGCCTTGGAGAACTTTAATAAATCATGGTCTCTGATGGAGGTATAATAAAGCCCCCAAAACATGTTGAAAAAATACTTTTTTCAACTACTAGAATTAAATAAGTCCTAAAATCGTAAACCCTACCTGTAGTTCTGTATTCACCATGTCCCGAATTAGTAAAGACCTACCCAAACAAAGTAACTTCTTGGTTTTAACTTGATGGACTCTTGTTTTTTATTTATATCAATCAATACCCTAAAAGTCCCACTTTTGTTTTCCTTGCTCTATTTTTGGAGAATCCCAGCCTTTACTGCTCTTTGGTGGTGGTAGTAGAACATATCTATTTTATGTTTTTTGTATATCATCTAAAGGCTTGGGGCAGATTTATAAAGGGACACTCCTTCAAACCACCATAGGTATATCGAATTTTAGTAGGATAATGGTATTCTTGTGTTAACCCATTTATAGAAGTGATGATTACCTGACATGATAATTTATTGAATACCGGTAATTGAATTGAATAATAACTAAATAAACTTGCTATCATCACCCTTTACCTGAAGCTTTACTTCTACTGCTACATTTAAAGAAGTTATGATCAGCATGAAGTCCAGCAGAATCCTAGAACATGCTTCTCATTTTGACGGAGGCCAGTGGTGTTGATTTTAAATACTTTTGATCACCAATTATTAGGAGATCATACCTTAAAGAAATGATTGGGTCACATATGCCACTTCCAAACAGTCACGCCATTCCATCTATCAAAACCCCTAAATTTCAAAGTGTAAACACAGTGTGGCAATCAAAGTGAGAATTCGATTTTTAAAAAGTGGTAAACAAAAAAGTGGTGATCCAAGTTCTACTTCCTTATAAATAAGTGTAAAGACCAGTTAGTCCAGTGGAAACATTTTATTATTGATTTTCTTGGATGACATCCATGGATGACTTTTTGTGATTCAAACCACAATTTTCACACTTGTGTATATTTATAAAGGCAGTCTTTGAATACATGAAAAATAAATGTTAGGGTATAAATCTGATAAACGGGAATAAAAAGATGTAATAACGCATGCTACAAATAGTAGTGTAATAGTAAATGCTACAATGTTCAAACTGGTATGTTATCATCTGTAAACCAAAAAAGAATGGTCAGTTCCGAACGATTCATACCACTCTCACATTGAACTGCTTCAAACGATATTATTTGTGAAAGCTAACAATAAATGACCTGGTTATAGTGTAGAAAAGAGAATCTAGTAGTGCTGATAACCATGTAGTAGTTATCAGGCTTGTACTCCCTGAGCTAGCTGACCTCACAGTCACAGCTGTTGTTGGACAAGATCTGGTGTTCCATGACAGGCAGTGTCCATGAGGCAGCATGTGTTTCATGTGGGAGGCTATGCACTGCAAATGTCAGAGAATTTGTCATCTTGTTCCCTATTAAAAGTTTATATCAACCTGATTTTTGTATTTACAATACAGACAACTCTAAATTTGAATCTTCCTCATTAATAATATACCATTTCTTTGCCCTAGAATAACCCATTCACTCCAGAGTTTCAGGAAAACATGGCTTTGTCCTTGATAATAAATACTTTTTTGTAGATTTTAATAACTCCATATAATATATGGGTTGTATTTTATTAATGGAAGTTCATTATCAAACACCTTCAGGAAAATACAAAAATGATTACAGCAGTAATAATGTATATTATAGGTCATCAGTCAGACAGTTCAGGCACAGTAAGGGGGAAACTCTTGGAACAAAATTCAGCTTTTCAGGGATCCCTTCCATAATTACTATATCCACAGCTCACAGTACATTAGTGTGATGGTCAATGGGAGAATACTTCTTACACTGCAGGCCAGAGCGAAGCATGTCACCCCTACAGAAAACCAAAAGAGTCATTGTCATTAGTGGTAAATGACCTGGGAGTCACAAATTGCTCAAGGAATCCCTAGAAACCTTCTCAGGAAGAACCCTTTCTCAGGAAGAACCCTCCTTGAGAAACACAGCTGTAGATGATTGTGGCCTGGGATAAACAATCGTGATCGTAGCAGGCGATAATGTAGAATGTGCACAGCAGCTCTTAATGTTGTTAACAAATCCATCCTGGAGGATCAATGCACAACTAAACGTGTGTGGCTGCACTGCTTTCCTATTAGGAATGATAGACCAGGGAGCCCCTCACTTGTCCTCCCCCTTCCCTTATCCATAATACTGAAAAGCTCTGTGTGTACAGTGCTCGCTCATTCTATTGTTACTGAAAACCACCAGCAACAGAAATCTAATACCTCTACATCGCCATGGAAAGACATAAAAATCTTTATCCAATATCAGTGGAATGAGCATAATGCTAACAGTGAAGTACCAATATCAAAAATCATAACATTACAACTTGTACTGGTTTGTTTTAAGAAAACTGTGACTTGCCCATATTGGCCAAATCAAAGTACTACATCCATCAAAATGGACCTTTTTGCTAGACTTAGTTAACATGTATCTAGTGGACAGCCTTTGCTTCTTTATTAATTCACCCCCATTACCACAAAATTCTAAACCATATTGGAACCAAATAAAAAAATGTTCAATTGTACAAAATGAAAATCCCAGGAGTGTTGTTTTTTGAGTCAAAGGTTATGTGGGTTCTAGTGATCGGCATTCAGCCATGATAGTAGCATGCTACTTCAATAAATAATATTTTTGACTGTGTCATGGCCAGCAGATTCTAAATATATCAAATGTCACACAGAACTGCATTTCCTACTGGGAATTGGAAAATCAAGATGTTTTGTAAATGGAAGTCAGAACACTCCAAATCCAACCAGACCATGTGACAAATCTTTACTGGGTAAAAAAGCTGATAATGATAAGCCAAATAATGATTTTGCCATATAAATATGCCTATAAATATGATGCATTTAGGTGAACTAAAAATACATACAGGATTTTACCAGCAAGAACATAAAAAAATATGAAATGGAAAACTCAAGGTAAACATAAATAATTTATTGCTTACAAAGGTTCTTGTGTCAACATGCCCAGTATAAAATCTTAAGTATACAACATAGGAGCTAGCTGGGTAGGTGACAGATACGCATGCCAAGCATGTCACTGAGTCAGCCCCTGACGCTTGCTTGTGTATGCATTGCAAAGTTCTTCAGTATACAGTGACAAGGTTTAATTATAGATAGCTCACACTTATGTGACTGCTCTACTACAGTAAATACTGTATCCCAAGTTGTCCATTTTTTCGTTCATGCTTTTTAAATATTATTTTTCTTTTATTGGGGTTTTGATTATTTCATATCTTTGTGTATAATGTGCAAATATATAATGTTTAACCTAAATTTCTGCCCCCCCCCCCCCATTTATTTGCCTGAAGATGAACATTGGAAAATGGCGTTCTAACACCATTACATCTGCGTTGTATTAACTGCTATGGGTAGGTGCGTTGACATGTCCTATTAAACACGTTTAACTTGTTTCCCAGGGTTGAAAAGAGAAATTCACTAATTTGTTATTGCAATAACAATAACCTATTTGTTATTATCACTTAAAGGTGGCAATATTCAAAGGTACTGTTTAGTCACGATTACTTGGCTTTCCCCCAAAAAACTCGCCTCAGACTATGTTAGGGGGTCATTACATGGACATTATATTGTGAGTGCCTCTAAGATTCTAAATCTTAGAATCTAAAGATTATTTGATTTTTTAGTAATTGGGTGTAAATTAATAGGTAGTTTGTGTTTTTATTATTACATTTTATCACTATTTTATTATATTTATCGTTTTTGTGCCATAGTCATGCATCATGAATTAAGTAAAGTGTTGGGTTTCTTATTGCATTGCATTTGGGTTCTTATGGTTATCAGTTTTAGAAATAGGTAGCAGGGGCCACTTACTCATAAAACCCTTGTTTCATGCAGTATAGGAAGATGGGAACTGCCATTGTTTCAGTTCATTGTTAAAGTTTACATACACTTTCAATTTTCAATTGTTACCATCGTTGACAGGTAAAGTAAGCAGCCTTAGTGACTATCATCATCCGCCAGCCAAATTGTCTTCCCTATATTATAACTTCCCTATACTAAATCTTTTTATGTTACAAACAATTCTAGGTATAGTAGATTTATTAGATCCTAAAATCTGAGTCACTATTTACAACCCCTCTGCCATCTGCTATCACATTTTTATTTACAATATGCAAAATTCCACATTTTGTACATAGAACTGTTTCTTTTTACTTAATATTTGACAGACATCTTATGTTTGTATGTATTTTTATTTCTCCTTATTATACAGTATATAATGCGGGACCAAGGCTTAACAATGACAAGTTGTATCGATATCAGTATGCCACAGAAGTATTAATTGATAGGCCACGAGGGTCACTGCAGGACAGTGTGGGCTACAAGATTTCCTCAGAAGTAGAAGTTAGCCTAATATGGAGAAACCCAAACAACAAAGATGACCAGCTCATCAGAATGGGGGTATGTTTAAAATAATTTAATGTATTATGTGTTTATTCTAAAGAACTAATTTTTACCTCTTTTATTTCTATTTTACAGAACAACACTTAGGTTGTAACTAATGTGTCTTTATTCTGTGCAGCATCCTTTGTATCTATCTTGTGTATTATTATAAAGCTTTCATTTGTATCTCCTCTAATTTATATGTTGAAAGATAATAAGCAGAATGTTTTTTGTTAGGACAGAACACCAAAGTTTTTTTTTTTTTTTTAATATGCTTATCATTGACAATTGTAATATATATATTATATAAAGCCAAAGATTCTTTTTAGTAGGTTAGATCCAACTGGTTTAACACTTTTATTATTTTCATTATTAATATTATTATTATGCAGTATTTATATAGCGCCAGCATAATATGCAACGCTCTGCAAAATTCATAGTCATGTCACTAGCTGTCCCTCAAAGGGTCTCACAATCTAATGTCCTTACCATTGTTATATGTCATTATTACAGTCTAAGGTTAATTTTACTAAAAGATATGATTTGTTTGCAGATGAAACATATCAAAGTGGAAAATATCAATGAACGACCACAAGATCAGAACATTTTTACTGGAACAAATGCTGCAAAACTTCTAGGAAAAGATCATCTTTCTATTCTTGAAAGTCCAATGCTTCTACAATGGAGTCATGGAAAGGTAAAATTAAACTAAAGCCAAATAAATCCCAAATTGAACAAAGCAATTTGTAATAACAACCATGATGGTGAGTGAGTATAAACAAGATATAGGGACATTGAGAAATTGAGATGTACTGGGGTGCTGTCCACCCCATTGTCTCTAACATGCCACAAAAGGAAGGCATAACATACACATCAATGAAAGTATATTAAAATTTGTGCAAACAATTATCAAATAATGGATCCCAGCCAAAAATAAAAAATGAAGAAGACCAGTTTACATCTAATGTTTAATCATCACTGATTTAACCTAGTTGGAGGGTCAGTCTGGTGTGACCATGTAACACCCAAAAGTAGGAAGAATCATGGATGCTAGAATATATTTCCTATAAAGATGATTATAAGTGTCTTGAAAGTTAAGAGTGTCTTCATAAAAATTTAACAAATGGTTTAAAAAATGAATTAGGACCAAATATCATTTCAGTTCCTGTTACTGATGAAAAACAATTAAAGGCAAAACATTTTTATTCTAGCATGTATGCGGCTACTTTGCTTAGAGTGGTGCACTTCCTAGAGCCTGGACTGTATTTTATTTTTTATCTTGTATTTTATTCACATTTACACTAAACTAAGTTCAAATCTGGTTAGTAGAAGGGGAGCATGTTTTGATATTAGGCTTTCAGTATGTGAGGGACAGCACTAAACCTGAAGTGTGTTCTTGAATCACAAGCAGCCTTGGTCCAGGATCACCAAAATATTAACTGGGGTAGGCTGGTACATTACTGCTAGGATAAAAAGTAGTAAGAGGCAGCTGCATTCAGTTTATGCATCTCAATGTTTCATTTTCATCTTTGCCTGAAGTATAAGAATACAAGGATTTTCAGGTCTCATTTATGAACTTTAAAATAACGTTTCATTATCGATGTGCAGTAGAACAACCTTGCTTTTATCACTAAGTGCCAATAAAACTAATGAAGGGATCTGTGTATAAAGGTCACTCACAGCCAATAGAATAAAGACACGTTCAGATTTTTTGAAAGCTTATCTGGCTGTGGTAGTAATGAGCCACTCACACTCAAATCAGTATGATTGTGAAATACAATAGATATAGTTGGTGTCCTAATAGAAACTGTATAAAAATAAATCTTTTAAAGCCTAATTCTCTTACATCTTGGAGATATTGGGTCTGATTTAATAAAGCTCTCCAAGGCTGGAGAGGATACACTTTCATCAGTGAACCTGGGTGATCCAGCAAACCTGGAATGGCTATTTGTTAACCACATTCATTCCAGGTTCACTGATGAAAATGTATCTTTTTACAGCCTTGGAGAGCTTTATTAAATCATGCTCATGTAGTGTTGGGACCTGGAGGTAATTGCTGGCTTTGACACTTTATAATAATAGCCATTTCATTTAGCTATGCCACATTGCAACCACATCCCCTTACAAAACCATGCCCATTCGTGCACAGCATTTGTAAGACCTCCTTTTGAAATTTAAATTAGGCTACGTGCACACATCAGACGATTCTCGTCCGATAATCGCCTTAGGACTGATATGGGACGAGAATCTGGCATTTGTACTTGACGGTATGTACAGCGCTCATTAATGCATTGTGCAGTCTTTTGTCTTTGAAAGGGATTGTGAAAGATCCTTTCCAACAACAATTATTGCATGTGTGTATGCAGCCTTAGACCCTGCACTTTGTTAAGATGCTTTTGACCCCAGAGGTTTGAAAGCTGATGCTCATTGGCCATGGTTTAGTGCTGAGCTAGACCGTGATCATACTATCTTTTTCTAGAATACTTAGAATAAAATAATAAAAACATTTTTACATGGACTTTCACTGAGATGTTTTATGTAGCCCAATCATTTTTTTGTAAAACAGTTCTGAAAACACATTCTAGAATATTACACAAACTAGAATACCTATGTATTTTATTTTTGTTGTATCTGGTTTACTTACTTACTTACTGTAACATATTTATGATTTATGATGTTCTTTTACCATTTGTGAGTCATCATACATATAGGGTTTAGACTAGGTCAGAACAAAGGATGAATTCAGGAAGATTGTGTAATGATATATAAACATGTTTTTATGCAGTGCAAGAAAAGGTAAGTGATTTAACAATGCGATTGTGGAGTGATTACTGCTATATCAGTGATTACAATATACCCACACAACAATTTAAAGATATTCGTCAAATCATTACCCACCTTATTTAGTTCAGTTTCTTGATTTTAAAGGTAGGCTCAGGCTTTGCAAGTACCAAAATAGTGCAGCTGTTGCAGTTGGTGTTATCAAGTGTTATCTTGCTTTTGAACAATAGTGTCAACAGGCTATGTACACACATGCAATCCTTTCCAACGACTAACGACTGCATGATACATGAACCAATATTGTACATACAGCACCATTCTGCTCTATGGAAAGGGCAGAGGGAGAACGACTCTTCACTTCCATTTACTTCCAATTAGGATCATTCGTTGTCCATCGTCCGTGGATCCTCCAGGAGGGTCGTTACGATGTTGGGTCAATATTTGTTTTACTTTCTATAAAAATTAAACCCTAGAAAAGATGCAAAGGTACCATAAATATATAATTGCTGTTATAAATATGCCCTTTGTAAGGCTGCTACAGTTATAATAGTCTAGCTAATCTAATGATCAGCAGTGTTAGAATATCGTAGCCTTTCACTAATTGTGAAGGTTGGTACCTAAGTTGTTTGCTTGGTACATTGACAGCCTTGAAACAATCATGTGTCGTGAACCTGTTTTTTTTTTTTTAGAAAATAATGTCGATATTTCCCATCTGCTATCATATGTCTAGGTTTGCTTGATTCAATTTTATGCTTTTTTTATCTATATAAAACACCCAATTTGTTAAATGCATTGTGTATTTAAACTGATATGAAATCAGATTTTATCTTTCAGCTCAAGATAATAAAATCTTTATCTCATACCAACATTGCTGTGATAGCTAAGGGTAACAGACCTTCAGTATAGTCACCCAGTCCTTATCAGTCTTCATTTATAACTTGTGGACCAGTTAGTAGAAGGACAAGCCACCATTTCAAGGGTATCTAAACCCAGAGGCAAAATTGAATATATAATGAAGCTTACTAGCCCCTAGATCAGCAGACGTAGATCAGGGGTTCCATGAGCAATAAGTCATTCGTACCCTTCAGATCACTTTAAGTGCCACCAGTTATCTTTTTGGCTATCTGACATAGGACAAGGATGACATTCTCTCTACTGACCAGCAATGTAAGAGGCATTCTTCCCATGGACCACCACACTAATATATGATGAGCGGTGGGTAAAGTAAATATTGAGAGGATTCCTTGAAGACCTGAATGTTTTTGTCCCATTTATTTCCATTTAGTCCCATCATGTGTACATGTATTTTTCCGTTGTAAGTATATAGGGAGCTCTGGTTGTGTTAAAGGTTGAACTGTCTGCCTTTGTTTATTACAATTCGAGTTGGATTGCAAGTGGATTGACGGAATTAGTTGTTTACACACAAAACTGATAATGTAATAACGGAGTAAACTTGCAATCAAACCAAACACTGTCTGTTGACCTAATTACATGATATGTCTATGGATGGATAGGTACAATGGCAAACGCTAAATGCAAGCAAATACTGCTCATCTTTCTGAGTGTACTTTGCAATATGAGTCCTGCAGAGTGACATGCATGCTAGTATTAGTGTAGATTTTGATAAGTTATCACTTCTGGTTTAGAGTATTGTTCAAAGGAGAAATACTTCAATCAATTATTGGTTAATAATACAGGTCTAGGCTCAACAAATGTGATCTTAGTACAAAGGGGTTTTTCTGCTTTTTCTCGGTAATGCCTTTACTTTCCTTACTTCTGTTCTGTACTTGTTATATAATTTCCTTTTGTCTTTTCAAATCAAAATGAAATATAATATCTAATGTGTTAAACACTTGTCAATTCATATCTTGTCCTAAAGAGCAAAAACAAAGGAAAATAAAACATCTACAAAGTTAAGGAAATCCAAGAGTAGTTGTCATCAGAAAAAGTTCCCCAGTAGAAGAATTTCTCCCCAATTCCTGGTAACAACCAAAAAAAAAGGCTACATACATACGGGGAAGAGCGAGCTAACCACACAGTGCACTTTTTCATTGACCTGTACAGTTGTTGTTCTCTGTTGGATGTTCATGGATCCGTCAGGCTGAATAAAGTTGGGCAACTGTTGTACACATGTGAGATTCTCACCCGAGAGGAGCCGGACTATTTGTATGGGACAAGAATCATCTCATTTGTGTGCCAAACAGTTTGATCTTCTTTCACTTAAGTCACTTACAGACCCAGTGACAATAGACATGGACATGTAAGGTCATTTGCTTAATGGGGACATGTGCTTGCGCCAGTTCACCCAAAACTTTACAAACATAGATACAGTACAGATATCCATTGTTCTGCTTTTGTTTTACTTTTGGCACAATGGTGACTGTGGCAAGGTAAATTTTTAAATAGCATTATATGGGCTCTGACAGTCTAGCTGGAAGTACAGATACAAAGTCCTTAAGTGTGATACAAGGCATTGCAAGAGATAAAGTCATAGTTCAAAGACTGCACAGTTGGTGACACGTCATTGACTGGAGACTGTTTAAACATTTGGCATAGGAAGTAAACTAGCTAAACTGATTCATGTTTTATATAAACAGCTACAAATAGGCTGACCTTTTTTTGTAATGTAATCCTAATAAGATACAGCCATACATCATTTGGCCTGCTCCTTGTTTAGATTACAGTTCTGGACAATGAAACATCTTCCAGTATCAGTTTCTTTTATGGCCCATTGAGGGTATATGACTGAATACTGAGATCAACATAAAAACCTGCAGGAATATGTGAATCAATTTTTTTGGCAATTGCCCCCCCCCCCCTCACACCTCACCAGGCCAAGGGTTTCCAGTTCTCCCCCTAATAATTATAAATAGTTGGAAAACATTTGCAGGAACTTGTTAGTTTAACGTGTGAACACTGCGGGCTTCACTTATGAAAGTCTTGGATATCATATGTAACACTAAAGTAATCAGAATATATTTTTGCATTATGAGAGTATAAGGCTGCAATCTTTATCTTTAACATGGAGGTAGAAGACGATCCTCACCAATAGAAGAGCAACATTGTCAACCCTTTTTATTTTCTCTAATTGCCATCAGTCACAATTTTACCTTGAAAGGTAGTACAAAAAAAGAAAAGCGTAATTTTCCGGGTATTGAAATGTTTTCATTCTTACTTTTATTTCTGAGATATTGTTAAACAGTATCCATTGTTAAATGGTATTTCTTTTTAATATAGAGACTACAAATCAAAGCGGTTTCCAATAACAATATGTTAGTTTAATACATATCTGTGTTCTTTCCATAGGTTAAAACCCTGTATTTGTACCACAATGAACCCACCATCCTTGCGAATATTAAGAAAGGCTTGGCAAGTTTGTTCCAGATACAACTTAACTCTGGTACAGTGACGGAGGTAAAAGTTTTGTCATATGTGGGTAGTTAGCGCAAGTGGCAACTTGTAGCCCAGTAGGAGGTTAGTCAGGCTATGAAAGTCATTGGATGTAAGATTCCATCATAGGTCATCTCCTGTGCTGCTTAGGTATGTGGGTGTCTGTAAAGCAACACACATGATGAGAAGAATTATATTCTGCTTGTGGGTAGACAAAATATGAAGTGTGGAGGTTTGTACAGGAAATATAGCATCTGTTTCTTAATAAATAAGTATATTTATCCTGTTTCTCATAAACATTGAATTGTTATGATGCATTGACATGGGGTAGTTTCATCATCTTTGAATATAAAAATTGTTTTCGGAACTAATAATGCATACAAAGTAGTTTATGATTCAAGCTAAAGAGTGGTTGTAAAAGATATAGTTTAATTTAATATTTGTATCTATAAAAGCTAAACGTGCTTTATTTTACAAATAGAACTATATCTAAGCCTAACTAGGGTAATATCTCGAAGCTTAGCATGTCTTAGTACATGTTTTGCAAGTACAGAAAATGCAGTATAGAGGTGCACTGAAAATTAATCTCCTCTAAAAAAGGAGAATTCAGCTACAAACATTTTCATAGATAAATTACAGTAAGCATTGCCAATGCAGGACAAAAATATTAGTACAGACAGAATTAACAATTTAAAAAAAGCCTGTTAAATTAATAAAAACAAATAAAGGCACAAGTAAAGTCAGAGGTAATTAGTAAATATTCATCTATCCCTAAAATGTTATGGTTGTAAATAGTAGTTGATTATGCTAGATGGTCATTTTACAGCAGACATTTAAAAGCTAAGACATGCAAGTATAACGATTTTCAGTTGAATGTTGTACAGGATTTATCAATGTATTTGTATTTTCCAGGCTGATGTTTCTGGTAATTGTAAGGTTACTTACCAGGCAAAACAAAACCAGGTGACAAAAGTCAAAGAATTAGACAGCTGCAAGATTTCAAAAACTGGATTCACCAATTTTAACAAGGTATTATATTGATTTCTTAGCATAAAATGTTCAAAATGTAAAATACTTCTTACTGAACATACCAGCTTTTTTATTTTTTGTAAAATGTATATCTTTAAAAAATATAAATAAATTTTGTAATGTTCTACACCCATCACCTCACATAATCCCACCTTCTGCTTGCCAAATATGACAGCTATCCTCTAACCTTTAACCAGACACAGCACCTTTGCTTTCACTACCACCATGCTTGACAACCATTGCCAGGCTCAATATAAGGAAATCCATATGTAAAAAACACACAAAGTACATCCCATGATTCCATAGCTTGTAGTACCACCTATAGCAGGAATAACGTGAAGTAATCATTTTCGGTATGATTTTTTTAGTCTCTCACATCATTGTGCTTTACCCACTCTACATTATAACAATGATTTGGTTCATTGGGGTTTGTGGGCATTTGTTATCAGGTTGCGATCTAGACTCTGACAACTATTCTGATGTAGATTTGCTGGCATGCTAGGCATCATTGTCCTGTTGCATGATCAAATTTTGGCCAAGCTTTAGTTGTCGCACAGATGGCTGCATATTTGACTTTAGAATACAGTACTTAGGTATTTAGAGGAGAAAATGGTCAACTCAATGACTGAAAGATGCCCAGGTCCTGTGACTGTAAACAAACCCAATCCATCACCCCTCCACCACTGTGCTTAACAGTTAGTATGAGGTGTTTGTGCTGATATGCTGTGTTTGGTTTTCTCCAACTGTGCTTTATTGCCTGGAGAATAAAATAATGACACAATCTAGCAAATCCTTCTTTTTCTTATTATTCCTTATTTACAATGAAATCACTACCTATATGTATATGACTGTGAGGCTTGACCTTAACCACCATCATTGCAGTATGTTCATCTACTTCCTTCACTAGCAAGTAGTAGTTATCCGTAATGAATTTAACCAAATCAATTTTGCTATCATATCTGAGGGAAATGGGTTATTTATCAAGCATGGTGGTCAATGTAGTGACATACTTATATAATGTATATAGGACTTCACAACAAACATTTACTAACACTAATACATAAAGGCTTGTATAAAAATTGTGTAAATAAACATATAATTTTTGTAAAACACTTGCTTTTTGGTGATGGTTGAGGTTTGTTATAACATATACATTTACCCTCTATTTAAAACAGGTGCTGGGAGTTTCCAACAAAGACACATCTAGTACTATATACCACATTGAAGATGACAATATTAAATCTGTGCTAGCTGAAGAAAATCATGTGCTGGCACTCAATGTATATGAAACAGTTGCAGCAAAAATACTTTGCAGGTCAGTTTTTCTCTTTTCTATTTTTTGTGGAAAAATCAGTTATTCATAGATAGAAAAAGAATAAGTAAAAATGAAACATTCATTCACAAAAAAAATACATATTTATTTGCAGTGAATCCTGCTTGTGTCACAATTCAATGACAGGGGAAGTGATGAGCAGAGTGCCTCAATATGCAAAATAATGCAAGTTTTGTGATTCCCAGCATTATTGGCCCTACGCCATAGAGAAGTCTAACCTCTACAATAATTGCAATAATCCAAAACAATCAAACAGAATTCATAATAATGATATCATACCAGGAAAAGTGGATTCTGATTTGTTGTATTGGATTACTATACACAAATAAGACCTCATGTTTTCGTATTCACATGCATCTCTCTTATTATATATATCTGTATGTGTTTCTTGTAATCGGTCACTCTATTTTTTAATTTTACATTTCCAAAAATCCAGACAAAAGCTAGAACTGAAGTCTGTTGAAGGCGGACCAAAGGAAGTAGCTGGAAAACAGCTAGACAATGTAGTCAAGGGGGTAGATCCCAAATACATGGCTATTCCCTTAGTGGCTGATCAGCTAAAATCAGATTGTAAAAATTGTCCTGAGGTGAGTAAACCCATTTGTATTTATTGTTACTCATAGCCATTCCCCAAAATATTATTGTAATAATAGACAATATTTGAAACTATTATGTCTTGTTTCTTTTCAGCTTTCAAAGCAATGGAAAGCTATTCGTAAACACTTGGATCCTGAAAATCTTTCAAAAGCCAGTGCAGCCAACAGCTTTCTATCTCTTATTCAAGGTCTTCGTAAAGCTAAAAAGTCAGATATTCTAACACTTCTGAGATCAGAGAAAGAAGATGTGCTGTGAGTATTAGTGTGCTTTACAGTACCAGTATTATGTCACTTTTCTAGAGCTGCCCTAACTCTCTGGAATGGTCTTCCTCTGCCTAATCAGCTTGCTCCTACTTTATGCTCATTTAAAAGAGCACTCCCCCACCACTATACCCACCACTACATATCTCCCCTCTTATTGTGTGTTACTTCCCCCACCTCCTAAATTGTAAGCTCTTTTGGGCAGGGTCCTCTCCTCCTTTTGTGCCACTGTCTGTATTTGTCTGTCATTTGCAACCCCCATTTATTGTACAGCAATATGTTGGCGCTATAAAAATCCTGTTTAATAATAATGTTATTTGTAACATAAAAGAGTGCTACTCCAGTGTATCTAAGGAGCCATAACCTTGCTTCATGAAGCTGAGTAAATAGTTATATAGTTATTGCAGAATCAGAATTTTTGCAAGCAAGTATAGGGACGATTGTTAGTACATACCCACAGACAATAGTATTAGGAGACAGCTTTTACATACTTTTTGGACCTGTCTGGTCAAACTTTTTTAATTTTTGGGTTTGGTTTGGTAACCAAATTCAAGGCACTCATCTCCTACAACACAGCCTTCTAGGTGGGCATAAGACTCACACTGATGAGTTCATCATCACTCAGCTCTCTCCTCCTATCAGCAGTGCTTGCTGGTACATATGTACTGCAGCACAACGTCTGGGTCCTTGTGCTACCCCTCCCTCCCATTCCAAGCACTGTCATACAGGGATTGCAAGAGGCTAAACTCAATTCAGATTCGGGTATTTATGCTGCTTGTTTTTTAAAAACAAACATTTTAATAGTGCATTATTGCATATGAAGTTGCATTAATTTGTGCTTTTTTCTATTACCTTTAAAGCTATTAGAACTAAGTTGAGCTTGAGCAGTCTAACATGACCCTGGAAAAGGTTTATGCCAAAAGTCAGGAGAAGCTGGCAATTATGTGCATTAGAAACATTTTGACATCTAAGGAGTGCCGTGGCAGGGATGAGGAGGAGACAACGTTGTACCATTCCTCATAAGGCTAAGCCAGATGTCTATCATAAACTCTTTCAGTTTTCAGTGTTAACTTTCATAAAGAGTTTCATTTGCATAGATATTATAGAAATCAAGCAACATAGGATGTAACGATTTTGTTTACATTTGTTCTTCCAGTGGATCATCTGAAATATAATAAATTCTTTATCTCCACAGTCCTCAACTGATTGATGCAGTGACTTTTGCTCAGACTCCTGAATCTTTAATTGCTGTTTTGGAGTTTTTAGACTTTGCTAATGGAAGCAGACCTTTGTTACAAGAGAGATTTTTATATGCTGCTGGCTTGGCTTCACATCCAGATGAAAGCATGCTAAGAGCTCTGATTGTAAGTTCATTTTACATTATACTGGGAACAAACGTAAATGGATTTTTCATGATAACATGTCAACAATTGCAGTCAAACAGAAATCATCCCTTCCATTCTGCCCTGTCTGGCAGTGTTGGTTCCTGTAATTCTTGTGGAATATTAACAATACTCTTATACTGTATATGTGTATCCTTTAGTCCTGAAATCAATGTTCAGTTTCTATATACATATACTAAATAGTTATTTCTTTGTTTCCAGTTCTTGCAAGCAGTATTTCTTAGAGGACTTTAAGACAACAGTGTCATAATTATTCTGCAGTAGGTTACAGCTGCTAACTTATCATGCATTCCATTCAATAATTCTCATTATTCCATTCAATCATTCCTCTAGGCCATATGCTGACAAATTTCTCCCGGCAGATGTCATAATCCAGAAATAGATTATTTTCTAACTACATATTTATGTTGGCATTGACTCTTTAAACAATGACATCCATTTAAACAATGACATATATATATATATATATATATATATATATATATGTGTGTGTGTGTGTGTGTACATCAGTCTGTGCCTAAAAGTGTCTAATGATATCACACAATATGGCCTATTACAGACACTATCAGCATAATTCTATAATTATGAATATGGGTGGGGATCACTGCTTCCGCAGGTTCATTTTTGTTCATAGGGCCTATAAATATAACAAAAACTAAAATAAAAGTATGTACTGTGTGTGCCCAAACCTCCTGATATTCTTTGTATTCTCTCTCATTATAAATGTCTTTCTGATTCTAATTTTTTTTCCACACTTTTTCACCCTTTATTCACCTTTTCACCACCACCTCCTTACCCCCTCGTATAGGATAATACTGTTTGTTATAGAGCATTATTGTTTGTTATCTCTTCTACTCTGTTCATGTTCATACATATTTATCATATTTTTGTTAAATTATTGCTTTTTTATGTTTGTAACAATTTCCCACCCCAAAACCCTAAATAAAAAATGTTTTAAACAAAAAAAAGGAAAATAAAAGATCTGATTCTAATTTTGTTTCTTTTTTTTTCATAGGACAAAAGCAAAGGAAAAATTGCAAATGATGAGATTAGAGAAACTGTCATTATTATTATTGGTGCTCTTGTTAAAAAGCTAAGCAAGGCTGGTGGCTCTGAACTACCGGTAATTACACTTTTTTTTATTTATTAACGTTTACCACATGATTGGTTTGTGCAGTGGTGTCAATTTAATAACAGCATACAAAAATCAGATGGGAGCAGAGTGATCCTTGTGATTTTTGACAATGTTCTTTAATTGTAGAATTAGTATGTTGGTGAAGTGGTGAAACCTGTTTGTCCTAAATGCAGTAGGCAATCAAAATAAGGTCACCAGCATGACTGTGCTTTCAGGAAGGGTGCATGGATCATAAGACAGAAGTCAGAAAAGTATATTCCTTTTTCTTTGTTAGGTAAAAGTTCACATATAGGTAATATGTGGTCTGCAAGTATTTTGATTCCTTTACCTTAAGTAAAACCTGGCTTTGCATAGATTTTAAATTGGACAAAAGTAGGCACTGCTTCACCAGCTAGATCTGCTATATATCAAGGTTTTTATGGTATAGGATTATTAAATTCATTCTTTCATGGAGAAAATTAGAACAGTTACGAGGGGGTGCTGAGAAGTTCCTGGCCTTGTCCAGAAAGAAGAGAGCCAGAGTTATGAAATAACACATTTATTTAACATATCCCCCCCCCCCGAGACTGATGCATTTGGTACAGCGTAGTTGCAGCTTTTCTAGACCGTTCAAGTCATTTGGTTGGGCCGCAAACCAACTCTCAGCAGCATTTTTGGATGTCAGAAATGTCCTCAAAACTTTGCCCCTTCAGGCGTTTCCTCAAATTCGGGAACAGATAATAGTCCTAAGCAGCCAGGTCAGGTGAATAGGAGAATTGGTGGACCAATTGGAAACCCAGGGTGTTCAATTTGGCCAGCCCAACGTTGGAAGTGTGCAAAGGTGCTTTGTCCTGCAAAAAAAGCATCCCTTTGGTCAACTCTCCACGGTGTTTTGTCTTAATTACCTCCTTCAGCTGGTCCAGGTGGTTAGCATAATACTGTCCGGTGATACTAGAGCCCTGAGGTAGGTAGTCCACCAACAGAATACAGTCTTTGTCCCAGAAAACAGACGCCATGTTCAATATTTCTTTGGCCTCGGGGACCCACTGTGGCGCCATTCCTTTTGACTGTTCCTTGGTTTCCTTTCCTTTGGTTCCTTGGCATGCCTAGGATAGTGATGATAACAAACCCAACACGCTCCCGTGAGATGTCAAGTATCTGGGCTATCTTTTTTGTGGATATTCACCAGTCCTCAATAATCAGCTCATGGGGAGCATTGCAGGTTGCCGGTTCCGGTTGATTTTGGGGGGCGCCCACTGCGGGGCTCATCTTCAACCGTGAAATGCCCAGTCCTGAAACGAGATATCCAGGTTTTGACAGTGCAGTAGGAAGGACAGTTCTCCCCCAGTGTTTGTGACATCTCACTGTGAATGTCCTTTGCTGACTTTCCCTGGACAAACAAAAACTTCATGACGGCCCTTAACTCCAACGACGGAAAACTTGCTTGTGCCTCTGTCATTACAGCTTCTCACTAAAAAAAAAAAACAGTTTTAAGAATTGCAAAGACCTAATATTTGCACAGTTGCATGCAAAAAAATAAGGCTGTCATATGCCCCCACACTCACTTTTTTATTTCATTTGTAAGGGGGCAAACTTCTCAGCACCCCCTTGTATAACTAGTTAGACAATTGATAAGGATTATACATTGCACAGTGTGTTTTAAAATATATATTCTGCATTGTTTAAATTACAGGCAGTTCAGGAAGCAAAGAAATTAATCTTGGATGGTTTACAAAAGGCAGACAAACCTTCTGATATCAAAGCATACCTTTTAGCCCTGAAAAATGCCAATCTGCCGGAAGGGATTCCACTGCTGCTGAAATATTCAGAATCTGGAGAGGGACCTGTCAGCAGCACGGCTATCAGTGCTCTTCAGAAATATGACATCTCATTAATCACCGATGAGGTAAAAAACTCTTCAGACTGTCATTCTGCACATATGCAATCTACCTGTTGTATACAGATAAATAATAATGCACAATAAGATTTTAATAACTGAAGTACAGATTTTTCACTGCAGTACACAGCCCTAAACTAATACACTGTCAATGGATAAAGATTACCGATGAGATTTAGACATACAGTTTAGTGAAATTAAAAAGGTGTTAAAAATTATTTCATAATAATGCATGAAAAATAAAAACAGAAATACATAAAAATGACACCATTCAACAAAAGCTGTTCCTGTGCAGTTTAAATTAGGAAAGTTAAAATCTCAAAATTTGCAAACAACACTGATTCTACAAGCGAAGCCGTGATATATAAGTTATAATTATCAGTGCCATGTAATGACAAAGTGAAAACAGAATTTTTGACAACTTTGTATATGTAATGAAAAGAAAAAAATAAAATATCACATTTAAATGAGTATTTAGCTAAACAGAAGTTTCTCCTTGTTTGGAATTTGCAAAAGAGCACCTGAAGGACTTTCAGACTGTGGAAAATAAGATTATCTGGTCTTTTGAAACACAGATTGAACTGTTTAGCCTCAATTCTAAATGTTGTTTCTGGGAAAACCAGGCACCACTCTCCACCTTCCCAATACTATCGCAACATGCCAAAGCATGGTGGTGGCAGCATTTTGCTGTGGGGGTGTTTTTTTCAGCAGTAGGGACTGGGAGACTGGTTGGGGTTGAGAGAAAGCCGAATGGAGCAAAGTACAGAGATACTCTTTAATAAAAACCTGTTCCACAGTGCTCAGGACCTCAGACTGGGCTAACTTTCCTACATGATGATGACCCAAAGCACACAGGGAAGACAACACAGGGGTGGCTTAGGGACAACTCTGTAAATGTCCTAGAGTGGCCCAACCAGGGCCTTGACTTAAACGCTATTGAACATCTCTGGAGTGACCTAAAAATGGCTGTACACCGATGGTCCCTATCCATCCTGATTGAGCTTAAGAGGATTTAAAAGAAGAATGGCAGAATATCCCCTAATCAAAGTGTACCAAGCTTGTTGCATCATACCCAAAATAGGCTGTAATTGCTGCCAAAGGAGCCTTAACTAAGTGCCAGGTAAAAGGTCTGAATATAAACATTTTATTTTAATTTTTTTTAATGAAAAATTACTAAATTGTATTCAAATCTGTTTTCACTTTGTCAATATGGGGTACTGAGTGTAGATTAATGATGAATTAAACAAGTAAAGGTTAGAAAATTTACCCTCTCTTTCTGTATGTATGAATGACAAAACAAGAAGTAACCTGGATTTCATAAATGTTAAGCAACAAATGCTTTAGGTGTTATTGTTGTTTTTATTTTGTTTTTTTGGTGAGTTTTTTGCGTCACCATGACAGGAATTAAGGAAAAACATCCCCGATGATTGTCATAAAAAGCAATAAAAATTTGACAGAGGAGACTTAGAGACTACTTATTAGCTACACAGGCATCCATACCCACCTAGTGCTGGGGATGGGTCTAACATTACACATTTTTTTGACTTGTCTGAATCTGAGACATACATAGGAGAGCCTAAATCATCAGCTATAAATTTATGAGTTTTACATTAATAATGATTTCATGCAAAAAGAGAATTTGTCTGAGTAACAGGGATGCAAATACTAAAATCCGAAAAGTCTGATTATATTACAAAGAATATCTGCATTAACCTGAATACATATGCCTCCTGGTTCTGGCTTAAACAAATAATGTATTGTGCTTACCACCTTTATTCATCAATTAGCTTTGCAGGACATGCTAAACAATTACCCAAATCCTATATTATTCCTTAATGATTTAGACTTTAGAATCAAAGACAGGTATAGCAGGGCTAATCTGTTTGCCAAATGACAGGTACAATAACATTGGATGAAAACTAAATTTTCCTAAATTCCAAGTTCCAGTTCAAGGTCAAAATAGTCCTGATCTGTATTAGAATCAGTTCTGATGAGAATGTGAGAGTAGGGCCTTAGGTGAGTTTTACAATGGTTCTATCATCCCCTAGATAAAGCGAGCTAAACAAGTTTAAAAAAAAAAAAAAACACTTTTACCCAGAGTTCAGCTTTAGACCTTTTTACCTTTAGATATGAGGAATCAATTATACTTGCTGATGTATCTGATATATACATGAATGTATATAAAATGATACTGAGTTAGTTATTTTATGTTAAAATATATATAGAAAAGAAAAATCTACATGTAAGAAGTAACCTTTACCTTATAATAAGAAAAAATACTTTTTATATGGGTATTTGTGCTGTTTACTAGCAAACATTCTTTCCTGTTGACCTTAGAGTTAATTTGGTGGTTAGGCACTGCCACTAAAGGTCAAAGGCTGGTGACAATTAAAAAAGAAGCTTGATTATTTAGAGTCTGTGTGTTTCTTTGTAGTATTCCTTTAACGATATCATTAAATGCTGAGTATGTGTATTTATATTTGGCCACTGGAAGAATGGTATGGTTACGTTGATAATAAAACCTAAAGCTTATAAAGATAGTGTTACTAGCATTAACAACTTCCAATTTTGCCTTTATTATGTTTGTGATTTATTCCCTTGGGTCCATTTTTTAAAAATGAAAGTTTTAACACTAGTCAATAAAATAATTAAATGTGAATATAACTTTAAAAACAAAATGTAAATAAATAAATACACAGTGACAAATGTTAACTTACCAAGCAATGTTGATGAAAATACATTTTTATTTTAAACTATATCTACACTCAAAAAGTGGGGATTAGTAATAAATATCTAGAAATGTTTAACGAAGCATTACCCTGAAAATAATTTTGTCTCACCCTTTTGTCTTTCTTCACAAAAGCAGCACATTACTGTGCCTAGATCGTCCTGTGTCTTTAGCTTCATAGCTGTATAACTTCAGTATGAGATCTAAGGCAATGCTGAGATTTCATGCAGTCACTACTGAGCTGCTCATGGTTCTTGTTGTTGGAGCGAAAGCTGTACTGTATGCAGCAGTACAAGGATGTACAAGCTTTTACTATTTATTTTGCATGGATTTCCTTCTCCTGCTACTTTTCGAATTCTACCTCCTCTCATCAAATCACCACTCATCAGAGGGGCAGCTTTGACATGACAGAGCAAAGCCCCTGCTTATGAAATGTCTACCTATGCATAGAGACACAGTCTGGAACAATAACATAATAAATCAATAATAGGGAAAAATCAGCTTCAGTGAGATCACGCGTAATGATGGTCCTTTGTCCTCTGCTTGTCTTTTTAGCTCATCTTTCACTGTACAGGTAATTTTTATGTGTAAGTATCAGTTACTATATTTGTATCCATTGCAAGTAACCGAAGTTCTTTTTTCTTAAATTAGGTTAAAAAGGTAATGAATCGCATCTACCACCAGAACCATAGAATACATGAAAAAACAATAAGGACATCTGCAGCATCTATAATACTGAACAGCAACCCAACATACATGGAAGTAAAAAATCTTTTACTTTCTATTGGGCAACTTCCACTAGAAATGAACAAGTACATGCTCTCTGTGTTCCAAGATATTCTTCATTTTCAGAAGCCTGCCAGGTACTACAAATCATGACAAATCAGTGGACCAGTTCTAGCATAGTGAAAGAGGATTATTCACTGGGCAACTGGGGCGATTAAGGTTCATACTTTAAAACTTATTGTTCTTAAATAAGGACTATAGAACTACAAATTTACTAGATAAGAGGCTTCTAGTTAATCCGTAGTTTTTTTCTAGTTTATTGTACTAGTTAATTCACATAGAGGTACTAAAAGTAGACATAGTAAAGCAATAAATAAAATGCAGTAACATGTAATTTTTATTTTGAAGGATGCTTAAAGTTTTTTGTATAATGAAAATGCTTTAACATTCTAAGCATATACATTGTTTGCTTTCAGTAAAGTTATTCGTCAAGTTTTAAAGGATATGTATGTTCATAACTATGACCGCTTCTCCAAGCCTGGCTCCTCGTCTGCCTATTCTGGATATATTACACGTATGTATCATATTGAAAGATGTGTAAAAGCTTTAATGCTTTCTTTAAATGTAAATTGGAAAAAACAGTACATCCCCCCCAATATATTAATATTTCCCCACCGTAAATAAAGAAAATATATGTTGATTTCACCAGAAATTAAGTGATTTTTCTTCATATTTTTAATGCCATTTAGAATTTCACATCTAATTTTATATCATCTGCTTTCCTCTGGTTATAGAATGAGCTTCCTGATTTTGTTCATGCTTCTGTAAATAAAGCTGAACTAAATATAAAATTCAGATTCAGTTCTGGCAGCCCCGGGGATCACAGAATACATCCTGCACTGAGCTGCGCATGCGTGTATTTTAAAAGGAGGCTTTGAACAGACAAGTATGTTTTATTACAGAAGGGACATCACTTGTACCTTTTGTAATAAAAATCCTACCTGTTTGCAATTTTGAAAGGTGGAGCTTTAGTTTCACTTTTTCAGCTCACCAACAGATAAAACTAGAAAGGATTCTTGGAGAAAAAAATAAATGCTTGTTTCCCTATGCCAACTGCCATCTCACTGGTGGCTTCCATAGTTGTAATTGTTGTTGTTATGCGTGTAATTCAACTAGTGATAAATATTCTCAATTTTTAAAATTAGCAGTGTTGCATTTACCCCTTTTGAAGGTAACCCGCAGAAGGGGTAACCACTGGGACACTTTATATGGAGTACATTATTTTGATTCTGCTCATTAGCTATTATTTTGATTTTTTAATGAATATTCCCAATTCATTCAGGTGGTCCTGACTCAGTAACAACATATAGTTTTGACATCCTCTATTCGGGTTCGGGCATTCTAAGAAGAAGCAATATGGATACCTTTGTCTATTCCAAAAACACTGCACTTCATGGCATTCAGGTACCTAAATGCAAAGTCAATGTTTATTTCATGCGCAAACTTTTTTTTTTGGTGTTTTGGATAAAGTAAGAAATGCCTATACCCCTTATTTGTTTTTTGCTGGCCTTGTCCCCACCATTTAAGCCTGCAATTTATACCGATGACATATGGAGAAAGAAAGTGAAGGTACAATTCGATAAGTTGTCCCTAGATAAGAAGTGAGAGGAAATTTTCCAATTGGGACACTTGTAACAGGGATAACTGTCTAAAAGTGGATCCCTTCATTGTTGCAGATTTTCTCTAACACCTGTTGTGTCTCCAGAACAAGTTAAGGAAGTTAAGGTTTAATGAAATTTCCCTATGTAGCAAACATAGCCAAAAAAACGTCCAGGAGTATTTAATCTTCTCTATCCTACGTGTTGGCTTTACATAAAGTTTAAATATTTACTGGTATTTTTGATAATATGGTGTGGTGTCCAGTATGCTATGTTCCTTCAAGATGTGTTGCCTGATATGTCATATCTCATGCTGTCAGCACCTCAACACCTGAAATGTAGCCTGGGGCCTGCAAAACTGTATGTCTAACAGGAGAAAAGATGAAAGAAATGCACCTTTGTAATAAATCACATGGTTTTCCTTTATTTCCTTTTTTGGTATTAAATATTATTTTTATTTTACTGCATGTATTTTTGCATGTCACCCTTTGTAGGTGCCCAAACTGTTCCTTTATAATTCCCTAGGATTTTCTGGAATCTCTGGTTCTTTATCCTGTTTAATTTTTGTTTGTCCCATTATTTTCGTTTAGCAAAACACATCTCTATACATCTAAATACATATTGCTTGAAGAGTTGATTCGTGCCTCCTGCTTTAAGTTGTTGTTTAAGTTGAGGTTCGGACTCAAGTGTCAAATGCTATATCTTTTGGCAGTGCAGTAATATTAAGGGGATTTAATTTATATTATGAAAGTCTTAGAAAGTGTCAATATAGAGGGATTGTCTACCTTCAGAATATTATCCAATTGCCTGCAGGAGTACAGGGCCTGCAGTGCTGAGAGGTGCAGCATGATGGGCTGTGCCGTGTTCCAGGCCACCTTCCTTGTGTACTGACAGCAGGCTGGGGCTATTTGAAATGTGGAAGCAACAAGTTGGGCAGCCCCAGTGCTGCAGGAGAATCAGAAAAAAAAAAGAATGTGGAGCTGGTGCCTGGTGTTGGCAACATACCTGTTGCTGCTACAACATATAAATGCTTTTTGAAACACTGGTTACTTTACATGTCTGATCGTGCAGAATTGTGATAGGGCATTTAGCCTGTGAAGTCAGTTTTAAATCCAATACTATTTTAATATATTTTTTACCAATATTTTGTTTATTTTAGGTTGCTATTGAAGCACAAGGGCTTGAAACCCTAATAGCTGCAACTGCTGATGAAGGGGAGGAAGACCTGGAGTCCTTTGCTGGAATGTCGGCCCTCTTGTTTGATGTCCAGCTCCGTCCTGTAACCTTTTTCCAGGGTTATAGTGATTTAATGTCAAAAATGTTCTCCTCAACTGGTAAACCAATAAATGCAGTGAAAGGTCTAGTGCTTCTAACAGATCATTTTGAGGTAATAATGCTTAAAACTTTAAATCACTGAGATTTATAAATACTTTAAAGGTGTTCCTGCCGTACATTTGTGTTGTCCACAGTTTTATCTGTACCTGATATACTACACACTGATGTTAAAGTATACTGTACATCTCCAGCACTTACTAAATGTCATCTCATATTGCACTCCAACATGCTATCCCCCTTCACACATGCCTAGATTTCGCAAGCATACATGTTTTCACTCTACATTTCATATTGGCTCAACAACGGCTCACAGTATTGCATTTCACCAATCTAGTAACCCTGTCCTACAGTCTGTCTGATTTATTTGGGTGGGATTATTTGTTATTATTATGATTATCACTCTAGGTATTTTATTGGGCTGCCCACGCTGGCCCACTGGTTTATTGTGTCATTAAAATAGTCTGTGCTGCATCCAATAAATTCAAGCATTTTTATGTACAGTTAGCCTTACTCAGCATAATGAGCCCAATTTATTAAAACTCTCCAAGGCTGGAGAAGATACAGTTTCAACAGTGAACCCGGGTGATCCAGCAAACTTGAAATAGATTTCTTAAAAGTCATTTGCAGTTTGTTGCCAAATGTTTTCAATCCTGGACCAGATCCATTCAAGGTTTGGTGGATTGCTCAGGTTCACTGGTGAAAGTGTGTCTTCTCTGGCTTTAATAAATTAGACCCAATATTTATGTGATTATGTTGTAAATTACACAGTTTTAGGCATCATCTCCTAGTAATATGACTGGCAGGCCCCCTGCATGTAAATGATTACATGTTGGTTTGGTAGGTGTGGTTTGAATGTTTTGGATATTTTAGGTCTGCATTTCGTTACATTACTTCATGGGTGGATACAAACTACTTAATATCCCACAACTTCTTTCACCTGTAGATTGGGGTAGTTGAGGCAAAATGTTGCTACAAGCTTGAGATAGGCAGCTCTTGTATTTTTTAATGTGGCCTTAACCTTTGCTTCCTAGAAATCTGTCAATCTTACCAGTTTGATACCAGGTGTAATTATATGTACACCAGTAGATTAAGTAGGTTCTGCTTTTAATTCACAAAACTGTATATATTAGCAAAATCTAACATGCCAACTCAAACCTCGTGAAAAAACAGTGTTAGAGAGTTACCATTACCTAAAGTACTTATATGAGATATTGGAAAAAGGTTTGCAGATTGGGGCCACATAAAATAGTGCATGGAGACAGACGAATGGCCTTGGGAGGGATGCTTCATGTAAACTGAGGTCACAGTGAGGCCAAGAGACAATTCACATGGAAAGATAGCATGAACAATATATCCTGTAGTCTATTTGACTGTAATCAAACCATTCTCCATAGAATTATTAAGTTATATAAAGTATGAAATTCAAATTGGGTGGGATTCAAAATAAGGAGGAATGCAAAAGTAATGGTTTGTCCCATTGAGAGCTTGTAAATTAGAAACAGCTTCATGTAGTTTTTTTTTATTTCTTTAATTAAAGAAAAAAATGATTCCGGGGGCACGTGTGCCCCAAGTCCATAAAGCATCCCTCTGGAATCTGACTTGCAAAAGAAGGAAGGGGGAAAATGTAGCCCCCTTCCCGATAACAAAACCAGTGTGGCCCCAGGGTTGTGGTGGTCTAGGGATGGGGAGTTTATGAGAACCTGAAAGCCCCCAGATATCCACATTTTCATCCTCGGGAATGAGTGCAGGGTGCACAGCACCCTTAACCTATTCCCAGAAAGGTCAAATCTGTCCTAAAAATACCAAAATCACACAACAGAAAACAAGTCTTTATTATTCTTTAAAAGGTAATATTTACCTAATGTCTAAATATGAGATCCTATGACAATTGATCCAGCTCCTGTTATTGTGTACTGTTCAGCAAATTAAGCAAGTAATCAGCTGAAGACAGATGTCCTCAACTTGCCCCTAGCTGGATTGGCTTAAGACAATGACCATTGCTCCACCATGTTTAGCTCCTGTCATTGTTCACCCAATCCATCCACCAATGACAACTGTCATAGTTCAGCAGCCTCATTGGCTAAGCCCTGATTTACCTGTCATTGACAATGTGGAGTGGGTCCTAGCCAAACGAGCTGCCATTGTTCGGCAGCCTACTATACCTGTTGGTGAGCGTAATATCAGTTCTAAACTTGGATTGTTCATATTCTGCATTCCAAGGTCAAAATGGCTCTGACCAGAATCAGAATTGACTTTGATCTATCCTAACTACTAGAAGGAAATTACTTAGATAACTTAGACAAAATAAGTTGCCCTTGCAGAAAAACTCCACACAGTTGCAGTAATATATCAAGTATTAAGTTGACTGTACCTTGCTGTGAGGTGTGTAGCAGAAAGAAAGAAATAAAGAAGATCAGCACATTTTTGTATGTTTCTGTAAAACATGAATTATTTTGCAATAATATAATACTGTATAGAGGTTTCACTTCCCCTCCTCCATCTTTCCCAATAATAATTAGACTGTACCATTACTTTTTTAGACTATTCAGTTGCAGTCTGGGCTACAGGCCACTGCAGAGTTCCAGGGTGGACTGGCTATTGATATCTCAGGAGGAATCGATATCAGCCTGTGGTATCGAGAATGCAAAACCACTGTTAATAACCGGTAAGATATACGTTATCATGCTCTGTATAAAACAGATATGTGCAAGAAAACAAAACTTCCTTTTTCCTATGCAGTAACATATTATTTTGCAAATATTTTTGGAGAACACAGGCTCAAACAAAAAGATATCGCTCTTATTTGACAAGTCCGTGCAAAGTGCATTAAAGATATCAACCAATTTGGATTGCACCTTTCATCACTTTAGTGTTGTGAGGATAACAGAAGAAGCTGCCGTAACAGAGAATACTTTGCACATCGCATTTTAACCTCATAAATCAAAGGCCCAATTAATGCACCTACTTTGTAGAACATAAGAAATGTTATATATTGCCTATTTATTATTGACCTATTTGTAAGCTATAGATGACACTGCAGTGCTCAGATATGTACACAAATATTTTTTCCATGGGGCATAATTACAACATAACCTTTTCAGCCTCCTGACCAATTTTTCCTAACATTTGATGCATTACAAAGTCATTTGGTTTAGCCTGAAATATTGATTTCATGTTTTTCCCCACATATAATATAGCATCTTTTTGTATTTAGATAAAATTGAAAAGGTTGGAACATCTGACAGATTTTTTCTACTATGTTCCTATGAGGGTTTATTCACTAAATTTGCTGACCCAAGATACAGAAAAGGAAGTGAGATATTGTTAAATTTTCAGATTTCCTCCAACACTTAATTTAAACTCTGTTTCTTTATGTTTCTACAGTGGAGCATTAGTCATCAAAGGCAACATAACCGTCGATTCAGGATTTGCAAATGCTGGCATGGAAACTCGCCTTGAAACAAACTCTTCCTTTAACATTATTTCAACAGTGAAGTTTTCAACATATCCATTTTTGGTGTGCATGCAAATAGACCAAGGAGAATTCCCAATCAGGTAATGTATTGTTTAGATAGATACCATAGATACCATATAGATAGATAGAACAATCCCCTGTATACCTCAAAATGTTTACATATTTATCCTCATGTACATAATAGTAAATAATAATTTCTGCAAAAGAATAATACAAACTTCTTGTACACAATACTTGCAAGCTTTAAAACAACTCTGTTGCTATGATAAACGTTTCAAATAACTTTTTTGCTGCAAACATAGTAATACCTTAAACACTCCCACTTCCAATACTTTCAGTCTCTGCTGTAGTAAAAAGAAACCACCAACTGGAATCTTTAGAATGTAGGAGTGTCAGATTCTTGATCTCCTGCTGATTTTACTCAGTGGGTCGATACACCAACCCAAGTGTCACTAATGTAAGTTGTAGTGATGTAGGGGCGGGTGGGAGAAACCACAATGCACAATGGGGGACCAAGAAATTAACACTCCCAGAAGTTTTGGATTCTGAAGATTCTTCAGTCGATGGCCTTCCTCATTACACAAGCATGGGAAGAAGAAGAGTTTTTTAAATCTTGTTTGCAGGGAACACGTTGTTTTGGAAATGTATTTTAGGAGCAGAGATGCTTTAAAATAATGTTTCTGTAAGCAATATGTTTAATAGTCCACAATGGAAGTCAAAGCAAACAATTTCCAACAGTAGGTGAATGCTGTTTTTTGTAAAAATTACTGCAGCTTTAGTTATAAATTTTGACACATGAAATTTTAAAAAGTATCTATTTTGTCCAGAATTTTAAAAAATAATAATTGTATCTTTGATACCAATTTGCAGGCGGGTTGTCACCAAATATGAAAGACTGCCCTGTGGCAAGTCATTTGTGTCTCGCAAAGGAAAAGTACAGACTGGTGCAGGTGCTGAGCTTCCTCTTCATCAAGAAAACTCCAACATGTGCAGGGAAGTGTTTGCAGACCAAGATTCCTCAGACAGCTGGTTCTAAAGGTTACCATATACATTCCATTTTGCTGAACCAGTGGCACTCAATGGAGGGTTGTGTATGTACTGTATGTGTTAGGTGCATGCATAAAGTTTACATATTTACATGTATTTAAGTCATTTGTAGAGTGTTAAGCAATAAAGAAATTGTTGATGTTGTTCAGGGATTTACAACTGTCTATCCTTCCCCTGGAATTATGTAAAGAATTAGTATTCTTTTAGTAAAATGAAAGTTCCACCAGGGCCTGGCCCTAGACTCCTTTACAAATTACTCTCTGTTGGATGTAAAATGTACCTGTAAAAAAAAACAAAAAAAGAGTCTGCCATGTTGCTGTCCATGATACCACCATTCTTTCTAAGAAAATTCATGGGTAATGCAGAGCAGTAGAAATCTGGCAAGAAGACACTCCAGTCCATTGAAAGAGCGTCTTTTTCACTTTAGCTGCTCTGTATTCCCCTAAGATCTAGCTGGAAGGAGTGGGACATCAATCCCAACTTGTAGGTGGGAGACAGCTATAGAGTAAGTATAAACTCTTTTTTTATAACCGCTACATTTCACACCTACAAATAGTAGATTATTTGTGACAATGAAGGAGACATTGACAATGTAAGTGGACCTTGATTTTTCATGCAGGTTCCAGTTCAGGTTCAAAGAAGTGCAGAAAGGATACCTTCTGGCTACTTGCCAAAGATAATTGATTTGTCTTATTACAGAAACCTAGCTATTCTGCATTTGTTCTAAACAATAACTATTGTAAAATGAATATGATGGCAGTTTTAGTCTCCATTGATTATAATTGGTTTATTTAGAAAATATATTTAGAGTCATATTTAAGTTTGAATACAAATTTATTGTCCAGTAGAGTTTCCTGTTGTGTGTGCCATTTTTAGCTGGTGTACTGTCTAGACTTGCAAACCATCAAATGTTTTCAAATAGCAACATAAACTGAGTGTATCCCAGTTATCCTTGCTAATGTTAGCTACATGAATTACTGTGTGTTTTTGTTTAGTCAAATGTTCCATAGAGATTCATTTTATACTTTATGGAAGATTTGTATCCAATTATAATAAAAAAAATTTTTTTAACATGTATGTCTCAGGAATGCATAAACGCAGTATTGCTTCAGTGCAATATGCGCTACAGTTTCATAGTGGCAGTGTTTAAAATAAGCAACATTTCCGAGGCAAAAGGTTGCAGGGATAAATCGGCCTAAGTAGCTAAAAGGAAAAGTGGGTAAAAAGTGCAACATGGGGGAAAAAAAGTGATTTAGGTAATTTTGTTCAAAATGACACTGTACCCCAAAACACTAGATCAAAAATTGACTATCAAAAATATATTATTTTTCAATGTGTAATGCTTTATTCTCTACTCAGTGTGGGATTTATTTATAATAGAGTAACAGCAATAAATTTATTTGTACCCAGCCACATAAATATATATCAGTGTTTCTTAACCACTGTCCCTAGGGTTCCTCCAGTACTTGCTAGAGGTTCCTTGTGCAATGAGCAATTTTTGCCTCTCATGTCAGTAAACTGACACCAATAATATTTTTTGCTCTTTGTAAGCATGACATTCTTCCCACTGGACACCAATATAAGGGGCATTCATTGCACTGACCACCACACTAATGTACTGTGAGTTGTAGATACAGAAATTACAGCAGGGGTTCCCTTAAAATTATCCCTAACACTGATATATACATATGTATCATGTACGTTAATAAATTATTTGGATACAGTTTATCACTGTAAAAGCAACTTAGATTATTGGAACAATAAGCACATACCAAGTGTAACATGAACTAAAGAAATTTGAAAATAAATTAAACTGAAACTTGCTTCCGACTTTGTCAAACCAGTACTTGTTAAGAAGTAATTAAAAAATGAAAACTGAAAATGTTTAAATTGCATTGCCCTGTCACACTATTTTAAAAAATGTAATTTTTGTAGGCTTCATTATTTTCAATATACTGCAATCTGCCTCAGTCTAGACAAAAATGTTTCATTCTCTCCCTCCTGGGATAGCCACATCTTATATCCCAGTAGGCTACTGAAGAAGAATAAAGTATGGAAGACAGATCTGGGGCCAGGGCATTGTGGACGACTGCAAGAAAAATAGGAATAGGCAGCCAGCAAAGAGAATTTTTTTTTTTTTTTTTTGCAGGTCCACATTTAATCCCGTGCTATGCTATTTCTTCAGCGATTTTTTCATTAGTTCAGACAATAATAACTATTCTAATCTATCTAAACATTCATATTGATTGTGAACTTGGAACTAGAAATTTGGATACTGTTTCCTTAGAAGAACTTTAAAAGCAGTATGACAGTTTTTTACGCTTAATGCAAGTTCTGTCACTTTTCAGACAATGTTTTGCTAACCTCGCAAAACTACAATTAGGGGAAGCCAAACTGAACTACCTTCTTCCATCTACCTACTGAACATCTTCTCAAACCACAAACTTTTTTCCAAATATCCCCTTCTAGCAAATCAATGATGTTATGATTTCCCAAATTGTGACCAAAACGTCACCAGTATTGTCTTTAATAAAATTCTGAAAACCTATAAGTTCCCTGGTCCTGTCAGTTTTTTAGCCTTATTCTATAAGACGTTTGCTCCTCTTCTAGCTCCTTACCTGTTCCAGTTTTTAATGCCTTCAAGGATATCCAGAACCACCTTGCTTCCTCTCTGCTGGTATACATTATCATAATCCCCCAATTTGGCAAAGGCTGTCTAGATCAAAACAACTATGGACTAATATTTTAAATTAATTTTAGCTTTAGGTTTTTGGAAGTTGATGAATATTTTACTTGCAAGAATTTATTCACCATGAGCAGTAGAAGTTTGTACCTCAAACTATATTTAATTTATATTATGCAAACCACTTGCATCTCTTCTGCTGTCACTTAACTTGCAAACACATGGCGGTATGAGGGCCCCTCTCCTGGTCAAGCGTTGTGAAATTTGATCACCTTACTTCCCTAATGAATGCCCCCTCTTCCCCATCTTTTTCATTCTCACTATTGAACCCCTGGCAATCTTGATCTGCAACATATCCATGGTTTTGAGTTAGCTGATATTAAATATGCATTATGGCAGAAAAGCCATTCAAAGAAAACAAAGCTGTATAATATAACACATGTTCACATACAATATTTAATGCAATTCTGTGTTCATATTACATCATGACTGGGGGTAAAGGATTAGCAAACTAGTTGTAAGCTGTTTTAAAAATTATTAGATATTTTAAAAGATACATATGAAAGTATAAAAGCACTTAACTAAACTCCGTGGGTGGTGAGCTTCTGCCAAAATCAGCAGGTATGCACATCATACTTGCTGAATATGGCACATAGTATTTTTATTAATACTCTCCAGGACCTCTCCAGGTCATTGCTGCATCCCAGGAAGGTTTATTCTTCACTGCAGGCTCCACAGCAGACTACTGTGAATACGTCAAACCTTTTTAGTAATTGGATGATGTAAACAAAAAGCCACCAGGAGCCAGGGAGTTAGTTTTTTGACAAAAGAAGACATTGCATGTCAGTACCTCCTAGTACTTTTTTGGTTTTTGAGTTTAGGTTCGCTTTGAAAACCTCTATGCATATATATATATATATATATATATATGCATATATATATATATATATATATATATATTGAAAATGCCGCTGTTTCACAAGCTGTAGGTACAAGTTATAGGTACCAAAAGCAGGAAAAGGTATTTATCCATAGTGATTTACGTTTGTTAGAGTAAATGGTATACCGGATAATGGAACTCCCTTAAACCCAGTACATTCCTCTAATCACTGGGTTTAAAAAAAATATACACTTAAAAATGTCCTTTAATTACGCTGAAACATGGTCAAATGGCATGACGAGTACGGATATTTTTTTTTTTCCACACTACAAAGTGTGATGGTCTTTCCTCTTGTGGCCATGTGCCTGGGAAATTACTGCAACTTCTATTGGCTCTGCAGTAGTGGTGTCCTCTAAGGCTTCAGTGAACTGCAGTGAAATCTGAAAATGGCCTTTAAATACCAAATGTACAGTACAAACAGTAAAACAAGTAGCTCTAGTAGCTCTGGTTGCAATACTTAGCTCATCTGCTGATCTGTTTCCAACCTTTCCAGGGCTCTATTTATAAAATGGTGAATCTGACATTCCCTCAAACATGGGGAGTAATAGGGGGTGAGAGCAAAAAAAAAGAGAAAATGGAAGACCCGACAAACAACTCCTCATTTTAAAATGTTACTTCCTAAGGAGTCATGTTTGAATATGATAGGCCTAGTTTACGAAGACAAATGAATAAATATGACACTCCTACTTATTTTATCTCAGCAAAAGTTTCCCCTAAAATTATGATAAATTCACAAACATAAATGTTGTTGAAATTTGTAAATTTATTTTAACTGAAAAAGTAGAGTTTTATCACCTTATAAATATACAAAAGTGGACCTGAACTTAAGATTTGCTAGAAATGTTAAAAGTGCTCCATGGCAAAAGTTCTATCCACTGTTCCACCTACCAAAATGGTTGCCTCTAAACTGGAAAAATATCAGATGTAGAAAGAACATATGAAATACCTGGTACTATCACAGTGTGATGTATAACATCAGGATCCATCCTTCTTCATTACACAGTCTACTTGCTCTGTAAAGGCTGCCGCTTAAATAAAAGTTCCTGCAAAGTCTAGCTTATACTGCAATATAGCAATGTTTCTCAACCAGTGTTCCCCAAAAGGCTACTAGGGGTTCCTTAAGCAATAGCCTATGTGAGATTTTCAGGTTAGTTTGAATGACACCAATTTTTGGCTATCTATAAGAGTGACTTTCTTACAACTGACCAGCAATATAGGAGACATTCTTCTAATTACCACCACACTAATGTGCTGCAAGTTGTGCATGTAATATTTATAGTAGGGGTTCCAGCTGCAACAATTGTTTGATCTGGCTAATAGCTTCTACTACAATCTACTTGTGCATTACCCACACATTTCTACTATTTTATTTGCTTTTTTGCTAAATTCTTTCTAATACTTTCTAGGAAGTTCTGCAAATAATAAATCATCCAAGGTGTGGGTGAAAAAAACAGAAAAAAGTAGACTTACTTTCTAAAAATGTTCTTTTCTGGTGCATACAATGGCAACATACAAACAGGTGGGTAAGCCTCCAAACTCTATAGGACTGATGTTATTAAATTGTGAAGGGAGGTGATTGGTATATTCTTTTATTGCCATGCCTGTTTGGGTGGGTATATGTATGCTGCCAATGCATGGGAAAACAAAGGAAAATTAGGAAAAGGTATGTGTACAATTTTCCATTTTATTATTATTTATTATTAATATTATGAATAATAATAATAATAATAATAAGCAGGATTTATATAGTGCCAACTATATATATATATATATATATATATATATATATAGTGCACTGCATTACGCAGTGCTGTACATTACATAGAGGCTGCAAATGACAGACGAATACAGACAGTGACACAGGAGGAGGAGAGGACCCTGCCCCAAAGAGCTTACAATCTAGGAGGTGGGGGAAGTAACACACAATAGGAGGGGAGTTATGTAGTGGTGGGAAGTAGTGACGGTTTCAAAAGATAGAAGAAGATGGGTAGGATCTTATACAATTTTCCATTTTCCTGGAGCATTGTAATAGCATACCAATAGAATACAATTTTGGTATTACAAACCTGGAAGAATACTGAAACAAAGAAACTGTTATTAGACAATAGCAGTGGCAGACCAAAATTAACTTGCCAAAATTAGCTGTAGTGAGACATGGTGAATCCATTCTGTAACTGGTCATGAATGTATGACTGGACAACTATGTTACTGTCCTGAATATTGCACCAAGAGACACGTTGCATACCAAGATGTAGCAATTCCAGCCAACAGAGCATCAGGGCTACAGACTGAAATGATTAAGGTCTTTTTTTTTTAACAAAAAACATTCAATTCCAAAAGCTTGATATTAGTTTTATTTTTTTAAGTGGAGATTGTAGAACTGGAAATGAAACGTTATAGCTGTTATTATAATGATTCACCAAGACATGACATAGTCTTCCTGGTATGTCACAGCTAATACAAATGTATCTTCACACAGACATCTTTTGTGAATTGAGTAAATGTGCCTGTGATAAAGCTTGATGATTTCATTGTTGGTTGCATTCAACATCTATGAGGTCAGTGAACATGACAGTGCACTGGTTATTAGCTGCTTCGACAGCTGAGCATAATGAGAGTGCCTGTGGCTTTATACCTAACAGCTGTGAACCCCGACATAACCATTTAAAGCACAGAGACACTATGGTTACAGAAACAACAAAACTGTTAATCTTCCAAAAATAAGGTATCATCCAACATATGTAAAATAAAACACACTATGCCAACCAACCATGTAGAAATGCATTGTGATCATGCTGGGACCTTTGGATTACAGACAATTTAAAACTCATGGTGGGATTATCACTGGGATACGTTATGTTATCTGCAAATCCCCAGTGAAGATATGTAAATGTCTATCACACCTATCACATAAATACTTTCATAAATACTTGAAATAAAACCTATTATACCGTTATGGATATATTGGTGTTGTTTCCCTATTGTAGTTTATTTGACCAGCTTTGCTTAAAGTTCATCTCCAGGCAAATATTATTCTAGCTCTGCTAATCCCTTCAGCAGGTGCTTTTTTTTTGTTAACTGATTTATAGTTGCCTAAGTCTGCCATCTGAGTTCCTTGTTGGAGCCCAGAGACCAGCTTTAAGGAGGGACAATCCAAAGTTGTGAAATCATTTACACTGGTGTCTCTAAGGCTGTGAACATATGGTCTATGTAGGAACACATTAAAACAGTATTAACAAAAACTTTTTTTCCACAAAGCTTTTTTTTTTGTTTGTTTTTTGGAACCTTTACAGTAGAACTTTAGCTCTAGAATATAACTTACTGGCTGGTTAGCTTTAATGACACATCAGATTCAGTATGTACATATTTAATTGGTAGAATCTGATTATACAATAGTAACTGTAAAAAAAATAAATAAAAACAAAATAATCAAGGTTCTGATCATTTATTTTTTAAAAGATGTTTACTGTGTTCCAGTCAACTGCTGTCCTAAGTGTTGGAATAGTTTACTTCTTGAGAACGAACTTGCATCTGTGCATGGAACCATAAATCTTACATATGGCAGTTTTTAGTTTCACATGGCCATGCCAAATAAAGGTATCTCAGTCCAAAAATAAATAAGTGTGCTTAAACAGCCGTGTAATGCCACTCCTATGAACTGCCCGAACGTTTACATGTTTGATTTTAGGATTAAACATGTTGGTACCAAAAATTGGGATTGTCTCCCAAGTTACTTACAGACCAGCTATGGTCTGTATGTGCATGTATGTATGTGTTATGTTTGAACAGCGCTTGCATTAAGAAAACATGTTCACTGAATAGCATATTTAGCACTACTCTTTAGGTTGTTGTCTCTAACAAGAGGAGATGGACAAATCTTTTGTTGAAATATGTTTCTAGGTTGGTTTGACCTGTCACCTATTGGAAGCATCTTTCTTCACGGCAAGAAAAACTTCCTTAGTGTAAGGCCCGGGTCAATACCAGTATTCCCCAGACACCAATCCCCCAATCTATCTCCGTAGTCTACGCCTATAGCAGCCCCAACTTAGCCTCAGGAGACTGGTTGCGTCTCCCAGCACTCAGCTGCCCCCAGTGCGCAAGGGATGGAGATACACCATGGTGTCTGGAAATACTGAGTACAAAATGTCAGGAAATCCAAAAACAAGCAGAGGTTAAAACACAGGAAATCAGTCCACCAAGCCAAGTACAAAGAGATTCGGCGTCACAAGCAGAGGTCGGTGCAGCCAGAGTTCAACAGATAGTCAGGAACAGGCACAGGTCAGTAATAGAATATTCAAAAATCACTCCAACACAGGTAAGCCCAGCAGACGCTATAACAGGCACAGAAGACCGGGAGTAGAGAGGCTATAAACCCCCAGCAGCCAATGACAATGCAGGACTCAGTCAGGAGCTGATCAGCTTCTGGAATCTCCTTCAGCTGTGCACAGCCTACCAATGGATGCTGGGGATGCCATAAATACATCAGGCTGCACACCTAAAGGGAAGCAATGGCTGCTGGTATCTTAGTTTTCCTGGCTGTTGCAAATGACATCTCTGGACAGAAAAAACAGTGTTTTATACTGCGATGGCACACAACACGGAGTCGTCGGCCAGATGAGCATTTCCTAACACTTTGATTTGTATCCAGCAATGCCAAAACCAACCACTGTCCCTAGAATGCTGATAGTGAGATCTTTAACACTGGACTTTCGCTTGGTTCATTGCAGGTAACTTGTACATTGCTGGATTCTAAAATTATTTTATGTTATATGCATGGAGTGACATGTCATAATAATAATATGTTCACAAACCTGAAAGTTCTATCTACTTGACATTTCTCTTCAGCAATATTCCAGTTGTGTTTTTCCCCCAACTTCATTATATAGCATTTGTAATACCAGAGGCTGGATATAAAAGTCGATTTTGCTAGTACACACATCTGTTCAGTTTTACTAAGATTAAAAAAGTCCAGGAAATACATTTTGTAGACCGACATTACCAGTTTGTTAAGCTTTTCTTTTTGTTTTTTTTTTCTTTACAACTATTGGAGTATAATATATATTATGGTATAATATATAGTATGTAGCAAAAAATTTAATAGGAATAAAAGCTAAAGGAGGCATTTCCTAAAGCATCAAAATTGTATTATTACATTTATTATTTGGAAACTTGGTAAATTAAGTAACATATTTAGTACAATTTGTTTATAGCCCAATTAAAAGGGATTTCTTAGTGCCCCAAATCACATTGGCTAACCCAAAACTACAACACTCAACTAAAGCAGCGTCGAAAAAGAACTGTTTGTGCCTAAATTGAATAAGTTGCTGACTCCATGAAATAAAATGAAAAGCCACCTACCAAAGATGTTGAATATTTATCTTTTTGGTATACCTCTGCTATTGCTTAGTCCCAGGACTATCCAAGACTTCCGGGAATGTGGAATAGCATATACCCCACTGGGAGCTATATTTCCCACCATTACTCACTGCAGTTCTACAGAAGTAAAGATGGATGGGTCAGTGATCCTAGCACGAGGTGCCACAGACATTCTAACACACCTGAGAAAATGGGCAGAAAGAACACCAGAAGCTCAGCTAGAAAGTGAAGTTTTAGTATATCAACTGCCATCTTTTTTGCAGGCTGCTTTCAGTTTTATTCTATACAATTAGTGACAGTGTCAGTCTTTATTTAAACATGTAGCCAGATGTTATACATTCATGTGTTACCTTCTTCTTAACAAGTAGTAATTGAGCTTTAATTTAGCCCAGTTTAGTTCTGCATTAAAACAAACTCTTTGTTCTATCTGTAGCTTCAGGCACCATGGAGCAATTAATCCCTAAAGTACCAGAATCACTGAGAAGTTTTCTCAGAAGCTGAACTGCCAATGCCCCCCCCTTCCTAGACCACCAATTTTGACATAAAACATAAGAAGCCTACGAAGGGACTTAGGAACAGGGTTATCTTAACTGCCAAAGAGAACAACTAGAAATACTTGTGTAGTGCTTCTGTATTTTGCAAAGAATTGCTCCAATGTGTGTACAGCTACCAAGTTGTTGTTTTAAAACCTATGTATTCCTTGAAACATGTAATTACAAACAATTACATGCACACAAGTCCACATATAAAATGCACTGTTATTCCTAATAAAGTAGAGTACCTTCTTCAGTTTACTTCATTTACTTTGACAGCCACTTTATGACTGCTTGTCGTAAAAATGAGGATCACTTTTAGGGCTTGTTCACACGACTTTTGTTAAACTGCAAAATACACATTCCACTTTGGTATGTTCCAAAGTAACAGACATGCTGAAAAGATCACTTTCTGGGCTCTATCAAAGTAAAAAAAATGTGTTCTTTTCAAAATGTTACACATTCAGAACAAGGCAATATGCAACACATCCTGTCATACCAATAAATCCATAAGTCATTTTAACTTTTTAAGTCTTTTATTAAAAATATATTTTCACTTACAACAGTATTAATCATTATACAAATCTGTATTATAATAAAAACATACATATTCAAAAGTTTCAAGCATAATTCGTCATCTCTTTCCATTTATATATATTGCTTCTGAAATGAATTCAGTGCTTTTCCAGTCACCATTGTGCATTATTCAGCCTCTATGTATATGCAATAAGCTCACAATTTTCTGCATAGGTTTTAAGTTCATTAAAATAATACACCTTAAAGGAAATACACCACCAAAAGTGATTGTGTTGAAACAAGCAGAAATTCAGTAAACTGATTTGGCAAAATATGTTTGCTTTTTTATGCTTGGAATATTGTTATAGCAGGATGCTATACCCAAGTAAGGCAGTTTATTCCCAGATTTTATGTCAAACTCTCTTTCATAGCATAGATGTCAAGGTTTGATGTAAAAACTTTAAATCTGCCAATTTTCCTGATCACCTAAATGTCCAAACTTCCAACAGTGTTCAATCTGCAAAAGTATTATCATGCCTATTCAAGTTTTTTTCATTAATAATAAAGTGTAAAAGTTTATTCAATGGGGGTTGACCCATTTTGGATAATTATCTGCCTGGTCCATGCATAGACCAATATCAAGTGCACCCATTTCTATACAGATTTTTGCTTCGACAGGTAAATATATTAGATATTTTTAGGTTTTGGATAGTATGGGGAAGTATGAAATCCTCTGCTCATTGCTACTATCTAAGGCTCAGTTAAAGAGAATTTACATTATGTTCTGCCACTGCAACAATGCTTTCACCAGAAAAGTAGTCAAGGAAAATCAAAAACACATATACACACTGCACGGGAAGGCTCTAATCCATCAGCTTTTTATTCCTGTCTTCATCTCTGGTGGAACCTTTGCCATTATGCTAGTAAGTCAAGGAAGAACATTCTAACAGGGCTCCTTTTAGCAGTACTTCTAATCATTCCCTACACTTTCCAAAACTGAAAGAAAAGTTTTGGCACTTTAAGGAAAGCTGTGCAAATGATAGTTCCCTGGCTGTTATATTATATATAGAAGGGGATCAGCAATGGTAGCCCCAACATTTCTCATATTACAAGTTTACTTAAAATAAAAAGCAGCAAATGACTAGTTTATAACTGCTGACAAACTGGTAATGGCAGAATGCAAAAACACAGTCTTCACTCATATCTGTCCGTTTCACAATAAATCAAGCTACAGGGAATAGAAAATATGTTTGATATAACTCAAATATGTATGTACATTGGAAATTCATAAGAATACATGGTTAAGTGCTATGTATTGGTGCTATGCCATAAACATTTTTATTTTAATATATATCCAAAATGTGGCCCTTTGGAATAGTAAGGTTTTGAAAGCAGCAGTAAAGATTTTCCTTTACACCTTTGGTTGGCTTTGTCTACCACATAAGTGCTAAAATTACTAGTGATTGGTAACTAAGGGACTGGAAATTCTAATTTTTTGTTCTCAAAAGTAGTATATCTATGGGGACTCATTTAGATCTTTGTGTTGAGGTAACACACGTGGTAATACACATAGCATGCACTGTGGTGCCATTTATTGCTCTGCAATGCATAGTAGTAGGGCAATTCATGTTAGCATGTGTTATAAAGCATATTAGCATACATACATTACTGAACCATATAGATGTTAGTGAGCCTTGAATGTTTCAAGGCCCACTACATCTTCCAAGAACTTTCAATGTCCATCAAACCACATGCTATTCTTTCAGAAATAAAAAGAATACTGTATGCAACCTCATCTGCCAACTTGCCACCATGCTGCCTTTTGTATTGCATGCTGTAATGGCAACAGGTTCAATGGCAGTAGGAGCTAATTACACAAAAGATTGCTCCTTAAATGTTTCATCCTCAATGAGTTCTGCTTTCCACTGATAGTCATTTGATACACGTGCCATTCCTTCCCTGACAATTGTTTCCCTGATGCAATTAACAGAATTCCATTTCTCCATCTTGTTCTAATAATGACAGTCACAGCTGTCAGCTGCATGAATTACCTATCAGATGAAACCGCCAATTAAAAACAGAAGAAATGGAGTTCAATGGCACCAAGAAAACTATAAACTTACACTTGTTTTATCTGACAGGCAGAAAAATCATTTTTGTTTAACACTGCATTATTAACATTTAAAATATAGCAGCACATTCTTGAGCCCACTGAACAGGACTATTCAAAAAGGCAAAAAAAAAACTAAAAGTAGAAAATGATGTTTGAAATTATTCCTTCAAAATATGTTTGTTGTTCATTAGTAGTATTTGTAAAAATGTCAATGAACCATTAAAAAAAGCACATTATTAAGTGTCCCACCCCTTGGCTAAGCCTTGCCAAGCAACATGCTGATAAAAACAATGAGATAAGCTTAAACTATATAAACAAAATAGGAAGTTCTCACTTATGCTTGTTATTAATAATATTATTATTGCTTAATACTGTTCTGCTGCAGGACAAGAAAAAGATCTGTGCAAAGCAGGAGATAACTCTATAATTGCCCCAGAGAACCATACAAACTGGATAGTCTAAAGCTTTAAAACTTAGCTCTAAAAAAAAAAACAAAGGTATATAAAGTGATGATTAAAAGATAGAAAGGACACATGGACATTTTGGCACTTATTCTTATGTAATAAAATATATTAAAAAAAAATAAAAAGTAAATGCATTGATGGGATAGGCCTTGTTGTGTGTGTTACAGTGGTGACATCTTCTTGTCTATACATTTCTCTTTACTGGCAGATTGCTTCAAATATATATTAAGCATTATGAAAAGGCTTTTTTTCTGTGATAACACTTTTGCGATGGGATTTCCACAAGATTGCCTGTCATGTGTTTTGCCTGTCATGTGTTATTCCAATTTGTCCATTGGTGATGGGTCTGCAGTAGGTTGACATTGTTCGACCTTGGCAAATGACACTGGATTTATAATGCTGGATAATATGATTGGCACTAAATGTATTTCCAGGGACCTAAATAACTTTGTCTGTAAGCATGTTTGTGTTTTTATTTTTTTTAGGGACTTTTTCTACTGTTGTGTTTAACTTGGGAATGGGTAAGATGCAAAAATTGTACAACTTGTACTTATTCTTTTTGGGATAGGGTCAATATCTAGTTACCCCTCTATTAAAGGAGCTTCCAGATTTCCCTATACACCATATTAACCATATCCCTTTTTGGGGACTGGATGTTGTATGCCTTTTTTGACAGTAACTTGCCTAAAAGTGCTAACAAAAAATGCTTTCACTTTGCCATTTATCCCTAAACATATAAATAGAACTGCATCTCTGCAGAAAAAATCCACTTACACCTATTCTTTATATATTAAACAACACTTCTAGGTTTACAATTATGAACAAAGGGGCAGAACTCTCATCAACAGCTATGATTTAGGAAACTCCTACTTATCATTCTATTCTGTGCAATTAGGGGCAAAAGGTTCAAGGATTTAAAAAGGTTTTGGGAAAACTTTGTGAAAGACAACAAGCCTATCCCATGCTCATTAATGCTCACATGTTAATGCATACAGGGTGATTGGTCATAATGGTTTGACCATTGCACCTACCCCTTTTGCTGTTTTTTAAACAATTTCTCCCCACTATGAACTGAATTTAATATGTAAGTGCATAAAATTAAACAAATAAATATTTTCCTTTAGCAAAATCTGAAGCAATGTTGTAAAAATTATGTAAAAGAAATATAATTGGAAATGTGTGCTATACTATCTGTTTACCAAGCTCCAAATATTACTTTAACCTACAAACAACCAATTTATTACATATGCTGACATAGCATATATATTGCAGCACACAGTTACATATGCTGGCCCCATATCTCTTGTTACCACTAACTACTACTGAGCTAAAAAAGAACTACTCCACTTGTTTATAAAGTAATATAAAACTCTATATCCTGAGACATGTCTATAGCTGGTAAACTGTAACAGGTAACTTTTTACTGAGCACCCAATTACTAAACATATATGACAGTCATTATTAATACAGATGTTACCTGTAAAGAACTGATCAAATCAGTGTGCTGCCCAGCAGTCTAAGATTTCCAAAAGACATGACATCTATTTTTCCTCTACGGTATGTAAAATATTATAAAAATATTAAGTGTTTAGCTTTCAGTAAGGATTCCATGTCCCTCTGTGCAGTTATTTTACCCACCAGAAAAAATATGAAAAAGCTCCTTTAAGCAGTCTCTAAGAAGCGATCACTGCATGTAAAAGCACAAAGCATATTTTGGATATATACAGATAAGATAAGAAGTTTGGTAGCAAAAATAACAATACATTTTTAATAAAGATCTCTATAGACAAGGAAATTAGCCTGTTTTAGATCTACTCTGTTGATACCCATATATGAGTTCTGCTGCTGATCAATTTCCAAATATGATGTATTAATGGAACACCGTAGCAAAGCATCTTTGGGCTCTATTTATAAAACAGGGAATCAGATATTTCCTCAAACATTCTCTCATGGGAAACTTCCAGGTCCATGTGTTTCAATGGTAGTGATTGATTCCCACCACAGAATGTTTGGGGGAATGTTAGATTACCAGTTTTATTAGTAGAGCCTTTGTCTTCATTATATACCTATGTCTACTGTGCCTTTTATCAATCTAATGCTGGATTGGTGAACTGAACAAAATCATCCTTTTGTATGTAATATATTAGGGAAAGGATACAGCAATTTCACATAGTAGTCGATTGGTTGATGTTTAAGGGTTTAATAATTAAAGTAAAACTAACATTAAAATAATTATATATGTCATATAACCTGTGGCTAACCTTACAGATATTTTTGTTTTTCTGCGCCCCTCACCCAATAATATAGTTTTATTACTTACTGTCAGCGGAGTTGCTATTTTTTCCCTTTAGCAGACGGACAACAGTGGACATCAGTTGATGGGCCAGGGATATACTGTGCAAATGTAGGATGTTCATTGTAAGGATTTACACTTTAAATTAAAATCCAATTTCTCCTAAATACTTTCAGTTACAGCAACTAGTGTTTCTTTTGGTTTAAGCCATATAAGTAAAAGCTGACTGTTTAAAACCCATCAGTTCAGTTGGGTTACTTCCAACTTTGAAGCCCCCACCTTTGATGGAAATCTTGGCCTTCTACGGGTTTGGCCAAGATGTTCTGCTTCTTGGCAGGATTAACAGATAATATAACTATATTGCAGTGCAGACTACTGCTGGGTATTTGGAAGATACATGGGAGCCTTATGACTACTTGCAAGCAAATATCTTCTTATACTTAAATACAATAGGAGTCCCCTGCATGGATATTGTGGCTGTCTAAATAGGTGCGAGTAGTGTATGTAAAGTAATGTACTTTGTCTCTTCTTCCAAATAAAAAGAGGGAGATCTGCCTCAATAGCACAATCATATTACAAAGCTACATGTGCAATGCTTCCCATGATCAGAGCTACTCACTAATATCTATGTGTTTTTGAAGGAAGATTGGTAAGTTAAAACTTGTTTTTAAAAAAGAAGAGTGATTCTCCATTAGAGATTGATGAATGTCATATGCACTAGAGTTGCTCTATGGTCTTGCTCATTAAATGAGCTGTCCAATAGGCATCCAATCAGAATTTTCATTGATACCACAATGCTGGGTACCCATGCATCAGTTTTTAAATTATTTTTATATTAAATTTGAGTGGATGATTGCATTTGTGAATGCTGCATAGGGATCATAGTAGGTAACGAGTTCTTGCAAGTTGTGATTTTTCAAATATCTGCTCACCAGGCCTATATATCATGGATCATGGAGAAACAGCATCAAGTAATGAATAACCACTATGTATACATAATTTAAATGGACTAACTGATTATTTTATGCAATCAGTTTTTAAGCAACAGATCACCTATCATATATGGCTGACAACATGACACATTTTAAACAATTCTGGTATGATCTGAATATTTTTGTGGCTGGTGGACCCACGTGCATTTAATGGGCTGTCCCAACACTATAAAAACATTATAGTGCAATGCATTAAATTAAACTACCCTTTAACCATAACTACCTTTTTTATTCTGGCATCAACTATTGTGGCATTTATGTTAGATAAATCGGGACTGATATTTGCTGCTTACGAGAACAGATGGTATATTTATAAATGATGAGTTACTGACCTCCACTTGGCTCTCCTACTGAACTACCTTGCAGAAAAGGTTACATAAGGCACCATTAATATGATACTGTTTATATCAAACTGACTCACCAGGGATCACATCTTTTAAAGTAGATGTAAGTGTGTATAGCAACCAAAACGAGCATCCCACATGATGTGTCCTTGCATGGAAAACAATTTGCTCAGACTCTCCTTATTTGGAAGAATACAACATTAGGAGGAAGTTATGGCACCAATAAACAATGAAAAAAAAACAATTGTCATCCTTTCATACAAAAAGAGCCACAGAGCAGCCCAAACACACCAAAAACATATCAATACTATACAGTGTTTCTAAAAAAAAATCAAAGTTTTCTCATCTTTCAAACAATGCATTAGAAGACATATACAGTGAAAATCTCAGTTAACTGTGTAGCTTAATATACTGTACTTAAGTCTTTCTCTGTATCTGTTTTTTTTAAGTTTGATAACTCTGCTATGTTCTAAGAAAAACCCAAACTCACACAGTCTACAAGCTGTGATTTCTTTTGTCTCCTTCATTTTGACATATTTAGTTCTCCAATTGCCCCTCACCATTGTTTTGTAGAACAGGGACAAGATTTTCAAGCAGGCTTTCTTCTAGCCAAACTTTCTGCAAGTACCACAGACTCCTACGCCACATGGAACCTGGTCCAGGACAACAAAGATGTGTTCACTGTGAGAAAAAAATAAAGAATCAATTAGCATTATAATAGAATTTATTTTTCTGTTAATAGGCTACCAGTCCTCAACCCTATTGAACACCTTTGTGATTAGTTGGAAGGCCGACTGACATTTCTTCTTGTTCAATATCTGATCCTGACCTCACAAAACCTGAATTTGCTGAATGGACACAATTACCCCCACACACACACTGTAAGCTTGTGGAAAACCTTCCCCGAAGGGTGCATACTGATAAAGCCACAAAAGTGGTACCAGCTCCATGGTTGTAAAATGGGATGGGGAGCTCAATGTGATGGTCAGGTGTCCACAAGCTTTTTAGCCATGTATTATTGATAGGTTACCAACACTTGTTGGTTCTAAGGCTTTTTTTTACCTTTGTTACTTTTAGGGCTTTTTTACCGCACTCTTAATCACAACCTAAACCACTCCCAATAAATCATACAGAAGTGGTTGAGAACTATTTTTTCACACTGCAGTTGCACTGGGTTTTCGGATGTGATATTTAGGTCCCCCTCTCCACTTGATTATCCAACTGCCTTCACAGATTTGAATATGGACATGTTCCAATAGAAGTGGACTGTGGTTGAATGCAGTTGTGTTGCAGTTGTTGCTAGAGGACTGAAGACAACCTATAATCCCTGGTGGTGCAATAAACTGCATCGCTGACTCCAAAAACTGCTTCCAAGTGCATATAGAGCCATTCAGAAGTGGCTTCAGACTGCACACCTGAATAACTATACAAATCTCTGCTTTACATCTACATAATGAAGGCTGCGGTTATATAACAAGAAAGTCACCTTGCATGCAGAGGCTGAGAAGGTTAACGGCTATGTTTAATTCCAGTGTGCAACAAGCACGTTTGTGTGTGACAGTGACATGTGTGTAAACCACAGGTGATGACATAAAATACCCATCTCTACTTACTATAGAGAGCATTCCTATTCATTAACAGGTCCCTGTCACAGATAGCATCGGGAGTCTTCAAATGTTTCAGTATGGCATTGTCTATCATTAAACACACAGAAGGTCATTTGCTTCCCCCAGGTACCAAAACAGTTATGGAAACCAATTAGCTTTTTGCATAGGCTATTTATAAGTAGATGATAAATATAATTTGGAAGATTTCCATTAGTCCTACCTAACTCATCAAAGCTTTTTAGGAACAATGTTTTTAAGTACATCTGGATTACTACCTTTTTATGGTCTAACAGCAAAATTTACCATTGTAAAAAAATATATAAAGGTGTATATGGCAACCATAAAAACAGGATTATACAGCACTATAGTGCAAAATTTACAGCAAGCTATAAGAACCCAGTTGACTGATGAAATCAGAGACCTGATGGGATATGATGAAATGCTAAGTAACACTGCTTTCTGCACTCATATTAAATAACTCAGTCTGTCCTTCCGTACAATTGGTTAATGATGCTAAAAGGTTAATAAACAGAGAAGACAACTAATATACCTTTAGACCATCTGCTGTAACCTTTCACAGAATGCAATGTTTTTTTTTCATAATAAAAGATAAAAGTATAGTAATGTAACTAATTATTATAACATAAAGACCCAGCGTGTACCTTTTTTAATACTGCCTACTTATTTCTTCCTAAAACATCAGATTGATGTCATTTTAATGGAACAATTTTTTTTTCTTTGAACTATTGCAGTCATGGAAGTGAAGTCTAACATTAGGGATATTACCGGCATTTTTCCATTTACAGTGCCCTGTGTTTTCTGCACAGTGATCCTGAGCTGGCTGTGTTATTCCCACAACTTTTCTTTTTCCTACATGTTGTAAACATTTATACTCTCTCCAATATCACCACAGGATTACAGGGACCTACGGTTACACTGAATATAAAAGGATATGGTATGAGGACCCTTCAACTGTGGCCAGTAAGGGATTAGACATGGCATGAATGTTGCACAGTAACCACTGAATAAACTGCTATTTGTACAGATTCAAATAAACAACAGAGAATTCCTTATTAGTTTATGATATTGGATAATAACAGTTTAAAAATTACAACCGTCAGTGTGTCATATGTAAAGGCATATTATTTTTATTATAGTGTTTTACAACAGATATAATAATAAGACTAATGGTGAGTAATTATTCACTGCCCATAAAAAAATCTGCCTGTGTTCATTTAGACTTACCACACCATTACTTCCAAGAACAGAAATCTTTTTTTTTAGAAAAACATGTAACTGAAAGGGCTAAAGAGAATATCTTACATTTTTCATTGATGCTGAATTGAAATGTGAGGAGAACATTAATTTGATGTATAAGGGAAGAAGTAAAGTTTATCATTGCAGTGCAAATGAACAAGGAAGACTTCAGTGACAGGTGAAATTACAGCAGGAATATAATGCTTTATTACTGGCATATTTAGCTAAACATGGGACCCAGCCTAAACATATGGCTAAATACAGGACCTAGCCATGGAGTATGGCCGCTCCCAGCACTATTGTACTGTCACACTGATTACAAATCTGTGGAACAAAGGAAAAACTATATGGGAAATAAGGAGTTTGGAGGCAGTTTTTTTTTACTGTATTTTAGGTCAGAGTGTATTTGGATAATGATGCTGCAACTGTACTGTGGTCAATAATTGGATATTTACATGTTACTATGTAACACATTCATTATTGTAAAGGTGATACAAGTGAAGAACATTACACTAATCTATATCAGTCTATATCAATTTATTAATATGCAAAATACCACTGTATCTATCAGCTATTCAGTTGTCAGTCAGTGTTGCCTATCTGCTCACTGGAAAAAGAATGAGCATCATCAAAATGTTAATATATTGTGTATTCATGCTGATTGATTTTTTTGTTGTTGGTTGTTTTTGTTTTTATGTTCCCCCATTTACTAGTATTACTCTTTGAACATATAGGAATCAGAATTGCCACATAGCTAGATGTCGAACTGGTAGAGGTGTCTACACAACAAGACTGGCTAATCACAATTCCAAATTCTTTTTATATCTCTGCATGTAACATTTGCCTGTTGTCCCACCATAAAACACTAGAAAACTGCTGTATGGTAGGCAGTATTAGGTGGAAGAACATACCTGCAGCATTATTGAACTACATTTCAAAACACTGCGTAACACTCCCAAAACACTTCATCTTTTAAAATTTAGGGAGAGCTAGCATGCTCCTCCTTCTCCCAACAATACAGAACTTACTGTAGTCTAAGCATTCTGTCATCAAGCCAAAACTTTTTCAAATGGGCACAAAATTTGATGACTTTTTTTAAAACTACAATTAGAAAATGTCACCCACCCATTTAGAAATTTAGAAACTTATAATAAACCCACGTTTTCCCAAAGTTCACAAACTGTGTAAAAGATGTAAAATATATATACTGTTAGCAATATTGACATTATAATAATATTAAATGCATTTTTATAGTGTAGTAAGATAAAAACCTACAATGCAGAGATGTCCAATAGAAATACAGAACAAAGTTAATATTAAGGATTTGGGGGGGGGGGTATCAATTTTTAGCTACAGTAAGTTTGTCACTTGTAATATCATAACAAGATATCATAACATATCAACATAAAAAACAATTAATCTAAATTAGAAGAAATTAGAAATAATTCAGAAACCTAGCTGTGCAGCTCATTGACATGTTATTTGGTCTCTTAAAACAAAAAATTAATTGCACTTGGTGGCTGTTCTTGAAAACTATTGCGAATTTCAAAAGAGTATGGTGGGAATAAGGAAACAATATAACACAATGTAATATATTCAATATAATATAACTGGATATACTACAGGATCTGTAACAATTAGATAGATAGATGCACTAAGGTCAGAATGAATAGGTAGCAGATAGACAGAAAGACAGACAGACAGACAGATAGATAGATAGATAGATAGATAGATAGATAGATAGATAGATAGATACTGTTTTTGACTATTCATGAGAAACTACAATTTTTGCTATCATAGAATGACTGTTCTGTGTGTTTGTGTGGCCACTTTTACTTCCCAGTTTATATGGAACCACAAGTCCCAGCAAGTCCTACATTTTATTTTGTGGCATTGAATTTTGTTCATGCACATTAAGTGGACAGAACTGCTTACCCCATATGAATTAGATTTTTTTTTTACCTGAATGTTCATCTGTGTTCCACAACAAAACGCATGGTGGTGCCATCGAAGGATGGTGGAGCCACGATTCTGGGTCCAGGCTGAGACAGGATGCTGATGACCTGCTTTCCATCTGGGCAGCCTAGGGATCCCCTCCTGATATTAGTAGCTTGTCCAGTGGGAGCACTGGATGACCCAGTGGCCAAGTAGTAAGGGGTCTCAGAAAAGCCCATCTCCCCATGCTGAGACCCCTCTACCCCAGGCATCTCATAGGTTTGATCGCTCCCTGGATTAGAGAGTTGGGTCTGTAGAGTGCCAGAAGGTAGGACAGTTGCTGGAGGAGTGGGCAAAAATCCAGGATAAAACATATAAGCAGGTCCATAGGCACCAGGACTAAGGGCTAGTTGTGGCATGTGAAGGGGTACAGGTGTAACTGGAGGAGGGGGCACAGGGACATCCACATATTGTCCAGTTTCAGGATCAAACAATCTCCTTTTAACCGGCTGTACTGGAGTGTCCACAAGATAATACTGGCCTGTAGCTAAATCCACAAGCATTTTGCGTTGGGTCTGTGGATACATCTCAGCAGGAGTGGCTGAAGGCAATGGGGGAGAATAGTAGATGGGCCCCTGAGTGCTGGGCATGGCCATTGCTACAGGTGGCAGTGAGTGATGGTAAATAGTAGCTGGAGGAACAGAGTCTGGGGTTTGGGGTTCAGACCCAGCTGAGGGTGCTCTGGTGGGCTGCACCCCCTCCTTTGCTTTGGTACGCCAATCATTGGGTGCTTTGATGGGGCTCTTAGGACTGGCATCTTGGGATTTGGTGCTGAAGGGAGGCAGGGTGGCCAGGGCTGCAGAGTCTCTCACAGTGGCTGCAGCTTCCCGAATAATACTAAAGGGTTCCCGGGTGTTTGCATTGGTTACATTGGATCCTTTGGTATTGATGGTTTCACTGGAGGGCACATCTCGGACATTTGTCCCTGCTGGTGGCTTTCCTTCCCCGGATGATTTTACCGGAATAGTAAGGTAGTTCTCAAAGTCAGCGCTAGCTTTGCGCACCAGAGAGGGAGGCTGAGGAGCGGTTGGCTCCACCTTTTTGGGCTCCTCTAGGGACATCTGAGGAATCTTCAAAGAAGTCGGTGGCTGAGGTCGGGTGTTTTTAGTATTCATAGCTGCTTCCTGGTTCTGTTGTTTATTCTTAACGGGGGCAGCGCTAACCTTAAACACATTTACATTGCCGGTCCCTCTGCTCGCTTTTTCGGGCTGATCTTGTTTCTTGGCTTCACCAAACTTGGACACTTGGAAGGTTCGCCGGGGTGCTTTCTTCTCCACCACGGGGTTCTTCTCCAAGCCGGGATAGGAATTGCGACGTACCAATGGCTCAGGTGCTTTGGTAAACGGAGGGGCAAATACTTTGCGTGGCTCTTCACGTGACACCCTAGCTTTGGTTTCCGCAGGGGCTGTCACCTTGCTACCCCCAGCGCTTTCTTCGCAGGCGATAAGATTAAGGAGATGGCTACCTCCAAGGGGCTGTGGGTCATCTTTGCGCTTCCACTCTTTCTTGTCATATACATAGAGCTGCTCCATAGTCTTAACCGCAGCAGTCAGCTTCTCCAGGGCAGCTCGGGACTGTGGAGACTGTCGCTCTACTTTCACCTCTGGCTGCTGATTTTTCTCTTGTTTCCATTTGCTAGCCTTAGACACAATTTTTACTACTGGAATCCTGGGGCCAGTTTTATTGGGTGCTATGGTGGCTACAGGAAGTCTACCTGAAGCCCTATGCACCAGGACAGTATCTGCAGGTGACAGTCCCTCCTCAGTATCTGTTTTGTCCTTGTTGTCTTCCTCTTTACTTTTCACTGCCTGGCAGGTGATCACAATGGGAGACAGGGAGGAAGATATCTTAGATGCTGTGAACATCTTTGTTTTTTGATCAGTGGTACTCTGGTCAGACATAACACTGCCCCTGTCACTACTATCACCAGTGTCATGGCTGTATGAGCTTTTCAGCAGCTTCCTAACGTCCCTCACTTGGTGAATAGTCCCCTGCACTTTGGGTTTGGTCTCTCTGACGTCTCTTACCAGAAATTGGGGCATTTTCTCCAGAACCTCAGACCTGGAGGGCACTTGGTTCCTCAGATCTTCTGCTGCTTTGGAAAGGGTAGCAGCACTGGATGTCAAGTTTGGGGTCAGTAGCTTGGCAATGTTGAAAGGGTTGTCTTTATTCTCTGTGGATAATCCTAGGTTTAGCTTAATCTCTTGGGGTTTGGGGGTAATCATAGGAGTCATCCTGCTGGCTGTAGCTTGTAGTATGTGAAGTTTTTCACTTTTAAATTCATTTTCATTGCGACTGAAACAGGTCTGGTGGGCATAGGTAGACACGGAATATTTGGTGGCTTGCTTTGGGGTTTGCTTTTCCTTAGGGGTATGCTGGATGCCAGGCACATACAAGCGAGACATTTTGGTAGACTGAACAGTGGATATTTCTCCAAATTCAGCTCTCCAGTCCCTCTCTAATGGGATCTTAATCTTTCTTGCCTTGGCAACCTTCTCTTCGATTTTCTTTTCCATCTTTTCAATCTCCTTCTCTTTCCAGGTCCTAAAGGCACTGTTCTGACTGCGGAAAGTGCCCTTCATGCTGTCTGTAGTGCTCTTGGACATGGATTCCTCTCTATGAGTCTCAGAGGGAGTCCTCTGCTTATTTGTATTACCAGCAGCAGGAGCAAAATCCTTGGCTTTAATATCGGAAAAGTCCCCAGTGTCCTCACTACTGACCAGGGTAAGGTCTGAGCCTGCTTCTGAGAACTTGGAATTTTGTCTCTGTATTGTCTTGTCCTTGGAGCCCTCTCCCTCCTTAGCTAAGGCAGCTTTCTGAGAAGTGTCTGTGATATGTCCTCTTTCCATTTTAAACTCTTGCTCCAGCTGCATTTTCTTGGAGATAATATTTTTAATAAGGCTAGAGGCATATTTGGATTTGTTAGAGCCCTCCATGGCTTCAGCTGCACTGCCTGTACGTTTGGTAAGGTCTTTAGCAGGAGCTTCTTTTGGCAATGTCTCTGTAACTCCATCCCTGCAAACTGAGCCTGTAGCATGTTCCTGAGGCTTGCTTGCTTTCAATTTGCTGCTGAAGTTTAAGGTCTCTGTGAGGGTGACAACCCTGGACCCAGACTGGATGCGCTTGGAGGAACAAGCTGGATTAGGTCCTTTCTCTGCTACTTCGCTCACAACAAGTTCAAAAGCTTTAGTTTGAGATTTGTTGGCTTGGAGGAACACTTGTTCCTGAGAAACGTCCTTGCCTACTTTCTTAAGCCCAAAGTTAGATGTGGTGGAGGAGTGCTGAAGGGTCTTCTCTGCCTTTTGGGATAAAAATGAGCCCCCTTTCCAGTCCAGGTAGGTGGACCAGCTGTTGATCCCTAAATTCTGGTCAGATAGAGAAGTAGTGGACTCGCTGGAGCTGAAATTGATGGCTTCAAAGTAAGGATAAGCTAGGCTGCGGAAGGCTCTGGATGTCAGGTTCCTCACCTCCTTATCAGCATCATCTAATTCACTAACTGCGCTGGAAGCTCCGCTGGAGATATCCGCATGGACCCCGCTCCGCGCATGGAGCCGCGCAGGGATAGCGACGAGCCTATGCGCATCGGACAGCTGAGGATAAGGCGCAAGGTGATGCTGTTGATGCTGCTTGAAGGCTGACTTGCTCTCGGTGGCTCTGGACAGGCAGTAGCTCATGTCTGTGTCATGCTTGGCATCAGCAGGGGCGGTGTTTGGATGTTCCTGGATGTTGCTAGGCTCATTTATAGCCTTGGATGCGGTTTTGATTGATAGGAGGATCTCGGACTCGTCCACCCTGGCTATGTTGTCTATGGAGGGGGTATCGCTTTCCGAATAACTGCTGAGCAGCTCGGTACTGGTGGGGTTGTGATCACTGGCGGTGCTCATGTAATAACTGCAGTCCTCATCGGTGGGGCTCTCTCCTTGGCTATCAAACGAGGCGTACTCCAGGAAGGGGGCGCTGTCCTCCGGCGGGCTCCACGTGCAGGGGGTCAGCCCAAAGTCGGGGTATTCGGGCTCCGGGTCAGCCTCGCACAGCTGGATTTCGTGGGTGGTGATGTAGTGCGCCTCGTCGTTGGCACATCCCGATGGGTCAGTGGCATGGGCAGAGGACGCGGTGCCCCCCGATCTGCCCTCCTTGTTCCCTGGGCTCTGGCCAGCTTCTGTACACACGTGTGAATTCTGCTGGGCTGCACACTGGCTGATCTTCTGCCCCTGATCGCTGTCACATCCGCTTACCTTGTGCTCCATGGCCGGTGTAGGAGCTGGCACCTTCAGGGTCAGGGCAGCCTTGCTGCTCACTCTTTTCTCTGCAGAGAATGGGATCTCCACGTATTCCCCCAGCTTCTCCCAGCCCTGCATATTACCCTCCAGGCGCCGGGCTACAAATCAAGCCGATGGGAAATTCCTCTTTTCCTGAATGGGATCCACACGTCACTGGAGAGAGGTTTAAGTGACATTGAGGGGGGGTGACACGTGCTTAGATTTCCCCGATTCCTTTGTAGTGTCACAGCATTGTCCCAAACACGAGCTGACTTTCTTCCCTCTGGACTCTTCTGCCTAATGTAGCCCCTGTCATGGGGGTGAGAGCTGGTGGGGCATGGCATGATTATAAGCCCATGGTATCAACTTTCCTCCTGCACCTTCACATCAACCTACAGTTCCTTGTCTTAGAAGTTAGGATTGTATGAAAACCATATAGCTGCTTATCACAAATATTCAACACAAGTTTGTCTTAGAACTATGAACTTTATCTTAAAGATATTAGCTGCAAGTAAGTGTTTTCCTTTCTCTTAGGATTCTGGGATCATTTCAGGGCGAATTATAACTTAAAGTAAAACTATTTTAGATTGGGATAGAGAGGGTGAACATTTGGAATATATGTTATTTCCTCTATGTCTGATGGACCTGATTACCAGTGTCATTGGGAATGAACAGAAAGAAAATCCAAAATGTTGCTTAAAGTGTACACCAAATGTTAAACTATAACAAAGTAAAACTATTTGAGATTTGGATAGAGAGGGGGGTAAATTTAGAATATATATTATTTCCTCTCTGTTTAATGGACCTGATCACCAGTGTCATTGGGAATGAACAGAAAGAAAATCCAAAATATTGCTTGAAGGGTACACCAAATGTTACACTATAACTTGAAGTAAAACTATTTGAGATTTGGATAGAAAGGGGAAAACTTTAGAATAGATCTTTTTTGCTGTCTGTATAATGGACCTGATCATCAGTGTCATTGGGAATGAAAAGAAAGGAAATCCAAAATGTTGTTGCTGGAAGAACAGGAATAAAAGGAAAATCTACCCATGGGGACACTTGTTCTTGTTAATACTGTAAGAGCACTTTCTGACCCATTATGTGAACCCATATGGTTTTCTACTCCCAAGCACACAGCACTCTGCTACTTTCTGGCCAGGAGAGGCAAAGTGTACAAAGAGCAACAACCAGATTTGTGGCCACAGTGCAAGTTTTCAAAGAATAATTGTGCCGCCAAAAGCCTGGGAACTGCATTGCATGCAACCAAGTGCAAAAAAAAAAATATTCCCAACCTCTCCCAATTACTTGATTGGGAGAGATCGGGACCACAGATGAGCCTGTGGCAGAAAATTGCAACTAACTGCAGGTCTGAAATGACCCCAAAGGTGGTCATACATTTGATCAGCTATTCTCAAATAGTTTTCTTCAGAACTTTAAAGTTGCTCTAGAATCCCCATTCTCAAACAGTTTTCCACAGCACTTTAAGGTTAAAGCCACTCTCAATGTTTATCACACTAAGAACCCTTGAAATAACTTTCTGGTCTTAGGGAATCCGTGTCAATTATTACTTTATCCACAGCACACATTACAATAGTGTGGTGGACAGTGGTAAGGATGCCTCTTACATTGCTTTCCAGTGTCAACTTACTGAAAGCAAAAAAAATCATTGATGTCAGTTAAAATGACTCTTTTACCTTTTGCTGATAGACCTTCCATTTTATAGTTTCTGCCAAGTTCTTGGGCTAATAGCACTGCAGGAAACTAATAATGATCTTAAAGCGTACCTAAACTTAGAATTTTCACTTTACAAAAAAAGGGTAGCTTAGTTGTTAGTGTTTTTGTTAGTTGTTAGTGTTTTTGTTTTGTGTAAAAGGGTGCCACACCGCCCAGGCGATCGAGAATGAATTGGAGCCCAAAGCCTCCTGGGATACCTTTGTCACATATCCCAGGAGGCTCTTAGGCGCTTCTGCTCATGACCGATAAAAATGTGCCGATCTCACGCATGCACAGTGAGATCGGCAATTTTTTTTTCATTCTATGTCACCCGATCTCGCGCCTGGGTCAGTTGATGTAGGATGAAGAACAGGAAGAAGAAGAGAAGATAGCGTCGCCCAGAGTGCTCCGGAACGATGCGGGACCCGATGCAGGACCTCCCGGGAGGGATCAGACTGCCCTGCAGAATTGTTATTCTTAGTGTTATTTTTTTTTTTGAGTTTAGTTCCTCGTTATCTATAAAGGTGGTATTTTGGCCACCAGTGTAAGTAAGTGGATTTGTACCATTGACTGCCAGTGTAGGCATTGACTGCCAGTGTAGGGGCATTTTCTCCACTGACACCCAATACAACTAATTTAGTAAGGGTTCCCTGAAACCTGGGGTTTGCAAGAGTTCCTTTAAGGTAAAACATTTGAGAAAGGCTGCATTTCATGATGGATGCATAGCCAGTATCAACAATCAATTTCCCCATAACTACAACCAATAACTCATCAACTACCAGAGCTGATATTCAGCCAGGAATACTCCATAACAACCACCAACTTATGGGAGCAACTACCAAAGTCTATTCTTTCGAATTTTCAGAGCCCTGCTGTTCGCACATCCATTGGCTGGTGAATATTCCTAACAAGCCAAATGGGTATTTCCGATCAATGAATCTAGACAAACAAGAAACTAGGAAGAAAGAAAAAACTAACTGAATGTGTAATTATTCCCTACTGTGTTTGACACTGAAAAAAAGTTAAAGCTATACCTACACTGGGACCAATGATCCATGATGTGTCTGTAAACATTTTTTGAGCTTGTGTAGTTAGCTACATACCAATTTTAGATAAGCAAAGCTGTAAAGTGTATCCATATCCAACATTTTGTAGATTTGGATACAGTGTCAAATGCGATTTGTAATATCTCCAAGTTCTAAAAAAAAAAAAATCCTATTTCTGGCTTCCCAAAAAAGCAGAAAAAAATATATATTTACTGTTTTTACATCTTTCACCCTCCTTACCCAGGTGAGGATCACATCACTAGCCTTCTAGGATGATTTCTGGGAGAAGAGTCACCATACTACAAGAGATAGTGCAGGAGATTGTCTCAAAGGATTCAGATGCAGTTGTCTGGGTTTTAGAGGTTTAAATAATAAAAAAGGGTAATCAATGGTCATTAGAAGCATCCCCTGGGATGCGCATACCACTAATTTAAGAATCTGTATTTTCACCAACTGCATATTTCAAAAGACTATTGTAATGATAATAATAAAGTCAAAAGCAATGTGATTTCCAGGTGTGTAATTACACGCTTATATTTAACATTCATATAGAATACAAGAATAGCCTCTTTAGCAAACATCTCGTTTTTAGGCATATAATCTAGCTCAAAACAGTATTATAACTTCTTGGATGGTTTGACATGACCACTAATATCTGTATAAGCAATCTTCCTTTTTAAGCCATGACCTGGGTCCAGCCATGTACCTATTTTTTGGGTAGGCTGTGAGGAGGGAATGCTACCTTATCTCCAACCCTAACAATAGATGTATGATGATGGCACCATTCACAAAGTTAGGAAACTATGACTCTGAGGGCTAACAAGGGAACTCTGAATTAATCATTGCTCATTTATTGTTGACAGTGCTTCACATGAAGAATAATTTATCTATTATCACTGGCAGAATTAACAGGTAAATACTATGTGCAGAATAAATGAAAAGGAAGATATGCTACGTGCCTTCTTTTTATGCTCTGAGCAGTGCCGGGGAAGCGTTTCCTGGTGCCATATACAAACATACCTCCCACCAGATCCTGAGCCGTGATGGACAGAGCTTGTACAATCATACCTAGGTATGGGGCACAAAAATGACAGCTCTGGGGTTACCAAACTTTATTATTCTATTAGAGCTAGTGTTGCGGCATTGGTTTGCAGTATATACATTAATTAATTCCCCTCCTACTGTAGAGAGACCACTCCAGTTTATGGTGTGCCATTAACATAAAATCAAGTCTAATCAATGAGTTGTATGAGTCAAGGAATAAACAGGTTGGAAAATGATTTATTACACATAAGCAGATTATAAGATGCACAGTATTATTGTAAAGTTCCACAGAATGTTAACTGTTGCAGTCTGACAGTATCATTAGGATATCTTTATGTGTGAATTCATTCTTCATATTAAAATACTATAAACTCTATAAACTATAAAATACTATAGAACAGATAATCAGACATTCCTTCAAACGTTCCCTAAGGGGAGTCTTCCAGGTCAAAGTGTTTCAATGGCAGGAATTGATTCCCACCTGGGAATGTTTGAGGGAATGTAAGATTTTGTTATAGATGGGTTTATATAGTTTTTTATATAATATTTTGTTTTGTTGTTCTGAAAATGTTTTCTGTTTAGATTTTGTATTGTTTTCATATTTTGTTAAAACAAAAAAATGTTTGCATCAGTCACAGCGATATCAGTGATCTCTTTTGCCTCTATTTCCTTTTTACTAGTACTTTAAACTGGTATTCATGTATTAGGTTTGAAGCCTCTCCCAATATTCCAATCAGATCTTTATTCAAACATGTAGCCTGGGTGGCCATGAAAAAAGAGGGGTAATGAGTGTGGCTCCCCATTGTGTATCATATCGGGTCCTATGTCTTCCTTTGACAAAAAGGGGTCCAATGTTGATTGACAAGGCCTCTTTTCCACAACTGTCCCCCCTTATTCCACATTAGTATTCCTTATCTATTCCCACAAAGGTAAATGTAAAAAAAAATTACGGGTTTAGACGGCCCCTTTCAGACTTGTGGTAAAAAACCACACCATTAGAATCTTACAACTGCCTCCATTCAAATACTGCACAATTTTTTAGTGTCAACCTCAGTGTTTGGCACCTTCTTTGTTGAGCGGTTGAGTGTGGTTGAGTTGTGGTTGTTGTCCAGAGAAGGAAAGGCAACTAGGTGGCCAGAAGTAACTAGTAGCATTTGGGAATCACACTGTGATCCACCGCAAATGTTAGCCACTTGCAAATGCTGGCACACAAATATTCCCAACCACTTACACTTAGTTAAATAGGAGCAGGTGGGAGGTTGGTAGAACAATACAGCCAACTATTGGTCTGAAATGGAAAATACTTGATGCTTTTTTGTTTTAGCCAATGTTTAAAGTCCCAGAAACAGATCCTTCCTCACTCATGTCATCCATAGGGATGAGCGAGCGAATTTATTAAATTCGGTCTTGCGAAGAATTGGGCCGTTCTTGCTTACCAAACATGTAGGCGAGAACGGCCTTTGTAAATTCGGCCAACGAGACCAAATCTTTGGGACCTCCAAGACCAATCAGGGGAGCAGAGCTGTCAGCTCCGCTCCCCTGATTGCTCTTGCAGCCCTTTACTAGATGTATGTGTTCTTGGACAGAGTTTCTCTATCCAAGAACACAGGAGTCCTGTGCTTCTGGATAGAGAAAATCTATCCGGGAACACATACTACAGGGCGGCAACAGCAATCAGGGGAGCAGAGCAGCTCTATGTGTTCTTAGATAGTTTCTCTATCCAGGAACACAGTGTGAGT
>NC_092860.1:89421576-89491205 GCF_032062135.1 Pyxicephalus adspersus
GTCGTGAGAATCCATCTCTCAGTAAGAGATCCTTGGGCACTAGGCACTAGGGAAAATTTCCTCGAAGTCCCGAAGGGTCCGTGAAATTTCGCGAAAACCATCGGAAATCACTATAAGAGGATTATCGCTTCTGCATTAATAAATACAGCCATGGGAGTCCTCCTAACAGTGAGCGATCCCCAGGCACTACAGGTCAGAATGAGGGCCAAAATTTCACAAACCCATCGGAATTTCAAGAAAATTTTCTTGTTTAAGCCATGATCGGAGTCCAGCCATGTACCTATTTCTTGGGTAGGCTGTGAGGAGGGAATGCTACATTATCTCCAACTTTAACAATAGATGTATGATGATGGCACCATTCACAATGTTAGGAAACTATGACTCTGAGGGCTAACAAGGGAACTCTGAACTAATCATTGCTCATTTATTGTTGACAGTGCTTCACATGAAGAACAATTTATCCATTATCACTGGCAGAATTAACAGGTAAATACTATGTAGCTGGGTGATCCAGCAAACCTGGAATGGATTTCTAGCAAATGTTTTCAATCCTGTACCAGATAAAATCCAGGTTTGTAGGAGCTTTAATAATTCAGGCGCTAAATGTCAGTTCTGCTCCACAATCAGGACATAATTCCCTGTGTTTTTTCTATAAATGTTAATAACTGTCTGATATATTTGTAGAGCTATTGGGGCCCTCACAGATGCAAAGACATGAACTTGTATTTGCTGACACTTGACAGGATTCTGCTATTACATTTGTTAGCGGTCACTTGACTGACCCTGACTCTTTGGAGTGTTTGGTCGTGACTTTGCATGTGTTAGGCTCACTTGTCTGATCCTGCTCTAAGTTTAGCACTTTTAAGTTTATCTTACTTGTCTGTCTGCAGCTTTATCAGCAAGGCAGTAAGGAGAAAAGACCTATTTCAAACAAGTGAAGACTGCAGCATAACTCTGTCCATACATGGGGAGGTTAAGCCGCATGAGAATTTTTTTCTCATCTACAGGCATCCTGACCTGCAATAGAATTGCCCAGTTCAAGCTATTAAATAAATCTAACAGATATAGATAGTACAAACACAGACCAGTGTGCTTTTATTGAGAACCAATCAATTATACAAACACTTTACTTGGGCTGGTATGATTCTCAAAATATTGCATCAAACGATTCCAGAATGGGTAAATACCAAGTAATAAATTCGGAATAATGTTTATCAGGGCAACTGTCTAAAAGGAATATTGTCTGCAGATAATCTGCATGTATTTTAAAGCGAACATGGACATAAAAATATTAAGACATTGTAAATGAGTAATTACTGATCATTAGATAACAGTAGAAACACTTTCACTTTTTTAACACCTAAACTAACTATATTTCTCCCTCCCAGCAGTGTCTTGACAGTATGTCCAGCTCAGTGTACAATTTGAGCAGAAGGTTAGATGAAATCACTTCTGCACATGCCAATTAAGATGGTGGAAGCTCCAAGTCTGGAAGACGCCAGCATGGGATAGGGAGCTTGTCGGCATCTCATAGCCAGAAGTTTGGTTACCAGTTAGGCTGTAATATAAACACCAAACAGCAGCTCTGAGATGGGAGAGCACGGTGAGCCTAGCTGTCAAAAGAATTACTTGAATGTCCTACAGCAACTGCTTCCACGTGAATTTTGATAATTTATTGCACCTACAATGGTTACAACTGTCATTAAATAATTTTTTAAGTAATTTACTAAATAATGACTAATTGATTTAATAAAGCTCTCCAAGGCCGAAGAAGATACACTTTCATCAATGTGAAGCTGGGTGATCCAGCAAGCCTGGATCAGGTTTGCTGGATCACTTTTATCAGTGAACCTAGGAATGGATCTGGTCCAGCATTGAAAACATTAGCTAACAAATAGCAAATAACTTTTAAGAAATCCATTCCAGATTTACTGGATCGCCCAGGCTCACTGATGAAAGTGTATCCCCTCTCCAGCCTTGGAGAGCTTATATATAAATGGGCCGATTGCCTAGGCGATCAAGACTGAATGGGAGCGAAGAGCCTCCCGGGATACCTACGTCATGCATCCTGGGAGGCTCTGGGTGCTCCTTCTGTGCATGCTCAAATCCATGACGTGCGCAGAAGGGACATTTTTTCTATTAAGGGACAGAGATGCCAATTTCATGCAAGCGCAGTGAGATCGTCTCTCTTTTTTTTCCCCCTTTACAGCATGCTACATCACCCGAACTCGCACCTGCGCAGTGCGAGATCGAGTGACGTGCCAAGAAGACCTAGGAGGAAGAAGGAAGTTAAGACTGAAGATGGCACTGGGATGAAGAGGAATTCCAGAACGACGTGGGATTGCATCCCAGGAAGGACCACCGCCATCAAGGGATCTGCGGGATTAAAGGTAAGTGTAATTTTTTTGTTTTAGGTTTAATTTTGCTTTAAGTTGTAAAACTCAATTGTATTTTCAGTTTTAATCAGCTGAATACATCTCAGAGCATCTAAACTGACCATACAGTAAACAATTGCATCAAAAATATCTTGGGTGAAATAAATTGTAATTAGGCTCCTAAAACATTGCCTACCTTATGTTTTGATGGTCCTGAAATGTATTTTGCTGTTGTTAACTGAATAGTTAGTTGGACTTTACAGTGTAATTAGAGCTTGTTCACACCTACACACCCCCATTCACCACCAAGATGCACATGTGTTGTAACATACAGAGTACCAGGTACATTGTGATGCCCTGTGAACAAAAAAGCTATTCACCTCCTCAACCTTAACACAAAAAGTTAGACAGCATATGGAACTTACAGTTCCATATATGATATGTACAAAGAATACACTCAAACTAATCAAAACAGTTATGTATATTTTTATTATTTTAAGACACAACGAAGCATAAAAAAACCCTGATGGCAAGTTAACCAAATGTAATTACTAGTAAAAAAAAGTTATATAATTATTGCCATCATTAGTTTGATTATTAATAATTATTAGTATTGCTAATTAATTCCCACTTACTGCAAAATAAATTAGGGTAATATTGTAGATTTAAATGACCTAAATAAATATATTTATTACGGTAAATCGTTTTAGGTTAGAGTACAAAAGTACAGGCAGTGCAGTTTCTTATGTATGTATTGTTAGGTTTATAATCTTTTCAGGGTTTGCATTTCCATAACATGAATGTTAAAAGCATTGGTTTATTGGGTCATGGAAAGAAGCTTCACATTAGTTTCAGGTAACATCCGGACAGCTAAACTTAGACTAGCTCATTTATGCCAAGGGAATGTAATGTATCTCAATCGACAACATATTCTCATAAGAGGATGGGATATCTTACTGACCGTACAGTAGGTTATACTGCATTTTTTAAAGGAAAACTCCAAACAAAAACTCTTGTACACAGTGTGTAATAGTGGGGTTTTGAAGTTGTGAACAAATAATTTCCTAAATATTAAAGTCTGCTAATATGTAAAATGGCAGGAGTTATGCTATATCAGCCCAGCCAATCAAGAGCTAAACTAGGAACAGAAGAAGAAACAAGATGGTGGTGCCTGCGACAGAACAAGGACTGTTGAACATACTCAGGGATTAGTTGGTGATTTAAAAAATCAATTTATAAATCACCTGCATCAGCTGCAGGATCCATCAATATTTGCAATTTCATGTACTACCCAATAGGAAAAAGTAGATTGGCATTCATTATAACTCTGATATGAATGTTATAACACAACATTCTGATCCCAGACCAGGGAGGTGAAAACTGTAGATGACATATGGAATTCAGCAATGATTTTTATTCTTCCTAGAACAGGCATGCTCACTATTTCTTTGAACTGTAATGAGAGCCATAAAAAACAATTGTTAAAAGGTTTAACAATTTCTGTTGTATTTAGGCTGTTGTAGAATCTGTAAAGTAAAAAAATGTCCATAGAACAACAGGTGTCTCTCTGGCTTACATATGCCTGATCAAGGAAGAATAATGAATATTGCCTGGTAAATTTTTTCACCTATTACATTTTTGTCCAAATGGTCAGCCTTTGGTAACTGGTCAATCAGGCGAACAATTGTGTAAATCATTTATTTGTATGACAGTACATGTGTGGGTACTTTTGTGCAATTCCCTAAAGCTGTTAGAAGAACTGTTATCAACTGCCAGTGTTCATACATGGAAACATATCCTTCTGGATGTCAGCCAACAATTGTTTAGAGCCCAGGGGACCAGGGCCAAGAGGATCATATAACAGCAGCACCTTCATCAATACAAAACCATGTGCAAATTTTAGGGCCTATGTTTGGTCAGTAGAACATAGTGGTTGCTTGTCCCTTTGCCCTGCGTAGAGGACTAGCCAAGTGCTTTCAAACACATGGTGATGAAAGGCTGGATCAAGCTGCTTTTAAAGCAAAGCCTCACTCAGCCTTTAGCAGCTATATATAGACCAATGTTCAGAAAAAGTCATTTGGTTAACACTGGATGATAATATGAAATAGAAATGTTCCTCGAACATTTACAAATGGACCCTGATTCTGATCTAAAGGAAAAAACAAGATATTATTTATTTATATAATTATGAGGATCTGTTGAAATAACATTTTACTTTGGTAAGACATTCATAGTAGGACTTAAAAGGACCTTAATATATCTTATAGATATTTTTAATTTAAAGCTCAAAGAAGTAATTGTTCAGGAAATATAACTTAAATTCCTTTTGCTGAGCCTAATAATTTTAAGAAGCAGTCTTGGGAGAGGGTGTTGTTCCTGTGGACCTGTGAACTAGTTATATGCTGTTCATATATAAACATTATTGGTTTTACACTTAGGCAAATATTTAAATAATAGAGAAAAGATGTTTCTCCTTCTATCCACCCTCTATCCTTCATAATGTTTGAATGTCCGCCATATACAAACTTTATTTTGACTTTAAGTAAGGTATGTCAAACTTGCATCAAACTGGCATGTTTCCCTTGACTGGCTAAAGGTATCCTCAGTTCCTTTTGCAATAAAGGTTGGTGGGTGAGCCGGAGATGCAGCTGGTGGGTGGACATAATACCCAGCGGGGCCGCAGATCTTGAGTGATGCTAGCTAGAGCGAGCCTATACATGCAAGGTCTTGTTGTGTGTGAGCCAACAGGGAGTATTGTTCAGGTGGTGGGCAGTAAATTTGTGCTAAAGAATGTAGAGGACAGTAAATTTGATATAAGAAAGGTGTTGGACAGCAAACTTCAGCTAAAGAAGGTGGTGATGGGCAAAAAACGAATTTTATTGCAGTGAAAGGTCACAAAATTAAAATAAAAGCCATCTTGAGTAAGTGGTCATGAAAAAACAAAACACAGTCTGTGGTTTCCTTGCTTTGGTTCACTATGCTTGGACTTCCACATTAGTAATGTGTTGTCACCAGAGATACAATCTTGTAGAAAAAATAATGTACAGTTCATGCAAATTTTTGATGTTTTCACCCTTTATTGGAATTTAAAGTTTACCTTGAACTCTATTACCCAACAACCAGGCCTCTCAAAAGCCTGTCCGACCCCATCGCTGCAGCCAATTACACCACAAACTGCAAATCAAAATAAAAAAAAAATTCCAATATCTGTTCCAATATCTTTTAAACAAATTAAATACTTGTCCTTCAATATTATCATCAAGCTTCACATCGCTGAAAGACAATCTTAGAAGTAATATACAAATTATAATTTATTTTAACATTATTAAATATTATGTCAGAATAGAGATCAAGATAAAAAGTTATAACTACCTTTATATCATCTATAAAATACAAAAACGACAGGGGACATTTCACGTTGAATCAAGTGAGATGAGATTTTTTTCCTGAAGTACTGTGACTTTACTTTACCAGTAATGCTCACTCGATGACCACAATGTCACACAGTGGCCATACTGTTAATATGCTAGAAACTAGATAGATTACACTGGGGAACAATTTTGAATACATTTTTTGTTGACAATTTTAAGCTTATTCACACTAAAATAGGTATGCTGATTCTAAAAGTGCAGTTAGTTTTCTTCTATCATGTCGGGGCTTTTTTTCTCTACCACTTATATTTATGTGATTACTGTAGCATGAATTTGTAAAATGTTTGTGTTCAGAGGTTGTGATCTGCTCTACGTAGTGAATAAGCAAAATGTATTTTTCTACTTACACACGTATTTCTTATCTTATAGATCATGTCTAGCTCTGCTGTTTCTCATCGTAAGTGCCTAAACAACCCTGATTCATTTTGTTATATCTGTGGCAGTTTTACCATTCCCAGTGAAAGGGCCAACATCAGCACATTTGTAGAGCAAGCCTATTTGGCATATTTCAAAGTTAAACTTGGTGATCAAGATAAGTCTTGGGCCCCTCGTAAGGAGTGCAAACATTATGTCGAGGGTTTATGGATGTGGACAAAGGGAACACGTGATAAGATGCCATTTGGTATACCTCCTGGTAGAGCCAGGAGATCATTTCAGTGACTGTTACTTTTGTACAGTGAAAACTTCAGGAAATAACAAGAAAAATAAATGTAACATAGAGTATCCTAGTCTACCATCGGCTATACGCCCAGTGGCTAATTCAGATGAAATGTCAGTGCGGTTTTCATTACACTACCCTCTCTTGAAGAAAATGATTATGGTGATGAACTAGGTGACAACAATGATGAATAGTTTGAAATTGAAGAGGACTCTCTGTTCATAAGATCAGCATAAGTTGAGTGATTTGGCAAGTGATTTGGGACTATCGAAGAAGGCTTCAGAGGTCCTAGCATCAAGACTGCGTGAGAAAAACTTACTTGAAAAAGGAATTAAGGTATCGTACTTTCGAAATTCCTTTTCTGCAGTACTTTAGAACTGACAGTGGCTTTGTGTATTACCATAACATACTTGGTTTAATAGAGCAATTGGGAATTCCAATGTATAACCTAATTAAATGGCGACTATTTATTGATAGCTCAAAGTGGAGCTTAAAGTGTGTCCTCATTCACAATGGCAATATACTTGGGTCAGTCCCAATTGGGTCAGACAATGGGGTGTTAACCTTAAAATGGTATGCTTCCTTCTTGGTCAGCAACACGGATACACCAAGTATGCCTGTTATCTGTGCATGTGGGACAGCGGAGCTTGCGAGAGGCATTGGGTGGAATAGAATTGGCCTCCAACATCTGCCCTAAAATCAGGTGATTCAAACATTTTACATGAGCCACTTGTTGATAGAAAGAATATTATATTCCCACTGCACATGAAACTGGGTCTGATGAAGCAGTTCGTTAAAGCTTTTCCAACTGGAGGAGACTGTTTCTAGTACCTCATTTTGGCATTTCCTAGCCTAACATTTGAAAAAATAAAGGCCAGTGTGTTTGATGTTCCACAGATTCGGCAGCTCATCAAAGATGAACATATCAGAGGTCCAAGAGAATGCTTGGTTATAATTTAAAGCCATTGTCAAGGACTTTCTTCAAAACACACAAGCAAATATTTTCTAACAAATTTATTCACAGTTTTACCTTCCTGTCATTTTTTCTGCAGATCATCAAAGGCTAAAGAAAGATCAAGATTTATCATAAACTCTCCACCTAGGTCACATGAAAATCTAAAGTTTGAAGGGTGACCAAGTAACCAAGTCCAAAAATTGAAAAAAAAGAGTGACCCTATTTACAAAATATTATCCCTAAGATGTATTTAAAGTAAACATATAAAGCAAGGTTAATTAATATAGAATATACAACTTTGATTTCAACCTTTTGATTTTAACCAATTTGAAATGTACATTCTAAAAAGGTCCAATATGGCAACCTTATTTACTGCTTTCATTTAAAATAAGTATATATATATATATATATATATTATGTAACTTCCCCTAATTGTCCTGAGAGTAACAATGGACTAGGCACAACCTATAGAAATGTGAGGGGCAAAAGCAAACAAGCAAAAAAAAAGAACACAAACTAAATCAGATATAGAAGGTAATCAGGAAAGTGTTGCATACAGGTCATGAAGTACCTTAAATTTACCTTTTCCTAGCTTTCCTAGTGCATCCCTAAATGCCTAATTGGACACCAATAATGCCAAATAAGTGCCCTGAGAATTTACTGTCATTGTTTGCCAGTTTATTGCTAGAGCCAGCTGCCTTAACCTTCTCTCACGGTGGCTGAGATGAAACATCATAAATCAGGTTCAGCTTGATATATACAGTATGTAACTAGCTTTTAACCAGATGTTAGATAAGAAAAAAAAAACACTTAGAGCATCAACAGCTTTTAAATAGGTGGAGGTTTCAGAATTGCAGCAATTTATAGGATAATTTTGATGAAGTTATAAGGACAATTAGGTGACCACATATATCTCCATATATGACTGCAGGTCAAGCTATAGAACTGCATGTTTCAACCCTTTTAACATGGGGAAACCCTTGAAATAGCTTTTGTGTTATCAAAGACCCATTCTATAATTATTATATCCACAGCTCACAATACATTAGATTGGTGGTCAGTGGGAAAAATGCCTCTTACATTTCTGGCCGTTGGGAAGGCTGCCATCTATACAGATATCCAAAAAGGTCATTGGTATCACTTTATCTGACCTGAGAGGTTCAAATTCCTCATTGCTCAAGGAATCCTTAGCAACCTCCAGAGGAATCCTAGTTGAGTAACACTGGGCACAACCATATTACTGAGCAATATTTATGACGCTACCAAATTACAAAACTAATTGATCCTGAATCAATAAAAGATCTAAACTTTGTTTAGTAAAAATGGACACCAAACAGTAAAACCTTAAAAAATTGTAAGAAAGGGGGAAACACGCCAAGGCAAAATCCCAACACACCACAATCATTTCCTTTGTAGCCCTAAAAGAAACCAGATCTTCCCTACTGGTGCCATTCATTCAGTGTGATTACAAATGACTAATCTTTTTATAAGGGAGCCCCTGACTTCCTGCATGGGGGAACATTGGTGAAGGGATTCTCTGACTTTCTGCATGAGGGAAGGTTGTTGAAGGGAGCCTCTGACTTCCTGCATTGGAGTAGGTTGGTGAAGGAAGCCTCTGACTTCCTGCATGGGGGTGCCATGGTGAAAGGAACCTCTGACTTTCTGCATGGGGGTAGGTTGGTGGGGTGAACTTCTGACTTCCTGTTGCCTCTCCTTTAACTTTCTTCCATATTTCCAGCAACTGGATTTCAGTCCATGGTTTGTTCTACTGCTTGAACTGATGCCACTGACTTTCTGCATGGGGGTACATTGGTGAAGCCTCTGACTTTCTGCATTGGTGTACGTTGGTGAAAGGAGCCTCTGACTTTCTGCATGGGGGAAAGTTGGGGAACCTCTGACTTTCTGCATGGGGGTACGTTGGTGAAGGGAGCCTCTTACTTCACGCATGGGGGAAGGTTGGAGAAGGGAGCCTCTGACTTCCTACATAGAGGAAGGGTGGTAAAGGGAGCCTCTGACTTTCTGCATGTGGGAAGGTTGGCAAAGGGAGTGTCTGACTTCCTGCATGGGAGTAGGTTGGTAAAGGAAGCCTCTGACTTCCTGCATGGGGGAAGGTTGTTGAAGGGAGCCTTTGACTTTCTGCATGGGGGAAGGTTGGTTAAGGGAGCCTCTGACTTTATGCATGGTGGTAGATTCGTAAAAGGAGCCTCTGACTTTCTGCATGGGCGTAGGTTGTTGAAGTGTGCCTCTTACTTCCTGCATGAGGGAAGGTTCGGAAAGGGAGCCTCTGACTTCCTGCATGGGGGAAGGTTGGTTAAGGGAACCTCTGACTTTCTGCATTGGGGAAGGTTGGTGAAGGGAGCCTCAGATTTCCTGCATGGGGGAAGGTTGGTGGGGTGAGCCTCTGACTTCCTGCATGGGGGTAGGTTGGTGAAGGGAGCCTCTGACTTCCTGCATGGAGTACGTTGGTGAACGGAGCCTCTGACTTCCTGCATGGGGGAAGGTTGGTGAAGGAAGCCTCTCACTTCCTGCACGTGGGTAGGTTGGTAAAGGGAGCCTCTGACTTCCTGCATGGGGGTGCCATGGTGAAAGGAAGCTCTGACTTTCTGCATGGGGGTAGGTTGGTGGGGTGAACTTCTGACTTCCTGTTTCCACTCCTTTAACTTTCTTCCATATTTCCAGCAACTGGATTTCAGTCCATGGTTTGTTCTACTGCTTGAACTGATGCCACTGACTTTCTGCACGGGGGTACATTGGTGAAGCCTCTGACTTTCTGCATTGGTGTACGTTGGTGAAAGGAGCCTCTGACTTTGTGCATGGGGGAAGGTTGGTGAAGGGATCCTCTGACTTTCTGCATGGGGGAAGGTTGCTGAAGGGAGCCTCTGACTTCCTGCATGGGGGAAGGTTGGTGAAAGGAGCCTCTGACTTTCTGCATGAGGGAAGGTTGGTGAAGGGAGCCTCTGACTTTCTGCATGGGGTAAGGTTGGTGAAGGGAGCCTCTGACTTCCTGCATGGTGGTAGGTTGGTGAAGGGAGCCTCTGACTTCCTGCATAGGGGAAGGTTGGTAAAGGGAGTGTCTTACTTTCTGCATGGGGGGAGGTTGGCAAAGGGAGTCTCCGACTTCCTGCATGGGAGTAGGTTGGTAAAGGTAGCCTCTGACTTCCTGCATAACTTTCCACCAGTGTCAGGCAATATTTTGACTACTCCTCCTTGCAAATCCTCATCATTTACAAAAATGGACTTAAATCTACTAAATTGTAATCTATAACCCCTATCTAATGTACATTGCTGCATAAAATGTTGGCGCTATATAAATCCTGTTTATTAATAATAATAATAATAATAATAATAATATTAATAATAATTTACAATGTTTGTGGAGTTTCCTCCATGAACTGGCCATTTCAAATCCCCTGCAATATTTCAGTGGGGTTCAAATCATGATTTTGACCATGTATAATACAAAATTGATGACTACAACCCACCCAGATCCAAAAACAACAAAGAAACCCCAATACATAGCATCATCATGCTTCACAATTGGTATGAGGTTCCCCTGAAATGCTTGGTCTTTGCCTATAGCAAACTGCAGTTTTATTTTAATGTTCTTTTTTGGCAGAATTTTGTTCAGAATTTTTTTCTAGTACCCCTTCCATGTAGTTTTAATAGGTGAAATCTCTTTATAATTGTAAATGCATTCTGTTTGACAGCAACTGTTGCAAGAGTTACCTGTAGATCTCACTTTGCGGTTGTCGGAGACTTCTTTAAGCATCAGTCAGCTGTTGACCTGATTTTGCTGAGCTGGCCTGTCTTGGACAAATTGAAAGTCATCTAGCTAATAAGGGGGTTTTAGATTCCACCATAAGCCCCCAACAACCTCCCACATCATTTGTAGAATAGGCACTTGTCCCTTAATATTTGAGCAAACATTTTTTTGCAAGGGGGAAGGCTTTGCTGTGTTGAAAGGCACATGATTTGGCATGGTACTGGAAAGTAAATGGCAGCATGCTCCTTACCATCCCGATCTGGGGATCAGGGTTGCAGCCCTGGATAATTCTCTGTCTGGAAATGAAAGCTTTAAAATATAAATATTTCAAAATAATACTTATTTAATGAAATGATTTGTGTATTGTCAATCCCAAAGCCCAGTAGAAACACCCTTTCACTCTTTTATTTTTTAACTTTTTTTAACACCATGCACTCCAATTTCCGGCATCATTCGTGTCTATAGACCTGCGGGCTCTCTGCCTATGCATGGCCTCATATTGGACTGTTTTAAAGATGCAAATATTGCCAGGAATTTTAGTAGCAGCGCTATATTTTAATGAAGAGGAAATTTCTGTGGCGGGCCACCCATAAGATTTAGCTCCGCATTGGCCACGTCTGGCATTTCCAGCACTCCCCCTCAGCTGTACTTTTCCTTGCTACTCCAAGGCATGGACTTAAAAGGTTGGATTTTTATAGAAGAATATTGTTAATATTATTGTTAGCCTGTAAAAAAAATATGATTGAAATTTTACTCAGAAGGCTACAAATAGAGAAAGAGGCATAAGATTTTTTCTTAAATAAAATTAAAAAAAAATTGTTATGCCTCTTTCTCTATTATAAGCTTGTTCCAGATTGAATGTGAAGCACAACCTCTTTGTTTCCATATGAAAAGGGTTTATATCCAATGAGAAGGAAAAATTTCCTCCATTATTTCCATAAATGTCAAGGTTGGCCCGCCACTTTGTCTAAGTTTTTTATTTTGGCCCTCTGTGTATTTGAGTTTGACAACCCTGCCTTATAACAACAGTTAATTCCATTTAGACAAGGTGAGTAAATCAAAATAAAAATCTCAAAAGTTTCATCTCAATGGAATTATTGAACTTTACAATGATGTAAATTATTAAAGTGTAACATATTTTTTTGCACAAAGAAAAAATATGTCATTGACTGGTTTCATCAAATGTGTTTTGTTTATGTGAATCTAATCTAACATTGCACACAGGATCAATAACTACCCTCAGGCTTAAAGCTGTGTTAAATATAATTGTTGGTTTGAATGGTTTCATTGATATTGACAAAGTGGCGCACATGGTTTATTAACCTCTAAGACAATGAGCATATACTTTTCAAGTTTACAGTAACACTGCTATTTTAGTAGGTCCTTCCATGTCCTTATGTTACTGGATAGACCAACATCTACTCTGTCTGACAGTAAACACTGTCCTTAGCAGTTCCAAAACTTTGCTGAGATCGCAGAACTGCTCAGTCCCTGGGTTGAGCCAGCCTGTGGTTGTGAGAGCAGGTGCTATGTCTCAGATATCAGCTCGCACACTATTTGTAAAGACAATTATACTTTGGCATGGTTTTCCATGCTGCCCAGTTTACTTCTGATCCCTGACAGTTCTTTAAGAGAGTGAAGTTTTTTTTCCTGGTGTCTCAATTTTTCCTAATGTAAAATTATAGTATCTAATACATTATGTTCAAGATAATTATAGTTTATATTTCTATGTTACTAAGATAAGTTGTGTGGAAGAATGTTTTAGGGAATCCCTGTTTTAAGATTTGTTTTTATACCATATAGCACAGTTAAGAAAACATATAAAATATAAGAGGCTATGGCATTTGCAACACTGGGGTGCCAGGTTAAACTGTTGGCCAGGGCATCTAGTTTGTAGATTCTCTGGGCACTCAAGTTTCATCCCAAAAACATGTAGATAGGTATATGCCTCTCCCACTCCCCACCCACATCTTAGACTGTGTTAACAACATATGATAATTGTGGGGAAATTAGGTTGTAAGCCTCTTTGAGGAACAGTTATTGACATGGTTATAGACTGGTCTATGACTGTAAGGCCTGGGCCGCCGTTGCTCTGCTCACAGCGTGTCTCCTCTCTCTGGTGGAGGGATACGTCCTAACCGAACTACTGTGTGGCCCAACAGCATCACCAGCATTCCTGCAGACGTGCCCTCAGCATTCCTGCGGACGTGCACAGCACAGCACTGCCAAGGGGTCTTGCTGTAAGAGGCACGTGCGCTACTATAAGCGCCTCTGGGATGGGCCATGTATAGTTTGAATTTTCTGCAACTGATTCATTATTCAGTATGTTTCTTCCAATCCAATAGTGTCAGGTGGTACAATGTGATTGGGCACTCTGCCCATTTATTGAGACCCTATCATTAGCACCTTTGCCCATTAAACGCTTCGTGTTACAGTGTGCCTGGGTGCATTCTATGTTGAACTACCTTTTTCAGGTACCTTTTTAAGCTCCGACTTATTACCAGCAGAAACCCGGTCTGATCTTTGACTTTGCATGAACTCTGCCTGAACTGACTTCGGATTGTCCCTGACTACACCTTCTGCTTCATCCTTCTGTACCTCACTTATCGGATTGATCTTTTGTGTTTTGACTTTGGCCTGTACCTTGATTACGGACTAAAGTTTGTTGAAAGTATACCTCGGAGTTGGTTGTGATTTGTGTGCCCAGGCGCATTATAGTATAACGGGCCACGCACCACCCAGCCCTAATGGAGGAGATGCAGCAGGGCCTACAGGAGCTTGCATTAGAGGCTCCCACCGGTCACGCAATGAAACTCTGCCTTTATTGTGGTGATCCTGGTAACAGGACAAGCACCTGCCCTCACAAAGAAGTTGGAAATTTACAGTTTATTGGGGGTGCAGAGGGGAGCACCTCAGACCCCCTTGCCCAGGCTCAACGTCGTCTCCTGGTTCCAGCTACCGTGTCTTGGGACGGAAAGACCCGCCAGGTCCTGGCCTTCCTTGATTCTGGATCAGATGGTAACCTCCTAGTAACCACCAGGATCCCACTTGTGACCTGGGGATACCTGTCACCCCCCTTGGCCCCAAATTGTCCTTGGCTGCCATCTTTGGCACCCTGCTTCAACAGGGACTTTCTACTTCTGTTACCCCAGAAGTGCACTTAACAGTGGGGGCATCCCATAAGGAAGTGATCTGCCTGATTGTTATCAGGATGGTTAAACCCCCCTTGGTATCAGGCCTATGGGGTTAAAATCCCATAACCCTGTAATTACCTGAAAATCGATTGTCAAGTGGGGAATCAAATGTCAAGCTGACTGCCTCACACAAGTAATGCAGGTACAGTTCCTTGAGGTGGCAGAAAAGTTGCCTAAGCCCTACCGGGAATTTTCTGAAGTCTTTTGCCCTTGGGCAGCTGACAAACTCCCACCTCATCGATCCGATGATTGCCCCATTAAATTATTTCTGGGAACCATGCCCCCTAGGGGTCATTTGTTTCATCTGATCGGGCCAGAAATAAAGGCCCAGAAAGAGTACATCCAGGAGAACCTAGAGAAAGGCTTCATCTGTCCATCCTCTTCCACTGCAGGAGCTGGCTTCTTCTTCGTGAAGAAGAAGGATGGCGGGCTGAGGCTCTGTATTGATTATAGGGGCCTGAACAAGATTACAGTGAAGAATCGCTACCCTCTGTTTTTTAATGGAAGACCTTTTCTCTCAGGTCAATGGGGCTCGATGCTTCACTAAACTTGATTTGAAGGGGGCCTACAATCTCATACGAATTCAGAAGGGCGCTGAGTGGAAGACCGCCTTTAACACCAGGGATGGGCATTTTGAATACCTGGTAATGCCTTTTGGTCTGTGTAATGCCCCGGCGGTCTTCTAGGAGTTCGTAAATGATGTATTCTGGGAATTTCTGGGGAAGTTTGTGATAGTTTACCTTGATGGCATTTTGGTCCATTCACCTGATCTTCTCATTCACAGAATCCAGGTGCCCCAGGTCCTCCAGAAACTCCGGGAGAACTGCCTCTTTATGAAATTGGAGAAGTGCGCCTTCCAGGTACGTGAGGTTGCTTTCTTGGGGTATATTGTGTCAGATAACGGGTTGGCCATGGATCTAACCAAGGTCTAAGCAGTACTGGAGTGGCCGCAACCCACTAACCTCAAGGGTCTTCAGCCCTTCCTGGGCTTCGCAAATTTTTCAGGAAGTTCATCTGGAACTGCTCCATTGTCCACCCTCTGACGAACCTTACCAGGAAAGGGGTGGACTCCTCAAGGTGGACTCCGGAGGCCTGCGAAGCCTTTGAAGCGGTGACAAGGGCTTTCTGCTGTGCACCCATATTGGTGCATACTCTCTCGTTTATCATAGAGGTTGATGCTTCCAAGATTGGAGTCGAAGCAGTTCTCTCCCAGTACTCTGGGGACTTGGAGAGATTGGACCCCTGTGCCTTCTTCTAGAAGGTCTCTGCAGCTGAGCGTGATTACGACGTGGGCAATAAAGAACTACTGGGGTAAAGTGGGCTTTCGAAGAATGGAGGCATTGGCTGGAAGGGGCAGAACATCCGGTGAAGGTTTATACTGACCACAGGAACTTAGAGTATACCGAAGGGGCCAAATGTCTTAACACTCGTCAAGCCCGTTAGGCCCCGTTCTTCACAAGATTTAATTTTCAAATTACTTTTCAGGTTCAAAAAATGTTAAGACTGATGCTTTGCCCTGTTGTTTCCCAGAGGCCGCTTCCCCTCCAGATCCGTGCCCCAGCCCTATTTTGCCTCCACAATGTGTGGTGTCCGCCCTGAAGACTCCGCTGTTACTGGAAAACCTGATGAACCTCTTGTCCCCCCTCCAAAGAGACCCCCCCTGGGAAACTTGAAGGGTGTCTGTATGTCCCCCTCCATCTTCGCCTGAAGGTTATCCAACAGTTACATGACTCCAAAACTACTGGCCACCCAGGAATTAAAAAATCCCTTGAATTAATAAAATAGCATGTTTGGTGGCCCCACATGTCAATAGATGTTAAATCTTTTGTTTGCTCCTGTCCAGTTTGTGCTCAGTGTAAATGACCCCGTTTTGCTCCCTCCACCACTCTGCTTCCACTGCCCATTCCTTTGGTTCCATGGACCCACATATCCTTGGACTTTATCACAGACCTTCCACAGTCCTCTGGGTTTTTGGTAGTCTGGGTGGTGGTAGATTACTTTAGTAAACAAGGCCCTTTTGTACCGCTACCCAAGTTGCCCTAAGCCAAAGAATTGGCCAATTTATTTGTTTTCTATGTATCTTCATGGGGCTCTGGAGAATATTGTTTCAGACCGGGGGGGGTTCAGTTTGTTTCATGGGTCTGGAGGGAGATTTGTGCCCAGGTGGGCATCAAGCTCTCCTTTTTGTCAGGGTTCCACCCCGAGACAAATGGCCAGACCAAACAGACCAGCCAGTTGCTGGAACAATATCTCCGGAGCTTTGTGTCTAGATGCCAGGAGGAATGGGCAGACTATCTCCCCTTCACGGAGGTGGCGTATAAGAATGCAGAACATTCCTCCACCAGGATCTCTCCGTTCATGTGCATTGGGGGTCCGAGTCCCAAAGTTTCCTCTCAGTCGGGTCCATCCTCTGATCCTCCAGCCCTTAATGATTGGGTATAACATTCCCGATCTGTTTGGAACCAGGTCCAATGTAATCACAGAGAACCAGTAGCCCAGCAGAAGAGGTTTGCGGCTCGCCATAGGTCCCCTGAGTCCCAGTTTCAACCCGGCGATCTGGTTTGGGTGTCCACCCGCAATATTCCTCTCCACCAACCCTCAACTAAGTTAGGACTCAAGTTTATCAGTCCGTTCCCCATATCAGAAAGAATAAATTGAGTAACTTATAGGGTTAGGCTTCTCAATTTCTTGGGAGGGGTAGACACCTTCCATGTTTCTTTATTAAAATCTTCTACAGATTTTGCTCCCCTTTCAGATCCCCCTTCGCCGATTGAGGTGCAGGGAGTACCCAAATACAAAGTAGAGAGAATCCTGGACTCTCGTAAGGTGAGTAACTCCCTGCAGTACCTTATTGATTGGAAAGGGTATCGAACAGAAGAGAGGTGCTGGGTCCCGGCCTACCACGTACATGCAGAGGAACTTGTGGCAGCGTGTCACTGGGATACACTAAAGTATTTACAGCGCCAGCGATCCTGCATCGTCCTCGGCGACCCCAAGGATCACAGGGTGCCGCTGCTCTGCTCCCAGCGTGTCTCCTCTCTCTGGCGGAGGGATCTGTCCCTCCCTCTCAGTAGTTTAGCCGGACGGCATACCCAGCCTCCCTGCAGACGTGCACAGTGCTGCACGCACCCTCAGCATTCCTGCAGGTATGCACAGCACAGCTTGGCCCAGGGGTCCTGCTGTAAAAGGTGAGTACGCTACTATGCGTGCCTCCTGTACCCCCCCGGGGCGAGGAAGATGGCTGCCTTGCCGCAGGACGGGGCATGTATAGTTTGAATTTCCTGTGGCCAATTCGTTATTCAGTAATTTGCTTCCAATCCAGTAGAGCCAGGTGGCGCAATGTGATTGGGCACTCTGCCCATTTAATGAGACCCTGTCAATAGCACCCTAGTCATTAGTCCGTTATAGCCTTTGTGTTAAACTGCCTTTTTGACCTCTGTTGTCTTGTCATCAGCTCGGACTTATTACCAGCAGTGTCTGATCTTTGACTTTGCATGAACTCTGCCTAACCTGACTTCGGATTGTCCCAGACTATGCCTTCTGCCTCATCCTTCTTTACCTCACTTATCAGATTGATCTTTTGTGTTATGACCTGCACCTGGATTACAGAATTAAGTTTGTTGAATGTATACCCCAGAGTTGGTTGTGATTTTTGTGCCCAGGCTCATTACAATGACTATGTTGTTTTACTTTGGACATAATCATGGACGTGTCAGTGCTAGAATAATGCAAGATAATAGTATTTAAATGTGCTGTCTTATAGCACTTACATGCTCTACTAAAGCAATTACTGATAAAAACAAATGATGTAATAATGAATAAATGTTAAAACGAGATGTAAAAAAGGTAATATATATAATTATCTTAAATGTGTCGTAATGGAGCAGTTTTGTGATCCTAACAATATCACACTTCCTATCTCCTTATCAAGGAGTCTTTTATAGTTCATATACTGTGAACTGGGCAGGGCTGGTAACACTGGTTAAGATTTTTGAATAACAATGTAAGTAGTGCAAAAAAGTTATGAGCTTATTGAATCTCTAGCAGGTTCAATTGGGCTTTATCTGTATTTGAAGTACATGTTTTGTAGAGATGTACTGAACATGATTTTTTCTCCTATACATACACATCAAGTACCTAAGATACAGTAAAGGCTTTATATATACCCTTAAAAATAATACAATACAAAACAATATACCATCACTTCACTTCTTAAACTGTCTCTTTAAAACGGTTGAAAGTTTGGGTGTGTCATAGAAGTCATGGCTTTAAATACCTCTGAATAATAATTTCTCACTTTCCAAGTTGGCACCTTTCCTTCAAACCCTCATACCCTCATATTGTATTATGTGCAATCTGTTGGTGGCCAATTACAAAACCTTTCTGTGGTACCTACTTGACTATACGGTGAATGGTACCTACTAGGCTCAACCTGGGGCTTCTAATTTATGTCTCTGAGGATGCTGATCCCTTGGCATACTATATCATATATATCATGGTGGAAGTTCCCATACATAAAACAATTCTGGACAGGTATAAATAAAATTGTTGATGCTCTTTTCGAACAACGCATCCAGAAAGACTACTGCTCCTTACACCCTCTGGTTCCAACAAATATCAAGTGAAATTGTTAAACTTGGGTTCTGCGTTCACAGCTGCAAAACAAACTCCTATAATAGCCTGGATATCTGGGTCTCCAACTATTTTGCAAGTAAAACAAAAGATTAATTTGTACTTTACTACTGAGCTCATATCAGCCAAAAATACATGACTCTTCAGTGGTATTTCATAAACGTGGTCACCCTAGGTACCAGGTGACTTTAACTATTGATTTTCTGTCTCTGTGATACCTATTTCCTGTCCCCATAATAGGGGACCTCATACCCAGAGTAAGGGACCAGCTCCTTGTGCAAAGAAACAATGGGAAAGGGTTTATAACTTGATCTAATGAATGTTTTTCTCTGATCTCAGTTTGGAAAGAAGGTAAATTTTAATAAATATGTTGCTGACATACAGTAAGAGTATCATCTTTCAGAAAACCTTGACCTTTTACGAATAAAATACACTAAGATGATAGCCTACTGCAGGAAAGAATAACAATTTTCTCAGTCTTCTCCCCTGCTGATCAGACTGTAACATTGTAACTTTGTAGTAAATTACAAGGTGAGAGGCTGCATAAGTAGCTGATTTGTATGAGACACAATGGGTCTGATTTTGTTAAAGTTCTCCAAGGCTGGAAAAGATTTACTTTCATCAGTGAAGCTGTGTGAAACAGGTAACCTGGAATGTATCTGGTCCAGGAATCAAAACATTTGCTAACAAATAGCAAATGACTTTGAAGAAATCCATTCATGGTTTTCTGGATCATCAAGGTTCACTGGTGAAAGTATATCCTCTCCAGTCTTTGTGAGCTTTAATAAATCAGGCCCACTGTGAGCAGCTCCATCAAGAGCTGATGTGTCAGACATACCATAAAATGCACAGGCACCATGATCTACATGATTGTTTCAGGCATTGTTATCTTCATGAGATGTAAAAAATATCTGGCTGTGTTACACTGGCACATTACTTAACATACATAGACTTAAAAAAAATAATTCAAAAAAATAATTCAAATGACAGGTCCATTTAAAAATTTTAAATACAGCCAAAGCCTAGAACCTAAGAGCACCATAGAGACACAAAATTGTTTTGAATTCTAAGTAATTAAAGACTCCACAAGGTTTCTTCACTTCACCACCCTTAAGCTACCCAAACATATGTAGTAACAGGAGACTGACCCAGCTGTTTTCAGCCAGATCAGACAACAACCTCAAATAGGACACCCATGTGACTGCCGCAGGACATCACTAACAATCACTCATCAGAAACCCATCAGAGTCACTTTATACATTGCGCTTCTGCATTAAAAAGTTTTATTTTAAAGAGGGTACAATTTTTCAAAAAATTGGTTTTTTTTACGTCCTTAAAAAATCTAATTTTTTTATGTGACCAAGAAGGACAGCTCCGGAGGTTAGGGAAGTATGCTGTAAAAGGGACAATTTTATTTACAGTATTCCACTTTCAAGTAGATCTGTCAGACCGGGAAGTTTTCAGAGATACCAGCTCCAAGGCTTCTAATCTTCTTCTATTTCTGTCCTGCAAACCTACTTCTTAAAATTATCTTTTTATGATGGAACTCATCCCCCTAATCACAACCATGAACAAACCACTTTTAAAAGGTCTATGACGAAACTCATTCTCTAATTACATCTGTGAACCTGCCTCATTAAAGGAGTCTTCTACAAAGAAACTCAACTACTAATCAAAACTATGAACCTTTTTTCTAAAAAGGTCTTCTATGATTAAGAGTCCTAATCAATACTGTGAATCTACTTCCTAAAAAGGTCTGCTATGGAGAAATTTGGTCTATAAAGACACTCATCGCCTAATATAGAAACACCCCATTTAACAACTCTGAACCAAGCTCCTTAAAAGGGTCTATGACAAAACACATTCTCTAATCACAACTGTAAACCTACTTCTTAAAAAGGTCTCCTATGATAAAAATGTGTTTCCTAATCACAACTGTGAACCTATCTCATTAAGCGAGTCTCCTACAACTAAACTCATCTTCCAATCAAAACTGTGAACCTACTACCTATAAAAGTCTTTTTTATTTAAGGAGTCCTCTAATCACAACTGTAAACCTGCTTTTATAAAGGTTTTCTATGACAAAGCTTGTTCTTTATTCACAACAGTGACCTTCTTTGTAAAGGTCTCCTATCAAGAAACGTGTTGGGGGGGGGAGATAGAGCATGTCTTATTCAGTCATTAATTGAGTGGCATGTGTCCTTGCACGTGGAATATATATTACTGGGAGGAAGCCTCACGTGGAGAACAAAATGAATCTTAAATTAGAAGCACCATCCAACTGTCAAGGACAGGTTATCAGATTCCTCCTCAGGTCTCAATTCATGGAAAGTATGGAACTGTTTTCTACCTGGGAAGATGTGCTAAAGTATTACAGCAGCAAGTACTGACCTTAAATATATTCTCTTTGTAAGAACCTTGAAGAGTAATGTGTTTTCCTATTGACAACCACATGTATGATATTCACTGTCTCACACTATGTACAATATATGCAAGTAAGCAACCTAGTGGAAAAGGGTCTGGGGAGTTCTTTTTTGTAGGTTTAATTTTATTTTTTCTAAAGTGCATGCATGAAAAAAAAAAATGTGTAACACTTAGATGTATTTATTGCACAATGTATCAAAAATTGGATGATCCCAAGTCACTTTTCCTGCATGTAAGATATCTGAAATCAGAGGTTAAGCTTGGTTTGTTAAAATCCCAAATTCCATTCCAAGGTCAGAGTAGTTCAAGTTTGAGTCCAAGTTGACTCCAATTGAAATGATCTGACCACCACTACTTGTGGCCTTGCAAAAAAAACTATAGCAGTTTTATCACTACAGAAATAAGACTGATTTTTTAGAATAATTCTAAGACTGCTTTTTAATAGTAAGTGAGTAAAAACGTTTTTTTTTTTTTTTTTTTTGCAGAAATGATGCTGTTGCAAGATTGCTATTAAAATGGACAAATAGAGTTGGGTGAAAGCACCAGGGTTCTATATTCTATGGGTTCAGTGAACATTGCTGGAAATTCCAATCGACTAGTGGTGGTTAGAGACAGTGAACCACCAGCAGCCAATGGGAACCATGCCAGGTGTGTACATTAGGAACCATCTAGGAGCCACAGCTGTCAGCCCTTCTATTGGTTATTAGGGTTGGTAGTGCCCCTGACATTCACCACTTAAAAAGATTTTTTGTAAGGTACCATTGCAATGGCTACATGTGAACATACACATTTTTTGAACACCCAATGTTCACCACAAACTCACGTTCTCATGAACTCAAACCTTTTCTAAATATAGATGTTGATATCAGGAAAAATCAGAAAAAATTATCCCACAAATGATGTCATATCACTTCTGGCGTAAACACATTGGTCCTAATTTATTAATGCTCTCCAAGAATGGAGAAGATAGACTATCATGGGTGAATCTTTGTGTCCTAAATATACACACTCTAGATCAGTTTTTCTCAACTGGGGTTCTGTAGAACCCTAGGGTTCCTTCAGGGGTTTGTTGGGCTTCCTCGAGCAATGCACAATGTGTGCCTCTCACTTCAGTTTAGGTGACACCAATGATCCTTTTGGCTACCATTGGCCAGTAATACAGGATGTAATATTCCCACTGATTTCAACAATAATGTACTAAGAGCTTTGAAAATTGTAATTACTGTCAGGGGTTCCCAATGGACCTGAAAGTTATTTCAAGGGTTCCCACATGTTTTATGTAGTGAAAGGCTGCTCTAGATGATTGTTGCCTTAGACAAACGATCATGAAGGCCTTTGTGGAAAATCTAACACGTGTACAACGGTCTCCAAAGTTGTTTAGTGACCCACTGGTCCCTGAATATGCAAATGGGGACAACAGATGTCATTTCCCATGGGGGGAGACACAGTGGGGTGCCTCTTATTTGTCCTCCCTACTTTTTAGAACTGAGCAATGCTGTGTGTATGGATCCTATTTGTTCTAATGTCACTGGAAGGCAGTAGGGCAAAGAATGCTGGAGTGTTGTTGCAAAGCATTCTGTAGTGGGGTTTAAAACTTATGAATTGTTTAGGCTACATGTGAATGCTTCATAAAAATCATCCTAATCAAATGATTCCCAACACCCACACTAAAACACAATCTAGAATTCAATACATTGGATAATGATACACTCATTTGCAGAGCTTGGCAGACCACTCCTCTGACTATAGATATGATTGTGAAAACATAGTGGATATGTTGACCTTCCTCCTTCCCATGCTATAGAACAGAACACTGCTGTGTGTACTGTGCATTGTTAGCTGACCACTGGTTGCTTAGGGGTATGGTGGTGTGCACAGCTGTTCATTACCTAGGGACATCTGTACACATGCATGAAGATGAATATTAATCACCTGAATAAATCCACAAGCTTCGATCACGTATGGTACCTTAGAATCACAGCAGCTTTTTTTAAAATAAATAATAACCTGACGATGGATCAGTTTATTTGAATAACATTTATCTAGGGCCAGGACAGAATAGTGCTGGACTGCAGCTATGATTGGCAGCAGGCATTTGAGGAATTAAATCCAGCAAAGGACCTACCCATACTAATCTTCATGTGGCTCACTGTACTCCACACCTAAATCTAGTGTAGATTAATAGATTAGAGGTAACTGATCCTGGTTTCCAGTAACCCCATGCTATTTACCACACTTTTCTGGCTACTAAGTAATAGTATCTTACTGTATTGTACTGAAAAGATTGTGTGATGTGCATGTTCTTTCCTTATCTAGTATGACCTGCACATTCTAAACAAGTAGTCAATGGTATAACCTCTGATTTGTTCCCTATTTTGTAATTATATCACTAGTTTTAGTATGCAGCAATATAAATATGTGGATATTTGATGAATGTTCAAATTGTATTTTGTATCAACCATAATATCACATTTTTACTTTGGCATATCATTATAATTTCAACATTTCTTGGTGATTAGTTGAATGCAAGAAAAATGTTTTTTCACTTATGTGCTAACTCATAAAACATTCTATGAGCATATTTGTTTTTTCTGAATAATCTTTTCTTTTTTTACAGTGTGTTTAGAGTCTGACCCAAATATTTCTACTTCTGTGATAAAATTTTTGGATTGATTTGTATTCCTTTGTTCTTCACAAGATGGATTAGGTAAATGTTACTATAGGAGATTTTGCTTTACATATGATGAATTGTACTTTTTTAGTCTAAGGATACCATCCCTATTATAAAATACATAGCTCTAGGATCGAACGTTTAGCTCGGCTGACATTTTAATCATTAGGAATACTTTCAAATTCATTGGGAGGGATGTTCTAAATGCTTTTTGTTCTCTTGAACTCAGATAATAAAATTTTACACTATTACATTTATATAGTGAAAGAATGAGGACCTATGGTGGCGCCTTATACAAAAAAATACTTTCATACCATTGAGACAAATAACAAAATAATATTTATGGTACTTTATGGCACTTTATAACAAATCCCATTGGCTTTCTTTTTAATAACTTTATAATGGTCAAGGTGGGAAGTTGGTCAGTAAACCTTGGTTTTAAAACCAATCTACTATAAGAGAATAATATAGGCTGTCAATATTTTGGCTTTAGAGCTGTTTACATTGCTGATCTGATCCAAGTACAAGGATAACACATTTTATTACTTGTGTGACACCCATTAAGGCTTGTAATGAACTTCTATGCATCTGGTACATTGTATTGATGCCAATAATTTCACACCCCATTCAATTTCTTGTAACATTTTCATGGCCTCTGATCATTACGTCTTACCATCATGTCTGCAGCCTGTTATAGCTGTATCAAACATTATCTCTGTAAGTAATAAGTTTGTCACTTTGGCAATGTCTTGCAACATGTTGGGTCCTCTACATTAAAAAAAGGTTCACCACCATTTCTTTAGTGCATGGGGTTTTGTTCAAAATGAATGACATGCACCAATGCATGTAATGTTACTGCATATGAACCCAGTTTTACTGTATGTTTATGCCAGGTCTCTGATTTATCAGGCACAGATTGACATTTTGGTAAGGTTTAGTAACCCAGAATAATGTAAGTAATAAGTAAACTTAAAGTGTATTGGTTAATGGACTCTTCCATGATTTCTCTTTGTATGATCCAATAGGAATCATATAGATTTGGCCACTAGTCAGCAATATCACCGCCATCTTTAAATATCTGTTTTTGTAATTCTGGGCATTACAAATTACATGGTTATCTAGTCATAAGTCAAAAACACACTGTCCTTGCTAGGCCACTGTGTCCTTTATCCTTTATACTATATCCGTAGTAAAATGATTGACTCTTACCCAATTGTTTTCTTTCTTAATCATTTCATTAAATTCTAATCAGTTCATTTCCTGACAAACTATTTTTGTCCTAGTAAAATGATGAAGTGTCTGTTTCAGCCAAACATGCAAACATATTATATCCTCTTTTGTAGTTATATATTAGTCCGGGGCTTATTCCATTTGTTAAGGAGAATTATGTGGTAGAATGACAGTTTAGTATTACAACGCTAGATAAATAAAATCCTGCCATAGTTAAACTGCTCATTATTGGGTTATACATGTGTATAAATATTATATCCACAGTACCCTCAAGATGTCACTTTAACATTTAAAATAAGCTGATTATACTCAAAACAACCCATCTGGGAAGTCCCTATGGAACTTCCATAAAATATCACTACACAAAAACACATTCTGACATCAAAACATGCTGTTTTTACAACCTAAAATGCTGTTACAAGACAAGCCCTCGTTATGATTCATTGGTAAAGAGATGGGTATGATCTGATACACTGCAGACATACTCAAATGTGGAACACTATTTATTATTCCTAAAATTCCTATTATTCACATGGTGTAAATTGTCTCACATACAATATGACTATATCAACAACTATTTGCCAATAAAATAGATTCCCATAAAGCAAACCTGACTATGGACATTAAAAAACTTACATCTTTCATCACAGTCTTTGGAAACAATAAATTAATTTTAGAAGTCCCACTGACCCAACCAGCTGCAGGCACTGTGGAGGAATTTATCCTCAAACTTCACAGCAGAAAAACTGAAGCATTATAAATTGTTCTTTAAACAACTTAGCTTATCTTAGCCCCCCATCAAAGTACCTGCTTTGTGCTTACATTTCAGAATAAAAGACTGAATGGATGCTGGGTCACTTCTGGGAAGGGTGACCATGGGGAAATGAGCAGCTAAGAGAATGACCTGAACATTTTCACTGTTTCTGTGGTGAACTAAAAGAATGAATTGCTGTACACAGCCTGCCTCCACAGAGGTCAGTATGGGTTTATGTATCGCCTATTAAAAACATAAAAATACCTGACTGATCATAGCTTTACCACAGGATCACTTTCAAGGATAACTGTGATCCTAGGGCAATTAATAAATTATTTTCAATGTTCACAATAAAGGCCATGCTGTTATGTATTATAAATCTGCTTTTTTTACCTAATAAAAGTACATTTTGACAATATTTATCCCCATCATGACAACCACTCCTATCAACCAAAACACAACGGGCTCTCACAAGTCACCTTTTTCTTTATAAATGTTTATTGCACTAATTAATGGTACAAGTGCTTAAAATCAAATTACTATTGTCAAGGTAAAAGTCTTACTCAAATCATTAGCTTTTTGATTTGGTTACTCTGGGGAAAAGTTTACTTTTCTATTAGGTTTTCTATGATTCTTTTTTTGGGGGGGGGGGGGGGGGTGGAGTCTACTGTCAAGGGACATGAGTGAAGTTGCTGCAACTAAAATCGTTTACTGTGGTTTCCGAATATATCCTTCTGGTAGCAGTCTTTCATTGCTGGGGCTGGAACTTCAAACCAAATCCGGAATATACAGGTAAGTACAGTTCCGCTGTGGGACATATTTTTACATTATATAGAGAAATGTTATGGTTTATGTGCAATGGATTTATTAAAACTCCTACAAAACTCTAAAATGAACCAGCAGAGGGAGCTAACAACAGGAGTAAGCACACCTAGAAGTTCTTTAAAGTATAGTAGGAATTTACATTACCAGGAATGATTCTTTTAGTTCCAAATAAAGTAAATAGAATGTAAATAGAAGTAAATAGAATGAAGTGATATCTTTTCATTGATGGGTTGCCAAGGGAGATTTTGAAGAAAATTTAACCTAAGGTCAACCTGTAAGGACTGTCCCCACTTTTTTTCACATGAATCTGCAGAAAAGAGTGGGGCAGTCATTTTAAAGATTAATTGATTCACCATTTTCCATCAGCCTAATACATGCCAAATTATAAGACGAAAGAATATTACTGAGACAGATAGATTGTCAATTTAAGAGTGAGAAACAGAAGAATGTGACATACCTTGAAGAAAGGGCTGGCAGCCAATGTTTTTTAAAACTATGGTCAAAAATTCAGTGGGTATGATAGACAAATGAGATAAAGCAATATTCAAACTACTTATTAGTTTTAGTATTAGTAAGCCTGAATTTTACGCTTCTATGTATGGTGACAAAAATTTACTCCATACCATATTATGACCACAGTAGTAATCTAGGTGGCTAAGAGATTTGTTTTGTAAATTTTCTATTACTGGAAATCCATTAAAACTACAACACATTACAGTGAAGGGTCCTTCATAGGAGTAAATAAAGATTTTTTTTTTTAAACACAGTATGGTATCATTATTTCTAGGACATCTTTAACCCTTTCAGGGAATGGGTAATGGGTACTATGTACCCTTGTACTCATTCCCCCCCCCTGCAGAACCCCACAACACAGGTGTTCCATTCTGGGGAAAAGGCTCTCTCCCTCTAGAATGGCCATTGCCACCATTGGTGGTAGGTGAGGTCCAGGAGGGGGCTACATACTTTTTGCCCGATTCTTTTTGGGATAACCAGATTTCAGAGAACCGTTTATGGAGAGAGAGGGGAGGGGTACACACATGTTTGCTGCCCCATATCTTATCCATGAAGGACGCAAGTCAATAGAATGGTCCAGTTTTATTATTGTGGGGGGAGGCACACAGTTAAAATTTGAAGGCTCAGCGAATTTGGCTGTCTGTTCATGACAGCTGTTAGAGTCTGCCGGCTAAATTGGCTGAGCTGTGCTATACTATCAATGACAGTTATAGCATATGGCTCTGTGCCGAATCCAAACACCAGAGATGTTCAGATTTATTTGCTCCTGGTCAAATGACTGATGTTGGTTTTGACACAGACCTGAACCCGGACACCAACATTACTTTTTAATTTAAAAGTGTAGATGCAAGCACACCAACAGAGATTAGCCCGTAAGGGAACTTTTACTTTTGGGATATATGGCAGACCTTTTAATACTGTGTTAGTATTTATGCTTTTCTTCACTCTGATTTTTTAAAGCTCTCCAAGACTGGAGAGAATACACTTTCATCAGTGACACTGAGTGATCCAGCAAACCTGGAATGGATCTGATGCAGGATTGAAAACATTTGCTAACAAATGGCAAATGACTTTTAACAAATTCATTTCAGGTTTTCAGGTTGAAAGTATATCCTGCCCATCCTTGGAGAGCTATATTTAATCAGGCTCTCTGTCTCTGCACAGTATCCATGACCCATGGATCACTTTTTGCTTTGTGATTTGATTTACTTTCCACTTTGTACCATGGTATGAGTATAATGGGATGAGTGAATGTTTACTGATTTTTTTTTATAGACAAATGTTGCACATTCAAATTTTGCAATTAGCTGTTGAACCCTTTGACATCTTGTATTGACTTTCAGTTCAACATTATCCTTTCACATAAATTCATCTTCTACCTTAAAAAATTAACATTTTTTCAGAGATACAATAGATAAAAATAATCTTGATATTGAGTGAATTTACTAAAAGACTGGGAGTTAAGCTACGTACACACGGGCAACGGTTCTGCCTGATAATCAGCTCAGGGTCGATATCGGATGAGAATCTGGCGTGTGTACAGCGCCCGTCGTCCATCGTCGGAACGACCGTCCTGGAGGATCCACAGACGAAAAGAGAGGGATAAGGCAGAAAATTAATGATTATAATAAGGATAGAGATGAGACAGGGGATATCACCCTTGGCAGGGCAGAGATTTGTGCGAGCATATTCTGGCTATTGACCATAGGGAAATAAAGAAAAGTGAAATTAAGCATAGTTGGTAAGATGATGTTGGTGAGGATGGAAAAGATGCTGAGTATGACAAGGGGAAGGAATCTTTTTTTTTGGTATGGAGTGGATAGGATCATAAGTGGCAAATTAATATGTTCCTCTAAAAGAAGATGTTGAAGAGCTACTCTGCTCTCCTGGAGTCCATAGGGAGAAGGCAAAGAAGGAGCTGGTGGTGGACAGGGCAAGCATTTGTGTATGAATCCCCTATCCTGTCGGGGGGAATGGCAATTTATCTCGTAGTGTCACAGCTGTATGCACTAGACATTACACATTTCTGACAAGGAATGGCAGTTAGCCGAAGGGGTGAAGCCTGTAGAGAATTGGCGAGGCTTAACACATGCCTTATACCGGCAGATTTATGAAGATCAGGTGACATTTGGCATAGATGTAACAAACCACTGAAACGCATACCTCTGTAGTAAAAAGGGAGTACAGAACACCAAAGACATTGAAATTTTAAAATAGTAACAACCATAGGGTAGTTTAGGTACTATCAAAACATTGGGGGATTAGAGGGAGTTTAACTGCTGTTAGCAGCAGATTTTATTCTGGAGAGAGATCCAGGTGGTGTTTGGTTAGAACAAGACATGACTGGGTATAATGTGGGTGGTACAGAGAGACTTGCCAAACAACTACTAATATTAAAAAGGGGAGAACTGTGGGGGCTAATGCAGGGCAGATAGAAGGGAGAGGGCAGCCATAGAATATAGCGTGGAGCGTGGATAGGAATGGGAGAGGAACTGCCAAAAAATATAGTGTGGTAGTGGGGATAATATTTAGGCACCTCTACCCAGTGTTGACAGTATGAGAAGAGGTGCCAGAGAACATATTATGGTTGGGGGACTAAAAGTGGGAAGAGACTATTGTAGAAAATAATAAGAGAGGTGCAACACCTGGGTGTTTAATACACTACTAGTCTTTTATGAGTCCAGTCGAATCTAGTCACTGAAAAAATTATTAAATATTTTAATATGGAAACAATTTTATTGGAAGTCCTTTTGACATTTTTTCCTTGCCTTCTAACCCATTGTGTACAGGCCTGGCCAGGCCTTGATTGTTCAAGCCAAAGCGCTGTATTCTGGAGAAAGGCACAAGCTTTCCTATTGAAACCTAGAAGCTCAAGATATTTGTGGCACCTACAATGGAACAATTGAGGACAACTGAGCAACTAAGAAACTTTACCCTGCATTGATAAAGTGACATTTTTTATAAAGAGAAAGCAAAGTATTTACAAATCTCTATCTGAAAAATAATAATAAAGATATGAAACATTGGGATGATAAGTATGTAAAAACACATACAATATTACTAAATTACTGGAATTAAATGATGATAATGCAGATTAATAATAGTACAATATCTTAGGATGTTCCTTCATTTTGAGAAAGACCTTTATTTACTGTGTAAAATCATATTTACTGTATATTGTATCACTAGGTATGAGGGTGCAAAGGAGTTTTTGTAAGGGATTGTTTAAAAGTAGCTGGACATTAGTTGCCACAGCAGGGAATTTTTAGTTCAGTGGTTCAGCTGTTTGTCTGGACATATAAACCCACAGAGATATTATTTACCTTCAAGTGCAGAAACAGAGCAGGTGTCCCATAGGGTTGCTTTAAGTCTAACACATTTGATATGTCACTCAGTCACTTCATCACCCTGAGATACTTAAAGGTAAGAGAACTGGATCATTAGTAGTAAATTATGCATGCACAGATTTAAGGTCAACATTAAATAAGACATTTTCTAAAAGACAGCCCTAAAATATATTTAGGCTTATTCAAGCATCTGTAGGCTTTATATGTTATTTTAAATAAATATACTGGAGTCCCCAGTATGTTTAAATGAGTTAGTTACCCCCTGATACACACCTACACACTGTGCATAATCCTATAAGGCCCCTCCTGTACTGGGGAGAATATTTATTCCATGGTGTGCTCCAATATGTTTTATTGCACAGTAACTTGAATGTGCTGTTAGGAAGTTGGTCCTATCCATTTTGTAATGCTTGAAGATATGTTACCAACATGCATGAACTTTACTGAAAGAGCTTTCAAACCATGATAGATACCATAAAGCAAATGTAAACTTTTATGGCCACGTTAGATCACTTCATTATTACAAAAGTCAAAACATACTCAATAAATCATATATCACGTACCTGGTGCACAGAAATGCAATGTCCAACTCAAACCATGCATAAAAAGTGTGTAAAAGAAGAACTAGACGAAAAGTAATGTGCTCCAGCTGCATTTAGGACATTGTTGTGATATCAAATTGTGATTTTAAGTTTAATATGGTTTGTCAAATAATTATGTATTGATATCTGTTATGTTTTCATGTGGGTAGTATGTTTCCAAATCTGGGTTTTGGTAAATGTTATATGTCAGTTCATAGTCGCCTATTTTGCTTCTAGTCATGGTATATCCCAAGGAAAATTCTCAATTAGTAGGGGTTGTAAATGGAGGGCACTGCACCCCAGGAAGGAAGGAACATGCCAAACAAGATTGTTTTTTCCATGTTAGTATTATGTTCCAGGATATTCAGCCAATTAAGTTGTCAAATGTTGGTAACCTTGTTACAGCTGAACCCAGGTAAATGGCTAAATATACCTCCAAATATTTTTCAGCTTTACATCACAACTCTCTAAAGTTAAAACTTTGTAAGACCAAGGAAATGAGAAAACCATCTGCTTCCAATAATTCTGCCCTCCAGATACATCCTTCTATAGGTGCGTTGTGCAGCCCCTATTACTTGGATTTCAGCCACAAAATCTTTATTTTTTTTTTTTTTACAATGAAAAAGCCAATCAAGTTCAAACAATTCTGTTATAATTTAAAATGTGATTGCTGTTTTGTGGAGATAATATAAATGTGTGAAAATGTACTCAGAAACTGGTATAAACATATAATTAATTTATTTTATAAGTAAAATGTGGAAAATGCAGTAACCCACACCAGCCAACCACTGTTTTAACCAATTGTTTTTTATACTACACTATATTTATGTTGCCTGAGATTTTTTTAAAGCCTCAACAACCTTCACATAAGACAATGGGTTTGAAGGGAAACATTGTATGAGATTGTACACCCACCCAGGCTCGCCTCCGTATCTGTGCCTTTTGCTTGAATGATCACTGCTACTTATTACACCTGTGAAATATTTACAATGTTCCACTTTCAGCACCTGACAGAAGATGTTCCAGCTTAAGAAACTAAAAAAACAAAAAAAAAATTTTTTTTCAATAAACTGCAATATGGTTTATTCTATAATTAACCCTATCTGTTAGCCCTAATCAGTCCTAATTACCCCATTTAATCCCTTACAGGAATGCTACTTTTCTTAAAACTAATATTAGTAAAAAAAAAAAAAAAAAGACAACTTCCAAATATTCTGTTTGTGTTAGTGTTTCTTAAGTTATGACAAAGTTTTTGCCAAATAAACAAGCTCATAGTAGAAATATAAAACTTCCTCTGGTCCAATAAATGTATAACAAGGTTTAACGTAGTCAATTAAATTGGGATGTTGTTGTTTTTTGCCCTATCAAATAAACCTGTTGTAGCCTTACCCCAAAAAATATATATAATTGACTTTAAACCATCTTCTAAAGAAACTTTTTAAAAACTGAAAAATCTAAGTGTAGCTTTTTTGTAACCCAGCTGCTTTGGTTTGTTATTCTCTGTTAGAAAATTAAAGTAGAAATTTAAATGGAAACACCACACATTAATAATATTCTCCAAAATAGTTTCCAATCTTTTCTGTTGTTGTTTTATTAAATGAACCCCAGAATAAATGTAGCATGTGAAATTAATAAATTAAATAAAAAAAATATATGATTGACTTCCTTCTAGTCTTGCTCAGCTCTACAGAAACAACTGCCAGCTATTGAACTTTCAGAGATCATGTTTAGGAATAATCACAGATGATCTTCACAGGTAAGCCTATGCTGCGAGAGAGGATCTCTATATATAACTAGCACCCTCATAGGCTGTCAAGTTGAGTGTTAATGTGACAGGGTATTGGTTTTTAGTGTGACCCGCATGCATGAACTCAAACTGGAAGGTGAGTCAGCTAGTAAATGCATTGCTTGTACTTCTCACCACTGAAACACACGAGACAAGAAAAAGCCACACCTATACATTCTGTATTCCCAATAAATAACAGGATTTCATGTACAAAATTGTGAAGCATTTAAAGAGGCTTATATGAAAGCTGGCAACTCAAGACAATACACCCTGTCATCAACCTTTTGGGAAATCCCCGGCATGCCAAGCAGATTGTGCTGTTCCACACACAGTTTCTATGTTGCAACCATCGCATTATTGAGCCATAGTAAAATTATGAGTCACAGTCTTCTGATATATTTACATCGAGGAAAACATACTGAACAGACTGGATCTGTGGGTTTGTGTTTTACACACCATGCTTAGAGGGCATTAACAATTAATCACTGCGAATGGAGGATGTGTATTAAGAAAAAGTGACAACAGCAAAGCAACTAAAAATATAGTCACTGGATACTCTGGTTTATTATTTCAGGTTTCATCCTCTATCACCTGCTACATATGTACCATACAGAAAGCAATTGTATATTCATATATTATATTTTAAACACAAGATACATATGTTGATTGCAGGGTCAATTGGGTAAATGCCAGGAGCTGTATTGGCCAGGTGTTTCTTTGTCTATATGTGTTGCCTACCATTTTTTCATATCTCTGCACATCCATACATATTGGTAATGGGTTGCTAACAAGCTATATGTAGTAAGAGCATTGGGCTTCCTGTGGTAAAAGGGGAAATGAATGGTAAAGGCAGGAGTGGGGTGCCTGAAAAACATTCAGGCACCCCACCCTATCATTCATCAATCCACCACGGTGGATCAATAAATGACACCAGAGCATTGCAGTACATATGAAAGATTTTCACCCAAGGTGATCACAACCACTTGTCTTGGGCAACAATCATCTGGCATGGTACCAAGCTGAAAGCAGACTTATAACCAAAATTGAATTTATATAAAAGATAACCCTTTTACATAAGGTAAAAATTACCTTGATTACCCCCCCACCACCACCCAATGTTTACCGCAGCAGGTAAAGACTGATTTGGAGCGCAGAGCTTTGGGCTGACAGATCTCAGGCATGTGCAGAAGAGGCTTTTACAGGCACTGAGCAGTGAGATTGGCATTCTTTTTTACAGCAAGCTATATCACCTGATTTCGCAATGACGTAGCCAAAAGAAGGAAGAAGTTGCAATGGGTGCTTCCTGGGTGACCAGGTATGGAGGAAGAATGGGCTCTGCAGAAGTAGGGAAGGGGTATTTTTAGTACAGTTCTGCTTTAAGAAGGGTATAGGTGCAACATGAGTATAGGTGTGTCATTGAGTGGGCTTTAAAGTCACTTTGCCTTGATTTTTAAACAATTTTTGAATATTTTTTTAATAATTAGTAGAGACTATGTGAATGACTTCTATTTAAAACAATTATATAGTATTGTTTTGCTGATGAAACCCACTGGTTCATCCGTAATACAATAATAAAACAGAGACATTCTTGACACATCCTTGAAACTGAACATTTCCTTGAATATCAGATTTTCAAATGTTCCAATCCTGCTTTACATCTCTATTATGAGAATATGAGTAGAACATACTCAGTTATAACAGTTTTCACTGTACAAATTCTTGCGTTTTGTTATGTGCTTTGCTAACGTGACCATATAGCCGTACTTATCAATTTGCATTCCACTGGCAGAATAAAGGCCAGAAACATTTTTTAATAGGATTTAGAAGAAACCATTAAACATCACAAAATAGTACAATGATTGAACAAAATAAGACATTTTAAATCCGTCCAGTTCAAAATTTTGCATAGCCTTAGTTCACATCCATGCTTCTTCTGGCATGATTAATGATTTGCAGTATTTTGATACTGTTGTGATCAAGGCCTTTTATTTTTGCATGTGGTAAAACTTAAATTCTTCGCAAAAAAGCCACCAGATCCTGCAATAGTTTTGTTAGGCCAACATGAGCTAAATCTATGAAACCAACCCAACATTTCTTAGGTTAGGTCAAGACATTGTAATGGCCACTCAAGGACCCTCACTGTTTTTCTACCATAACCATTTGAGGGTCATAGGAATTCCTTCCAAATTTTCCCATAATCTGCTGCATGCATCTTGCTATTGATTTTGACTAAATTCCCTATGCTGCTGTAGATCACATTCAAGGTAGAGATGGTGGGCTTCGCTTGTTAGGTCTTGTTGGCTCATCTCCAAATTTAGTATATATAGCTGTGACCATAAGGTTACATTTTGTCTTACCACTCTGACTAATGTTTGTTCTAGAAGATTTGATGCTTCTCTGTGTGCTGTTTGGTCTATTGTATGCAGACCGCTTTGTGGCAAAGGAGTATTATAAATGGTCTATATCACGTATCCCAAGAGGGTTTTATTACCAGGTATATGAAAACATAAAATGAACCAGTGTGAAGACTATAGACTTTAAAACAATTACATTTTCTCAATAACCAGTAAAAGAGCCTAAATATTAGCTTAAATATGACCTTTCTATCTGCTTGTATTGCGTGGTAGTAACCAGTTTCTGGTTAGAAACACTTTATATGTATATTTTCATCACTGGCAAGGTTCTACTGTAAAAGAACAGAAGCTGTGATTTCCATAAAATCAAGAGAAGCACTGTAATCCCAGCTCTTGTTTCTAATCTGAAATTGTTCAATCTTTCTAAGGCTGTGCTTACATTTATTGAAAATGTATAGACTTGCTGTGGGCTGCCGTGTGATGGGGTCACGCAACTCATTTATTTGAATAGGCTGTCTAGCAGGAGGCAGTCCCGAAAAAAGTTCCTGCACTTTTAATTCTTCATGCACACCCTAGCACGTGGTCAGCTGGGAAGTTGTGTTAGGGCACCAACCAATCTTACAAGCACTACCATGAGATGCAGTAACGAGTGCAGTTAAACTATAAATGCTTATAGATACAGAAGTCAATTAAGATTTGTTTTAAAGTGTTTTACTACTTGAACTTACAACAGAAGATGTAAATACATTAGTGTGTATAGTCTGGACACAAGTTCTCTTTAAAGGCACATTAATGTGGATGGCAAATAATTTAACAAAAAATATTTCTATAAAACATCTTAATTTATACCAACACACATATTAGAGATCCAGCTCAAGTTTTACAAGAGGGATCTGAAGTCTATCAATATAGTATTCTTCAGAATGTTATTTCCTGCAGAGTTTAAGAGGACATACTTGCTGCTTCGGTTTGCTTCCAGATTTCACTTCCCCTTTCCACTTCGGTGAATAACACATTTACTAGTCTCAAAACGCCAAACACCAACATGGATTTGATGTGCTTAGCTATCATTTATTTGTATGCAAACATGTGTTTTTTCATTAATAGGAGGTGTGGAATATGATAAAAAGTATATTAACTGATTATGACTTAACAAACATTTGTGGCACTATTTGTTGAAAGAGAAACCATAAACAAGTGCTGCAGACATGAACTTTTAGAGACGCCAACAGTAATTTCCAGTAGCAAATGCCCACATCACTAAAGGTCAGTGCCTTCAACGAAATATTTTAAAATGAATAAGTAAGATCCTGTAATAAGGTGTCCAAGCTCCAAAACAAGGGGTTTCAAATCAGAAGTGATGACGGATCGACTGTTAAAGGTGAGACGATTTAGGGGTTGGGAGACAATCTTATGCAGGACCTAGAGTGAGACAAAGAGATTTAAGGGTTTAAGCAAAATTATGTTTTAGATTAGGTAACAACAGTGCCCCTGATTCATCAAGCAGAATCGGATGATCGCTCGCGCATTCGTTTTCGCGATCCGAAATAGTACGCTGTCGCGCTATTCAGCAACTGAAAAAAGCTCGCGGCCGGAGCCGCGCATCTCCGGCAGCTTTACACTGGCGAGCTTGCGGCTGGCAGTGAGGAGGCGCGTGTACGAGCACACTCGAGTCCGGACCGCGGACCGCGATTTTATTGATGAATCAGGGGCATTGTGTACACTATGAAGGCTAGGTCTAAAATTGGTACCACATCCTAAAAATAATGTGCAGAAAAATAAAAAGCAACCTGGCAATTTTAAGGTACATATGAGTAAAAACATAGCACTTTGTATTTATAACACATATAGTAAAATCTAAAAGACTTGCCCATCAATGATGCAGATAGTGCAAGGACACTTATGTTCAATAAAATAAATCTTGATATATGTTACTCTACATGTTTCTCCCAAAATTGCTTCTGGAAAACACAACCTGTTAAGCAGTCTATAATGCAATAGACAAAAAGTTTACCATATAATCTAAAACATTCAAGAGAGCAAAAATCATGTGATATACTGTAACTAAATCATATGTTGTATGAGTAACACATGTACATAAGTACAATCAACTGTAGTCACAAATAGTGGGAACAGCGTTAGTACATCTTAAGGAAGGGGAAAGGATCTTATCCACACAACATAACTCCTGTGTTGAGGGAGTCTACAGGTGGTGGGGGTTATTTTAAATCTGAAAGCCCTCTTTAATAAGAGAGCCCACAGATATATGCCCTTCATATTGGGAGTGTGTACAGGGGTACTCAGGGGGCTTACCTATTCCCAGAAAAGGCCAAATTATCTCTGGAAATAAATAAATAGCACTTTTAAAAACATTTTTAACTAATGCATACATTTGCAGGGTCCAGTGATGTCTTCTCCCATGGCCATTCCATTTCTGTCTTTTGCACATTCCTAGATGGCTTCTCTCCTCTTCACAATGACAAGAGCTCTGTCTATCTGGGCAAAACTTTTGTCACTGGTTCAGCTGGTGCAGCCAGGGACAACTGTCCTCAGATGCCTTTCGCAATGATTTGCTGAACAAAGGGAAACAATGATAACAGAGCTCACATAAATGTGAGCTGGTTGATTGACAGCTTTTTTAGCCACATATCAGCCACAACATGTCACTGGAAACCTTAAGCAACTTCCCACCTCCCACAGCCCAGGCCTGCAAGGCTGGAATCACTAAAAACAAGTAAAATGTTTTTTTTTAATTATATGATCTACAGAATAGTAATATTTATATCTGCTTTAAAAACAAGTAGAGATGAACTGTACTGTGCTGCTATGATACTTAAAAATATTTTAAATTAGCGAAAAAGAATGGCTATAGAAAATGGAATATTATACTAATGTTACACTTTTTTTCTGGCTTATATTGTAGCTAATAATAACAAGTGTAACAAAAATCATGAACCTTTTACCCTTTCTTTTTTATTTTTAATTTATAAAGGAATAAATTCACAGCGCGTTATGATGTGATGGGTGCCAGCATCTTGGCATTAAATCAAAGCTCTTCAGAATTATGTGTGATTTAACCATGCAGTGTTTGGCAATTTCCTAGTTCAGAATACTGTTACCCAACTCATACTCAGAATCCTATATACGTTGAATCAGCACTTAAGACTTCCATCTTCATGAACTTTTCTTAGAATGTCATAATGTTTACTGCTAACAAGGCCATTGGATACATGATATTTTCCCATCCCAGATGTTCTGCAATGGGTCACAGGTGGCAAGAAGGAGCATCAATCAAACTTGCAAAGAAATAATATTGCATGCTTGGTTTAATCTACCAATCCATCAATCCTGACAACACTGCTTCGTCCACCTGCCATGTGGACATATGAGGAAGTGATTATCCTGGATGTGACTGCGAGAAGCAAATAATTTGGATGGGAATATGCCGCTAGAATATCCCTAACTGAAAATAACAACAAATAAATAGAACTGCATATTACCCTATAAAACAAGGCTTTCAAACTATTCTACCTGTTAAAGGCAAATTCCATATTTTATTTTGAAAGTTTTTTAATGCATTTATTTTATTTTAAGAGGGGCAGTTTGATTAATGATTGTAATTAGGGTTGCTTGGGTCCTTGGTTCAATTAAATTGAGGGAATTATGCATGATGTTTAATGCATGCAGAACAAAATATAGTGATGGTTAATAAATGTCCAAATCCAAAAATATTATTTGGAATATTTATTATATACATATATTTTGCATTGGGAGATTTCCCTTATTTCTATCCTGTAGGTAGACACAATAGAAAGTGTGAGGAAATCTTTCCAAAGTAAGGGAAAAGCTAGAAAGCTGACCCTAGTCTGATAATGACCATTAGAAATGAGAATACTTCTACAAAGTTGTAGTTCAACCAAAAGCTTTTGGTACAATTGACAAAATATTAGAGATCTCACCGACACATATCCAGTCATGTGGTTACAATCACATGCTGGGAGTGAAATATCTCCTATATATTTTTAGTTCACTTCTGCCATAAAAGGAATAGATGAGTGCTTTTTCACCCATTTTTTAATATGCACTAACATAGTAAACCCATCCACAGATGGTACAGGGCCCATGTCAACATACCATTAGTCTAATCAAAATTGTTTCATAAGATTATATACTCTATGCAATAATATATATTGTACTTGTCTCTCTTGTGTAACCTTGCAAATGCTGTGGGACTGGATGATTTTTCGATGAGATGTTAGCAGGCCATGAGACTCAAAGCTTTCACACAAATGATTCTCTATAGTACTCCCCTTCCGTTCTACCCAGCAGATACAAAAATATTTATCAATTTTTTTTTTAGTATAACCAATCAGTAAAATCAGCTGATGAGAAAGAGATTTATATTTTGTGTCACATATTACTACTCTAGTCCATCAATTTTTAATTTCACCATTGAGTTTCATCAAATGAGCAAAGTGATAAAAAAAAATAATTTTAAGATAGATTGCAGGTTATAAACTTCACTTCACTGTATTTGTAGGAAAGGTTTGAAGAGGTGGTAAAATCTAATGTCACCAAAGCTACCCTTCATTTTCTTGAGGATGGTAATAGAAACAAGATGTTTGGAATTTGGAGCTTGTATCTGTTGGAGACTCCTGAACCCACAAAAAGCACAAACTCCATTGGTATCAAAATTATGTGTTGTGAGAACATTGTAAAATAATTTCTTTTAACTGCCTATTTATCTTTTGATCTCACCCATGAGTTCTTGGCAAGCTGTCCTATGTAAACATCTGTGGAAGTCTATCGAAAAAGCAAACACAAGAGACTTCTCTGGGTGTGGTGGAACAAGATAAAACCATTATGGCTGTGTTGTGATAGTACATGCGTTTATACAATACAAATTTACATTATGTACCTTGGTGTGCTGGATGTTGGTTCCTTTGACAACCCAAAAGCACCTTACTGCACACTGCAATGCAACACATGACAACACATGGCAATACATTCCTGTGCCTTGGTGTGAATTTCAAAAGTGCACAATGGACAGTTTTTCTGATAATGGTTGCACCTTGGACAATCCATTCAGTTTGATGGACTTCACTAAGGCAATGCATGCCAATGTAAAGGTAGCAAAAAGGTGTTTAAAAAAATGTAACACACACTCATAGTGGGAACCCAGCATTTTTGTTTTTGGAGCTAACTGCAAAAAATATGGCACTGATAGCTCTTGTACATGCACTTCATTCATTCATTAAAGAATAACTAAATTTTTTCTGATGTGGGTGAGCTTTTGCCATAATCGACAAGTATGCACAGGAGCAACTGCGCCTGCTATGTCCATCATACTTGCTAATTAACCTCTTTAGCGGTAATGCCGAGTGTGGCTCGGGGTAAATTATCAATACCAAAAGCAGTAACCCCAAGCCACAATCGGGGTGGAATTTCAGAGGAGTTTAAACAGCTTACCATGTAAGTGGTGCCCGCGGTGTCCTCCAGAGATGATCAGCATCTTCTTCCCCTGGCGATGACGGCCGGGCATCTGTTTAACCTAGCGATGTCTGACCGGCATCTGCGACCCTGGCATGTGAACGTTGAGGACGCGAGGCCAGGGAAATCAGATGCCAACTGGGGCCATGTGGCTGAGAGGAGGGAGCAGGCAGGAAATTGAAAATACTGAGTATTTTTAAATGTACTGCTTTTACATATTTCAAAAATACTTAATATTCATACCACCAGGGAGATTAAGGCACATACTAACCTTTTTGTATACACCCGTTAGCAATAACAGATCCAGAAACATGTCACCGTCATCTAACAATGCCGCTATTTTCACCATCAACTCTTCAAGATCCATGGTGATCATTTTCATCCACTGCATGGCACTGATGATATAACTAATTTTCTCTGGTTCCTAAGTCTATTTGTGGCTGCAACATGTATAGAAACAGGCTTTACACTGGATAGTGCATTTTTGAGTTTAGTTTCCCAAAATATTTTTGAGATGTCTAATCTAATCTAATCTACATAATCTACTAATCTACATAACCATATCCATCGGATCCAATGAGTACAAGCTCTGACGTTCACCTGCAGAAGCTCATTGCTTGAATCATGGGTAAAAAAAGGTTATTAAAAAGGACTTGAATGTGAATCAGTCTAAGCAATTATTAATCCCATGTACAGCAGCCTTTAGGCTGGAAAAAAGAAATGCAGTTTGGGAGCCAATCAAGCATGCTGTATGTGATTAAGAAACATTCTGATTGGAGGGGAGGATGATGCAACCAGAGGGGAGTGTATCTGCTGATCCCTTAATGTCTAAGCACAGACTGTCTAGCAGGGATGTATGAATATTTACAGAATTACAGGTGCTTTACAGGTAGGACAGCTTCAGTATAATGTTATCAGCTGTAATTATACTTCATTTTTTAGATACCTTATCACTGTGGCTAATTTAGGGAAAAGTAATGCCTTCTATTTAATGCCTTCACTTTAATGCCTTCTATTTAATGCCTTCACCCAATCTGCTTATGCACAATTCAGTTCCCATTCACATCAATATTTTTTTAAATTGGCATCCTGACGGTTCTTGCCGACATACATGCATTGCATTCCAGTTTTTGCTGCATTTTGCTGATAATCATAAATCTCTGTTCAAGCTGCGTACACACTTCCAATTTTTATCGTTCAAAATGAACGACGAACGATCGATTAGGCAAAAATCGTTCGTAAAAAAAGTAACCAACGACGCCGACGAACGAGGAAAGTCCTTGGAAATGAACGACCGGACCGGCGGATCGGATTGGACGACAATCGTTGACCATCGTTCGTGTGTACGATCGTTCATTGATCGTCCATGGTCTGAGCATGCGTGATGAACGAACGTTCCTGTGGTGCACGTAACTTCCTGTATCGTTCAAACGATCGCATCTATTGTGTGTACAATATCTACGAACGATCGTGTCGTTATCTGTATGTACAGGATCGGTGCTATACGATCGTTCGCAGATATCATGCAGGATCGTTCGTCGTTCGTTTACCAACGATAATAATTGGAAGTGTGTACGTAGCTTCAGTCTTTTCCTTTATCTACTGTTACTCAGAAACAAGCTACAGATTTCACCTGCAGCGCCACCACAAGGTAAAACCTGGTATCACAAACATAAACAAAAACATACAAAATAAAATATATTTTGAACAATTGGGCATCAGTTTTTTAAAACTATTTAAACAGAAGTGGGAATCTTAAACTTTTTCTTTATAACAGGGGCAGCTTTAAAATGTAGTTGGATTTGTATTTACAATAGGGTCTGACCTGTAAAAGGTGAACACCTTGTTAATGTCTTGTTATTTGTAAAACTGTCCTAATTACTTGGAAACTGGTTCTTCTTATGTAATGCTTTCAGTGTGTGAGTAATGGGATGGGCCACAATAACTTCCTGCTTTGTGTTACAGGTCTGCCTTTCTGAGTCTCACAGTGTCTGAGTGATTTGCAGGTGGTGTTATTGACTAACGCATGAATTTCTAGCACACACTGCATTAACGTTTGGATATATGACAGGGGTCTGATGGAAGATATCAAAAAATGACCTACCGGGCACACAGGGTGAGCTGGAGGGAGCAGGAGGAGTATGAGCAGCCGGAGAAATATTGTCAGGACCAGCCAGACGAAAATGAGCTGGAGTCACTGGGGTAATGTACACCAATCACTCTTCACTATATTGTATACTTCTATGACATGTATTTCTCTGGTCCCTAAGTTTAGCACAACCGATTTATCACAGATATACTGAACACATACACAAATTTATCATATGAATAAGGTGTGAGTAGGATATCCTACTCCATTATTCAGGACCCTGTATCTGCATCATAAGGTAGCAGATTACACTTTCAGGACAAATTCAGTAAGTAATTAATGGGAGTTGTCAGATATAGGCAACATCTGATATGGCGTATGGTTTGTTTACTTCTACTGGTGTAGTTCCTTCTTAGGGATGTTGTTTTTTAATTTTTGTTAAAGACCTATGAAACTACTATGAATTAACCAGAAACAGCTGGTGACGGACTTATAGGAGTAGCTGATAACTGAACACAATAGGAATGATTTACTAAAGGAGTTAAGGCTGTTCAGTTAGCAAAAGAATAAAAATTCTGCAAATTGATAATTTGAACCCCTTTAGTAAATCAACCCCAATGTGTCCTGTGTAACTTCTTTCACAGTGGAAAAGAAAGATTTTATGCTCATGAGCGTATTCATATATATTTTGCATACTTTTATGTAAAGTATATCTCAAGCCAAACGTTTTTTCATCGATGATAGTGTAGGAAAAATGCATCTGTCAGTTTTGCTGTCCGTGTCTCATTGGGGAGGTTTTCTATCACTCTCCTGTAGACACAACAGGAAGTGAAAGGAAATTTCTCCAGTGTGGAACATCCCATGTCAAGTGTCCCCGTTGGTATATTGCCACTCTAATTCTATTCACAACCTAAAATTTATTTTGGACTTTCCATTCAGTGCTTATTACAGTGGTGGCCAGGATAAATAGGCTATCCCATCTCAATAATTACTGGTTATTATAATATTGTTTTGGCTGCTACTACTACTACTTCTACTGTTCATAATACTTGGATCAGACAAACTATTTGTGTTACTGAAATTTTACTTCCAATTTATTAGGCTTTAATGCAAAGAAGAATATATTTAGTCATGTGACTAATTTTCAAATTTCATTAGACTCAGCTGAAAATAACTCTTTGAAGAATGTTTTTGAAACTAAAGGTCCTTTCAGACCCCCAGTGCGAAACTGACATCTGTTTCCAGGCAGGCAGCAAACTGGACCTGGGAGAGGCAAACTGCATCGGGGCAAACCACATTTGTGCTAAACAGTAACCACACAGCAATTTCTAAACAGCAAAAGTGACTTGTTTAGGGAACTGTGCTGCAATCTGTCCCAGTTACAGCTGATGCTAAAAATGGTTCCCAACTTCTTCCATTCATTTGATTGGAATCTGGAGTCACAGCTGAGCAGAGTGCTCTAATAATGAATCTTATCCTGATGTGGTCTTGCTACATACAGGTAAAGATATGCAAAGGTGTTCTCCAAACTATTTGAATTATGAGAGATCTAGTTAGTGTAAATGTGTTGTCCATCGTCTTTATTTATTTTAATCAGGTCTAAAAACTAAAAATTGTACACATTTCTCAGGCCATATATTGAATAAGATACTATAACATAAATGAACCCACAGAAGGAGCTTTAGGATCATTTTCTTTTTTAAATGCTCCTTGGTTGTAAAATTCCTATTGTTTACAGTGTAATTGTAATGGTTCTGCAAAGCAAAATGTGCTTATAAATAAAACCAAATAAAATTCTTATACCAATAAAAAAATCCAGTTTATTTTCCCCTGAAGGGGCTGACTTTTAAGCCACCTTCCTAATTCGTGTTATATACAAGATTTATGAATTTCAAATCCCTGAACTATAAAGTGTATTTAAATACATTTATAACGTTTTGTAGTATTTGACTGGGGGCTCTGAAATGCTAAATTTTGGCAGTAGATGGCAACAAACAACAAACATGCATAATTCCTTCATATTAATTCTCATGTATGGGTCACAGTACCTGATTGGATGTGATGGAAATAAATCCCCCTACTTCATCATTCTTGTTAAAAAAAACTAGTAATTCTCACCAAACAAAGAAATCTAAGTTTCATAGTCTATGTTTGAATGTGAAAAATTCTTTATTGTGTCACTGATTCACTTGTTGTCCAAATCACTTTGTATCATTGTTGTAAAAATAAAATAAAATGAGAACTCCCACAAAGCTGTAAATTGAAGGATTTGATACTTCTCTATGTTGTCCTCCAGCTGCATGAAAGATCCCCTTTCCACCACTGTACAAATTTCCCCAATTTTATAATTAGCAGAACGCTCTTGAGAGATTTGTTGGTCCTCTAATGCCATTTTAGGCAATATGGCTACTGTAGTTACTGCAGAACAAACCACCAGAACTTTTTCCCTATCGACTTAAATGGTGTTTGGATTCAGGACACCAAACTGAGGAAAATTCTAGCAACAATACACAAGAAAAAGACTGAAATCAAAGTACTTTGGTTTCTTACGGATATAAAACGTAGGTAGTTGATCACGCCATATTTTAAATGATGTATTTATTTTTTGATCCACTAACCTAAATATATTTTTATATTTTATGTTTTGTTATATATATAAATATATATATATATATATATATATATATAAATTTATATATATATATCAGGGGTCCCCAACCCCACTAGGGGGCCTTGACTGTCTAACAGGTGGGCCACAGCTCTGGCCCGTGCACCCCCCCAGTGGGGTCGGGAGAAGGACCTCTCTTGGGGGGGCGCACCGGCCAGAACTGCTATGTCCCCTGTATGGAACGCAGGCTCAAGGCATCATGAAGACACTCTGTGGGGAAGTTTCTTCCCTTTTGAATGTCACATGGCTCCTAGCGCATGCACGGTCAGGAGTCCATGAGCTCTAAATAGTTGGGGACCACTGCTATATGGTCTCAACCATTACATGCTGATGCAAAACCCATGTTCTCTTGTTCCATCTGTCTGTTCCTATATTCTTTCAGCTCTCTTATACTACATCTTACTTCTTCAACCAATTATAGATTAGAGGAAATAAGTTTTATCTACCCACAACATACTTCCTGCTACAGATAGTGAATAATGTTTAGAGAACTTTGGTAAAATTGAGAAATACAGAATAAATGATACTTGGATGGCAGATATCTAAATGCCTTTCAACGTTTGCAAAGTTTTATTTGAACTATTTGTGAGTTCTGGTAGCTTTTAAAAAAACTTAGTCAAGTGATTTGACAAAAATTAGTTCATGTAAATAACAGTATTTGCATCCATGGCAGTTCCTTGGGTTTTTGATACACTCTATTTAGGTTCAGCATAGATCCTCCTGCACTAGGGGAAAAAAATAAGTAATTTGTCTTTAGGCCAGTTACTACATATGGTAATATATACAAACTTAAATATTCAAATAAAGCATATAATTGTGGATTTTATGTTACATGAATGAATGTTTATGGTAAAATATAAGTAAACTGTAAGGTCAACTGGTCTCTACCATTGTAATTGTACCATTGTTGTAATACTGGAGCACAACCACCTGTGTAATTTATAGTAAATGTAGTGCTCTCTGTATCTTGGAGATAGAAATGTATATTATGCTGTGCAGCTTCATGGTGCACTTTAGGCTGGGATGAATCCTTATATTATTGTATCTACTTCCCATTGTTAGACTGCATTGACTAAGGATTTTGGTCTGGAGCAGTGGACTGTTCCCTCATTTAACCTTGGCCCGTGTCTCCACTCTAGTCCCTATTTCATATCTCCTTTTCCATTTTTGCACAGTGACACAGGAGTTGGCATCTCATCTTTACAACACAAGTGCCCAGTTGGATTTGATTCTAGTTTCTTTGCAGACTTATCTCACTATACTTGGGAATAGCACATTCTGCCAATACAGTATTCTTTACCACAATTTTAAACAGCTCTCTTCTCAGTTTTTCTGCAATATGTATCTATGTGCAATCTATTAATCCCGTGCACTTGGGTTATGCAAGTAACACTGTTAAACATAGTTAAAATCAACCAACCCTCGTTGGTTTGTTGAAGTATTTTATTAATTAGTTGGTATTGGTAATTTTAGTAAAAGAGTTTAGTAAATTGTTGGTATTGTTAGTTAAAGCTGAAGATCAATCCGATTATATATATATAATGCCCTGAAGAGCTTTAAAACGTTAAAGTCTCAAAACAAAGTATCTGTAAATCAAAGTTGTGTAGCTGGAGAGTTATTTGCATTGTCAGTACATTACTAGGGACCAGTACTGTGAACAGAAATCAGAGAGGGGAGGACATCAGTTTAGAAAACTAACTTTTACCATTATTTTACATCCAACCAGTGTATCCTCTGTAGCCTGCCAATATTTTTCAGCATCTCAGATCTCAGTATAAATTATATGCCTTCCCAACCCTTCCACCACCACAGCAAACAAGTGCTGAAAAAGGTGATCTAGTAGTAAAAAAAGAGCAAAAACCTTGAATAGTAAGTATAAGCACTTTTAATGACCATCACAGTGTTCTATGTTAAAGGCTCACTGCAGCTCTTCAACTATATGTGTTTTACATACAAAGAGGAAGGAAGATGAAAAATAATATCATCCGATGAGTTCACTTGACAAGAATCACGTACATAATTTTCACAAATTTCCTGCCTTGTAATGTGTAAATTTACTAAATAACTAATGTAATCACTAATATGGGGTGTGTGATGTGTACTTATTTGCTGAATAAATCTTTTACTTATTGTATTTATTGGAATTTCTTTATATTCTGATTTTTTTTTTTGGTTTTGAAATAACACTATGTAAGAACTTGCGTATGACATTCCCAACTACGCACCTATCGTGATTAAAAACCTCATACCAATTAGATAACCCTGCACTATCATGTTATAAGTACAGCATAGGATGCATATACCATGGGATAAAGTGTAGTTGTAGTGTGTATTGCAGATTATTTTCGAAATGTAAAAATAACCCTGGCAGATTGTTTCCCCATAGCTGCTATTTTTAGCCAACAAAAGCATGAGTGTATGCAGGTTTAGAGTGTTCCACAGCTTGGATCCATGAGTGATTTACTGGTATTTCCAAAAACTCCCAGTGCAAACAGTTTCTAGAAAACTGCATTTAGGTTTCACATATGTGTAATAGGCTATAGGTGAGGCAAATATAATTGGCAATGTATTATTGATTTACAATTGCTTTTTTCCGATACCAAAGTCCAAAGAATACGTGTCCCTGCCTCAATACTCTCAGTACAGTATGTGTGCGGGCTGCCATGTCCTGGACTGGGTATGCCACCTTTTGAACACAGGTGTGTACAATGCAGAGTGGCAGCAGGGAGACAAGCATTTAAATGCCATTTCGGTTTTTCCATTTTTTACTGATAAAAAAACAATACTGAAAGATGGGGTTTTATCTGCCTCACAGTACAAGTACAGTCCTAGGCAGATGGGGTAAAATGTGGAGGGGTAAAATGTGGAGGGGTAAAAAAAAAACACTGGTATAGTTACACCTGGGGGGAAAAGTATAAAAAAACATTGTACTTTGTGTAGGCACTATGATCCAATGTAATCACTTTTAAATTGAAACAATTACAAGGGAAAGTCCAATGTAACAATAACAGCACTCTATGAAGTGTAATTATCAACAATTCACAAAATCATTTATTGATTAAAAATGTATTAGTGTGAATTGGGCAACATTTGTTTAATAACCAAGTGCTTTATTGTTATAGTATGCAATGGAGGCAAACAAATGTTTTTCATTTGTTGTTCATTGCTGTTGGGTGAACATAGCAGTATTAATAGTACTTGAAAGGTGTTAACTAGAGATGGGCTAACATACCTAAAATTTATTGCATATAGAATTAATAAAGTTGCACTAAGAAGTGTTAAGTCTGTGTACATTTATATGTGCTGTAATCAGGTTTTTCACTTTATGCTATTTTGAATTGTGATTGCAACGGAATATTAAGCCACCAGTGAAGGTAGTATGGCATGTTTATATTTCCAAACAGGCTGGTAGAGGATGTGTATGAACATAAACATACTCCCTTCTTTTTGGTTTCTTGGCCCATTGAGTTATCCCTTTCAAGTTTGTTTGCTATCTCTTTATTAAATCCTGGAAAGAATCTTCAAAATCCTCATCCAAAATCCTCAAAAATCCTGATGTCATGTCTGCAATGGAAGTCTTCATATTCTCTCATCCCTAGTTTGAGTATCTGAATAGAATAATTGCAGATTACAACTTGTACCAAAATTCTCCTGTCCATCTGTCCACATTTTCATGTACTGTTAACCCCCCCCCCCCAAAAAAAATATTGTGGATAATTGGCAGGATAACTATATAGAATGTACCCATGTATTTAAAGCAACAACATCCCTTTTAAACTCTAATTTTGTTGTTAATGGAGCACTTTGTTGTGTGAATGGTTTAATGGTTAGGGTCCTAATGACTGTATTCCTTCTACAAATTCTAGCTAGTCAGCCATCTTTAGCTTTGATACTTTGAGTGACAATAAACAAGCATCCTTTTCAAGGATAGTATTATTAATAATAATAATAATAATAATAATAATAGTAACTCAAAAATCTAAAAACTAGCCATCTAGCATTTTCAGAGTTCAACAGCTATATCAAGGATACGCAGTGCTTTTAAAAGATCACAATTTCTGGGCCCCATAATAGGTAAACTTCCCTCTGCCATGTCTTAATGTTCTTAAATTGCAAAAGGCAAGCTCTTTTGATTAGGGCCCATTCTGTGAGGTGTATTTATACATTTTTGTGCAAATATTTGATCTTTTTTCCTCCAGGTTCTTCACATTTACTTTTTCCCATTCTTTCAGTTTCTTCAGATCTGAGTAGAAAACATATGCAAAATCCTAAAACATGTACATGAGTATTTTAAATGCCTAAAACCTTAGGCTTTGGGTAGTAAATAGGGCAGTGAGCATGCGTGCCTCCCCTTCTATACATCAAATGAATCTGGTTTGCCAAAAAAGCAAAAAGCATGTAAAGATATTTACATGTCCCCTGCTGGTGACAAGGGCCATGGTTGTGGAAGAGGATCCCATCCCTAAATTGTAACCCCTGTCCGGGTTGGTATGTGGGCAGCTTTTTTGGAATTTGGAAGCCCCTAGATATCTGTTCCCTCACCCTAGGGAATGAGTACAGGGGTATATAGTACCCCTTACCGATATCCTGAAAGGGTTAAATTAGCCTCAGAAATACCAACACCAAACTCCAGACAGTAAAAAAAAAATCGTTATTGTTCTTTTTATCTTATACTTACCTTTGCAGGGTCCATGAGGAATCTTTCCAGCGCTTAGCCACTCAACATTCAGAAATGCTGCTGTTCTTCTCTCTGACAGTGACAAGAGCCTGCATCTGCTTTGGACAAGGCTCTTGCCAGATTTGTTAACGCAGCCAGCCAGGGATACCTGTCCTTAGCTGCCCTTGTACGTGCAGCATGTGTGTGTACACGGGGGCAGCTGAGAACGCTCTCTCCAACTGCCTAGCTTCCAGAGTATCTACGTTTTTTGTCAAAAGGGGGGGGGGGCTACACTTTTTACCCTGTTCCTTTTTTGGCAAACTAGATTCTAGAAGACCTTTTATGGATAGGAGTGGAGGCATACACACTCGCTGTCCTATGCAGGAAGGCCCCAAACCTATTAAAGGGTCTGGTTTCAATGTTAAGGGGGACCGTTTTTATTATAAATATCTATAAATACCTTCTGTGGTATTTTTAAACACCTGTAAATACCTTTTTAAGTGTTTGCAAGTAGTATCTATTTAAGTTTATTGAGTTTAAGGTCTAAAACAAAAAATTTCTACAGCTTCTTGTGCTACCAGGAACTGACCAAAAAGCTTCCATATAGGCACATAAACAAGGCTAAAAAAGGCACAGAATTGGGCTTTAAGGCATACCTAAACTCAAAAATTCTGTTTGTTTTTTGAAAGTGCAACACCTTTTTTTAAAAATAAAAAAATAAAAAAAAAAAAAAAAGGGTGCAGCACTAAATCTCCATCTCCTAGGCCAGTGTTTTTCAACCATTTTTGAGCCACGGCACATTTTTTACATTAAAAAAATCCTGCGGCACACCACAAATCAAAAGTGTTACAAAATTACACTTTGTAGCTAATTCTCGTCTCTAAAAATAAACAAGGCGCTTGAGCTACCTACTGCCACCCACTGACATGGAAGAGTATTACATTACTCTGCCAGTCACTACAGCACAGGCACTCGACAATGGTAATTGGATAATTTCCCACGGTACACCTGAAGATCTCTCACGGCACACTAGTGTGCCACGGAACAGTGGTTGAAAATCACTGTCCTAGGCGATCGAGAATGAATGGGAGCACAAAGCCTCCCGGGATACCTACATCACGCATCCCAGGGGGCTCTTGGGTACTTCTTCTGCTCATGCCCATGCATCTTGGAGCCTTTTCGTGAAAAGGGAAAAAGTTACCGATCTCACAGTTTTTTTCCAAAGTACGTCATCCAATCGCGCACCTGCATCGGGTAACGTAGGAAGAAGAACCCGGAAGAAGTGGAGAAGATGTCGCTGCCTGTCGCGCCGGCTCGCAGTCGTACCCAATGGAAGCGACCTCTGGACCGATTGACTGCTCTGCGGGAATGAAGGTAAGTGGATTTTTTTTGTTCTGGGAACTTTTGAGTTAACTTCCTCTTTAATATTATGCATTATGATATATATGTGAAATAAAAGAGATGCCATCACCTTGTCCTACAACCCCACCTTGCCCTTAACCCCAGATACTCACCTTTACTAGCATTGTGCAGCAAATGTCCATACATCCCAGTGTTTCCACGTATTGGGGAGTTCATGACCTCCACCTCTGGGAAAGTGTTAAGCTTCTAGTGCGAAGTTCACTCCCACTCTTGAGGATTATTATTGAGAATACATTATCGCTGGGACTAGACCCACAGATAGGATGTACAAGGAGTGGATAGGGAGCACACGAACAGTGATTGCAAAGAGTTTTGCCCTTTAGAGACACTGTCAATGTGTCCTGCAAATTGACCTCCATATTCAGCCTTTGCATTGCAGGGAAACCGGTAAAGCCAGAATCCTGTCAATATGTTATTTCGTTCAGCTCAGTTATTGAACAGAACGGGGCAGAAGTCCTTTAAATTTTACATATGGTTCAGTTGGTTATGTTTTTTATCCTAGTCTGAATGTAAGGTTGGCCCTATTGTGTGTGAATGTAAAGAAGTAGGATAGACTGCCTTGGTGTATTCAGGTTGAGTTGTGTTTTAGTATCTTCTCTTATTTATACATCAGTAGGGACTTCACATTATCTGAGGCCTTCCAGGCAGGGAAAGGGTAGCATGTATTAACAGCAGAGTTCAGGAGGGTTTTCCCACAATCCAACATGGCTTTCACTAATCCTCTCATCCCCGGTAGGATGTTGTTTATTTTTAGCCTCTACTCAGAACCTGCACTAGAACTAATAAGCCCTTTGCTTTGATATGGATATGTGACCTTTACGGTTAATTAACCTGGCTCTTAGTATCTCCCTTTTTGCCAGCAGATGTTTTAACAGTGGATCTTTGACCTTTAAACAGGTATTATGTTTTAGGTTTAATTGTGGATGTTGTTCCAGTGGCTGAAACTGAAAATCACTGTGATATTAGGAAGACAATCCCATTTGATTTATATTTGGTTTCTGAGTAATGGGGTATAAAAAGGAGTATTCAGGAGAGCTTTCGAGTAGTGCCTGATTTTCAGGGACAGTACCAGGTGGCATCTGTGCCTTATTTCTTGAAACTGAACTTCAGAGAAACCAGATTAAAGTGAACCTCCAACATGCAGCTAAATATACATCTGAACTATGCATACAAATTTTTGTTCCTTATTAGGATTATGTAACTTTGGCCAGCAGTACTTGATATGTGATACACATTTTTCTGCAGCTCAGCAAGATCACTCTATTTCTTGGTTTTCCATTTCTGCTTTCTGGGTCAGTTTAATTGCATCCTGGACCCTGCTTACCAAAAAGAGGCAATGTTGCAAATTCACTGCTTGAAAAGGTAGCAAGGGAAGGGGAGATGGGATGACATAAAAAGCCAAATTACTGAACCTTGAAGACTTAATAGCTTAAACCCCTGATGGGTGTATATTTTTTACAAAATTGCTTACCCAGTCCATGCCCTGACACTGTCCTCCACACCCTCCTGCAGTTCTGGCCAATGCTCCTTTTCCTAGTCAGATTGCACCCAGCATAATTTATTCTACTTGCCGAGAGCCGGAAATGTCATGGGCACACCTCCTGGTGGTGAACCATTCTGCTGGCCTAGAGGTTTAGAAGAATGGAGAACAGCACTCAATTCACTACATAAAGGCCATTTATTTCACCTGTCAGGATCACCAACAGGAAGAAAAGAAAAGTAGAACCCTTTATGTGATCTGCTAGAAGATATCAAGAAAAATATTGTTTGTGTAACCCAACCTGGAGATGGGCTTTAATTATGAAATGTACCACTTCTGGCTCTACAATGAGAACAAAGTATGGAATTCATATGACCTGATATACTAAACAATATTTGGCAAAAACAGCAAACATAAATGCATTTATTAAAACATTTTGTATGCTTTAAATACAGTGAATAATTATTTGTCTGAAACAAACACTCAGGCACTGAATCTAGAATTACTGACCTGCATGCTTTTGTCAGCAAGAAAACTAACATAAAACTATCAAAATCAGTATCCACATGTCTATTCCTACTGCTGATCTCTATACATAGATCTCTCAATAAACCCCAGTTTTAGCAACTCTAACACTACTTGCGTAGAACAGCAAGACCTAGGAAACCATTTATAAAGCCAGGGACTAGGCTGCATAATGATCTACAAGATTTGAGAGGCATCTAGGCATCACTCCCCATTATGGCAGTTACCGAATAAAGCACAAAGCCAAAGTTCTATAATATTGTTATTATTACACAGTATTTATATAGCGCTGACATATTACACAGCGTTTTACAAAGTCCATACTCATGTCACTAGCTGTCCCTCAAAACGGCTCAATACCATGGTCATATGTTAATGTCTTTATGTATGTTAATGTTTATGTAAGTTAATCTTTAATACAGTCTTATAAAGACTGAATTAAAGATGCCCTCTAAAAAGACAGATTCATGTCATACATAGTGAAGACATGGGATAAGCATGGCAAAGCAGGGAATTAACAACCTTTGAAAAAGTAGCAAGCAATGGCAACTTTTATATTTCCATTGTGACAGAGGCAAACGTGTGGAATATTGTCTTGAGCAAAGATGTTTTTTGTAGCAAAGTGCTCTAAATGTATTCTAATGTTAAAGTAGAACCCTCTGAAAAACATTTGTCTACTTGGAAAAATTAATGGTGACAGTATAGAGTTTCACATACTGACATACCAATGGGTGAAATAAGCATGCACTGTTAATATCAAATGGCAGGCTTTGGATCTGAGTATGAAACACTTCAACTGTCAACTGCGCGCCACAGCTGTAGGAGTATGCTGAAAAGCAAGTAATAGAATGGGTCATAGTATCTCTAGTCTGCTACTGTTTAGAAATGTGAAATATAGAGGTAAAAAGGTAATTCATCAACCTGCAGTTTTAACAAAAAGTTTCTCTTACACATCACCATATGCATAAGGAAATTAACAGTCATTGGCCCCAAACTAAAAAATGATTACATCCATGATCACCTAAATATGACTTAATATGTTAATAAGTTAAAGCAAACATTTTTGCCCATGCAGGGGAAAAGACAACTGGTTCACTTTCCCACACCCTTTCTTGTCAGCTCTCTGTACTTTCCTTAACTATTTTTTTACTTTTTACATTTTACCTCTGTTTCATTCAACCACCAAGAATGAGGAAATGATGAAGTAAAATTACTAATTAATGCACTAATCAATCACCACCACCAATGCAAGCAATTTCATATGAGAGAAAGGGGAGTTGACCCATGATGCCCCATACCTAGCAATTAAATGGAGCATCAGATGGAGTGAAAACATAACCAACAGGGGACACTAAATAGTTCATGTTGCTTTGCCCTGCATTGGTAAAGCAAAAGTTTGTTTTAATGTTAAAGTGTAACTTTTGGCAAAATATAAAATTACATAAAAGATGTAGTATGTCACTAGCATAAAGAAAACATATCTACTGGCAAGATCAGTAGTAATAAAACTGTTACTGGGGGTAAGACAAACAAAAATGCTAAGACTGCATCATGTACATAATTTTTTATTGACTTTGGTTACATTTTAAAGGAAAGAGAAGGGAAAGTTTTTGTTGTATATTCTCTCCTATTATTGAATTCATATGATACGGTTGAAGCCACCTCTAGAAAGTAATGCAATAGAAAGGAAGGAGAGGTTAAAGAAAAGAGGTTTACGGCTCACGGAAATGCTTAATGAACTTGTATATTTGTAGAAAACGTATTCATACACAGTACAAGTACAGATTCAAACGTTTTTACCAAGAGACCTGAGACACCAAGACTACATTTTAAAGCAGAAGCATGATCTACTTGCATTTCATCGCATACTATATTTCACCTTTATGAGCCTGCTAATGAAAATTTTCAATCAACCTTTCTATTTCCATTACATATTTATTTCAGACCATCACTGGCTCTCTGTTTCATGGGCAGCTAATGACTGGTGCGGGGGACTATAAATGTTGTAAATACCTTCCTAAAAACATCAAAGTTCTCTCCCAAATTACTCCTCTGAGGACCCTTTTACTGACTTTATTTAAATTTCAAATTGTCTTGATCAGTGTATATCCATCTGGAGAAGCAGGCATTCCAAGGTGGACTGTATTTGCATGATGACTGCCCTAAAAATGCCTAAATATAATGCTGAGCCTCCATGGCAGAAAGGAATAAGGATAAAGGAATGAAAGGGGTGGGCCTGGGACAGTAAGGGCGGATGTCCTCCAGACTAAAAAAGAGACAGGATTTATCTAAGTTGCTGTAGCCTCCAATGTACATGGTGAGAAACTCATAGGTTTGCTGGATCACCCAGCTTTACTGATGAAAGTGTATCCTCTCCAGCCTTGGAGAGCTTTAAAAAAATAGGGCCCACTGTCTGTATCTGTCTGTCATTTGAAACCCCTTTTTAATGTACAGCACTGAGTAATATGTTGGTGCTATATAAATCCTGTTTATTATTAATAATAATAATAATAATAATATTAATAATAATATTAATTTTTAAAACAGAGAATCTGTCAATCCCTCAAATATTGTGGGAATCTACCCACATTAGAGGGTAGAGTTCATGTGTTTTAATGGCAGTAATTGATTCCTACCAGGGAATGGTTGAAGAAATTCCCCATTTTATAAATAGAGCCCATAGTGTGCAGTATAATCAGACTAAGCATTTTTAGTCCAAGAGGTGAACCTGTACAAGACTGCAAGGACTGAAAGTAAGGCTGGAGTTCAGCATTAAGTTAAAGGGAATTTACTACACTTTACACAAAAGTAGCAGAACTATTATACATACTCTTTATAAATAGATATATAATTATATTATATCATGCACAATAATATATAATTCTTACTTGTGTAACCTTCAGCTAATTCCTGACGACCAGCTTTAGAAATATATAACTATATATTTATAACCTATCCATGTTGGGAACTCAATAAAACACAAAATAAGGGTTAATACGCCATACAGAATAAATAAAACTTGTACAGAAGTAGAGTGTGTTACATAGTAAAGGTTTGCAGTTTACATCTGTCAACACAGGATAAGCCTTCTCCTAGAGCTAGTACAAAGTGAGCTTGCATATTAGTTACAGGCCTCTGCACCATGTACCATAAAGCACATTCAAGTGAACTGGCTCAGCTGTGAATGCTATGCTACAGAAGACTTTCAGCATGTGTCCATCTGTCTTCTCTTGTTAGAGGTCATTCCCATATTAAAGCACCAATCAATAAATCAAGGCTTAAAAAGGCCTACTGTGCTTTTGGCTTCAGTGAATGTTCAGAGCATATTCCATTCGTGGTGACCATTTTTGGACTAATTTTCTTCAGAACCAGCTGTAAGCTTCCTGAACTGATACAGGTTCCTCAGCTAGAAAAATGTAAATGGCTGCCAGCTTGTGTAAGTTAAATCTTATTAAAACAGGTACTAATTGTAGATAGATGCTGACTGCTGACAAGAAGACTGTATCAAGGTCAGCCAGTTGGCTTGAAATGTGAGGTACACAGCTGCTAAACTCAAAGCACATGCCAAATCCTGTTGTTGTTTAAGCCTGGAACAGTAGAGACACATCAAGAAGATCTCTGAACTTTGCACTCAGGTTGTAGCACTTAAAACTCTATTACCTGATTTAAAAGACTTAAACATGACATTCTGTATACAAGATGCATGTTACATGAGTTGTGAAGCCAGGGTTCCTGTACATCATGGAGGAAAAACTGCAGGACCTGGACAATGCAACTCTACATCCCTAAAGGGCAAGACTGGTACATGGGAGCAGGGCAACTGTGGCATTGTTAGATACAATTCTAACAGGAATAGAATTGGTTTTGCCAAGATAAGAAAGAAGGCGAAAGAAAGAAAAAAGAAAACTCCAGAGAACTAAACCACATCCCCCTCCACAGCTCTGTAGCACCTGCAGTGGTTTAAGGTCATGTAATTCCCCTGGTAAAGTCTTAAAAGACTAAATTTGTGTTTTACATCCTCAATTATCTTGAAGATAGTAAACTATGGGCAAATTAAAAAAAAACTACTTATGGGTTCAAAGGGGAATATTATTATTGCACAGTATTAATATAGCTCCACATATACATATTACACAGCGCTGTAAATTTAACTGCGGTTGCAAATGAAAGACAGATATGAACAGTGACACAGGAGAGGACAGGACCCTGCCCAGAAGAGCTTACAATCTAACAGAAATGTATTTAATAATCCTAGCACAAATGCTGAATTTTTTCTTTATATTACCCTAACCAAACTCCCTGAACTATTGCCAATGTAAGCCATGAAGGGTATAGGAGAGGGGTCCAACTCCAGTCTTGTCCTAGCATGCAGGCCAAGATTTAAATAATAGCTTATTATATGGTATTATATAGCTTATTATAAGCTATATAATAGCTTAATAAATGTATTGTTTGAATTCCTGTTAGAAAAATAGAGATTTATAAAGTTGGTGAAGCTAATTAGATGAAGTTGAGTGTGAAAATACCACTTTGTGTAAATTCATTGAGAACAGGAAGATTTAATCCAGAATAAGCATAAAGTACTCTGTAAATATTGGAGTTTTTAAACAGGGTGGACACCTACTAGTATTACCTTGAACTTAACAAAAAGGATCTTCAAGTCTTCTCTGTGAACTTGTACTGCGAGGATGTTCCTATTGCTTGAGAATGGTTCAGGGCCCTCATGCAGTGGCACACTTTACACTTCCCTATGTCCCCCTCTACTTACAGTCAAAAAGCACAAGCCTTCCTTTTCTCTGGAGGTACTTTAAGGATAAAGACAGAGGCAGGTGCACAGCATAGATTAAGGAAAATATGTGTCTCTCCACAGAGCTCTCTGAAATAAGACAGCAGTGGTCTATATAGAACTCAAAGGTCAGTGGACATTTTGATTTAGGCACAGATGCAATGTGTATTGTCTAGTATTACTAGCTTACCTGTTGCCTGGAACTGCTCTTTAAATAGGCCTATTTTACAAACTCATAAAAGTTAATAGCTCGGGAACAGAGTATTACTGTATTTTGTGTGTCACAGATCCTGCAAAAAACATACTAAATCATTTTTGTTTTTTCCACACACCACTCCAATGTACCTACTAATTATATCCTGTATATCATATATCAGTGCACCACCTAGATCATAAAGCGTGAGTGAGTTCATTATAATAACCGAAATCTAAAATGACAAAAGAGGAAGGAAAACTTGCACATATTTAAAGCTTGTATTTTTGCATGTTGATTCTGATACCAGCTGTTTTCCAACTGAGATGTAATAGTCTATATTTTAACAAGCTATCTGTAAAGTCTTGATGATCAGGCTGTGTGAGCCTTATTTCTTCATTTATTTAGGATAAGCTGTGCACACAAAGGGAAATTGTCAGTATTGGAAACTGACTGCCTAAATTTAAAGTCCACAGATCTAATGCAGGACTATGTACACACATTAGATTTTTGTCGTTGGAAAGGAACTTTCATGATAATTTCCAGTGACAAAAGACTGAAGGATGCTTGAACGAGCGCTGAATATACAGAATGAGTGAACAAGAACGAGTGAACAGCACCCACTGCACTTGGTCCTCTTCATATTATTAATAAAAAATCAAGTAAAATAGGTATTTGATAAAAAAATTAGTTATGGTTCCACTAGGATTGATAAACAGTATAGCCAGGAAAAGATAGGAACTGAAGCTATCACAAGAGTAAGATTTGTTTCCAGTGCCCCATTTTATGAATAGAGTCAGTTTCTGTGTTTTGTTTTAGAATATTGATTGTTTTCTGATTCTTTTCATTTTAGAAAGTCACTATGTTCAGTTTGGGGATATGATGAATCAGTCAGTGTGTTGAAATTTGCTGATTCTGCAGTAAAATATTTCACAATGTACCAACAAAACTTCCTGATGTGCAACATCCCAAACAAAGGAGACACACTGTTTCCAATTATAAACATTCTAGTATTACTAGCAATATAACCAGCCAGTGTCTCCTCATATTTATACTTCGGTAACATGTCTGTAGATAATACCAGATTGCATGATATTTCTATCAGAATGTGTGTTTTCTATTCCACTTCTAACTGAATCATTTTTAATTCTGATAGGTGGTTTCATGAGAATCTGACCCGACATTCAGCAGAAGCTCTTCTGCTTACCAATGGGCAGGATGGCAGTTATCTGTTAAGGAAAAGTGACTCCAAGGCAAACGTATACTCGCTGTCAGTAAGGTAGGTACATTTTTTATGCCTATTAAAGCTTCATGACATTTGCATAAGTATTCAAGTATACCCTTAACAGTCTATTTATAAAGCAATGAATCTGACATTTACTGAAACATTGCATGGTGGAGAATCAATTACTGTCATTTAAACATATAGACCTGGAACATTCCCCCACGGAATGTTTCAGTGCAAGTCAGATTCATTGCTTACAAACTGACTCCTGAGCCATTCAGAGCCATGTGTATATATTCAGATTCCAATCACTAAGAGTGTTTCCTGCCAGTTCCAAGGATCTTTGCATAACCAGTGGTAGGCTTTCATTATTACCTGTAAACTAATTGGCATGGACCTTAGACTTAGTGGTCTAGTTTTTTTTATAGTAAACCTCATATTAAAGCGTCTCTGCGCCCCACTGATCCTTGTTTCCCGGACTGTATGACTCATGTCACTTAATAATGTGGGGTATAAGGTAGGTGAAACTTTGCTCTTGATGACAGAACCTACTACCCTTGTCAGGCATATTAAACCTTTAACAGGTTCATTCCCATACTAAAGCACCCCAGGATATCCTTGCCTACAAAGTATATAGGAAGCACTTTCCGGTATCTGATCTTGGACAGTACCTTAAATGTGTGACAGATTCTCTTTAACTCAATGTTACAAACTACTGCCATATAGTATATCTTGGGTCTAGTAGTATATCTAGTAACAATCTTGGGATTTTTGAGGAGGAGAGGAAATATTTGGATAGGGTAGGAGCACTGCTGTCTTCAAGATTCATCCCTCCATTTGGAAAAGTCACAGACAGGTCATTTCACAATTGAATTGTCATAGGGGAGGGAAATTCTTCAATAGAGACATTCGTTCCTGTTACAAGATGGAAAATCAGTCTGCTTTGGAAAGATTTCTCTTTTAACATTAGACAACATTTAGGCTCCTTGAGTCATGATTGTATGAAGCTATACATATTCTGAATAAGTCATCTCCCAATGTTATATGCAAAACCAAAAAAGCTTATGCAAACTTTGATGGGAATTTAAAGAAGCTACATATGCAGTTTTACTTAACAGGGTTAAAAAATTATGGGATTTTAACAACATATATCAATATCTAAAAATTGAACAATGCATGGTACACAATTTCTTAAAACATTATCTTATTAATAAAAGTATATACATCTACTGTATTTTATACATTGGACAAAAACAAATACAATATTTTCTGAGCATAGGTTCTATCCTTAGAGCAAATGTTCCAAAACTCAATGTGTTTCATGGATCATCTACTTCCACTACATCAGGAGTAGTTAAAGACAGAACAAATCATCATAGACCAATAACAAATGAAACATCCAAGCAATCCAAGGTCAAAGCTAGATCCATGTAGCTGAGCAACCATATGCTCACAGATGTTGTACATAGGGAGGAAGAAGAGACAAGCAAGCAACCCCCTCTGTCAATGGCCTATCTACAAGTTTATTCTGAAATTAATGGAATGTAATGTGACCAGATCAGAATATAGCATTCACTGGAATAGCCGCTCTTGGGGCCCACCCTATGTACATCATCTATGAACATATGGTGGCTCAGCTAAGTAGATCCAGCATTGACATTGGATCACTTGGATCTTAGCTTTTTGTTATGGCTCTATTTATAAAAGAGAGAATCAGACATTCCTTCAAACATTCCCTCGTAGGAATCTTCAAAGTCCATGTGTTTCAGTGGCAGTATTTGATTCCAATCAGGTAATGTTTGAGGTAATGTCAGATTTTCTGTTTTATAAATAGAGCCCCTATTTTTTTTGCAAAGTCCCACAAATACCTCCAGTTTACAAACCTGTAGCTTGTCATTGAGCCCCTGGTCACCCCGTCCATTACTTTCTGATTGACAAAACTGCCTGTTACTGAATCCCTCCCCTCTGAAGTGTTTGGAAGGGGAAACATTTATGAGACACAAATAAAGAAAGGAAGTTTTCTGTTTTCTTTGTGAGGCGTGTCCATCACAATATGTATTGAAAAAAAAAAAACAATGGACTTTTTAAAACTTGACATCTGCATTTTTTACTTCTGTTCCATATTCTTTTAATGTTTTACTAAAAGTTGTATTAGACATAAAGAGTAGAACTAAATGATACTTGTTACTTTGCTAAATTACTCTATAGTGTCTGTAGAATATCAGGCAATCATAAAACAAGAGACCTAAATATAAAATATTGCTAACAAAAATTGGGAAATTATTACTACAAATGTCTCTGTCTTTGCTGTTGGCAAATATACAGTTGGAATTTTAGGTCTTTGGAATTTGTTAACAATTAAGGCTAACTATTAATAAAAGATCTAAAACAAAATTTATTGTCAGAAATTGCTATGTCTTTCATGTAAAAAAATATATAATAAAAAGTAATATAATAATAAATTATATAAAATATTATGTAAGTTTCTTTTATTAGTAAAATGTATAATTCTTGGAGAAATATAATGCCAGTGTTTGGTGGCAGTTATCTGTCCAGTGAAATTGTGTTGAGCACCACCACATTCTAGCATACCCTGTGTATTACCTCCAGCAGGGCTGTGTGCAGCGGTAATAGAGTCAGAGGAGATCTAAAGTTAAACATTTGTGATCAGGTAAGTCTTTATTGCAGTAAGGGAAAGGAAATGTACCTGCAATAAAAATACTTACCTGCCTGATCACTGTTTTGGGGTACCTTGCACATCCTGGCTTCTTCTTCTCTGGCTGCTGGGAGTGAATGAACTCCTGTGCGCCTTTGTGGGACTTATATCATCCTGGTCTGGCCAATCAAGATGACCAAGAATTGAAAACAGAAAGAGGAGTTGAATCAATATGGTGGCTCCTGCAATGAAACAGAGATAGGTGAATGTGTTTAAAAAATTGCAATCAGACAGGTAAAGTTATTTTTTTGCAGTAAGGAACCTGCCTGATTGCAATTTTTATTTCTAGAGTTAAGTTCTGCGTTAAACTCACCTTACCTGCTCATGGTGTGACATTCTGCCTGTTTTCTAACCTGGCAATTGCTAGCTACCTGGACTGACGTTTGCCTGTAAACCAGACTCTGCTCTTAACACCTCGAATACCTCACTTGCCTGTCTGTCTACCCATGTAGATGTGGATCTGAGCTCTCCTGTACTGCAGGGTATCTTTAGATCGCCTGGTTACTGACTCTGGACTGTTTGACCCTCCCTTTCCTAGACTTCATGGTGTAGGCTAACAGGTCAATCTGTAATGGTGTAGGCTCCCATTCCTCTGGTATACATTATTAGCCAGATACCATCTTGAGCATTAAAAAATGTGGGGGCGACCGTGTGCTGGGATGGTGCAGCGTACTTTCTAAGGCTGAGCTTTCTAAAGGTGGAGAGTATGGGGTTATAGTAGGGAATTGGTGTTGGGTAAAGCATTGGTGCTTAGCCATGGGCTTACAGTCAACCTTTGCTGTTTATAGATATAAAATGCTAGTCTTAGGTGCATGTACATTGTTATATCAGCTTCTTTTTTTCTCTACAGACATAATGCAATTGTCTAATAGTTAAAAGAAAACATAATACTAAGGTGTGATTTCTGCATTTGGCAACAGTGCTTCTAGTTTCAATAGGCAGTGCAACCCTTTGTTGTTTGAAATCAGTACTGGAAACTAGTAGTTAACATTGGGAAGTTGATAACAATGAGGGATGTATGACTTCAGTAATCTGGTTATTTACTAAAACCAAGGAATTTATGCAGGACTTCCTAATATTTTATTGGTTTAGTACTTTTGATGACAAATGTTGTTGAAAAATTATCTTTTGAAATATTATCTGAAAACTTAACTAGATAGACCTAAATATAAAAAGAATGAAATTAATTCTCCCTATTAATTTTAGTAGCATAGCTTTCCATATGCACACTATTACAGTTATTATCCCACAAAACACCACCTAGGTTACTTTCTAGATTGTAGGTTCTTCGGAGCAAGGTCCTCTCCTCCTCCTGTGTCACTGTCTGCATCTGTCTGTCATTTGCAACCCCTTTTTTATGTACAGCACTGCAGAATATGTAGGCGCTATATAAATCCTTTTTTTTTTAATTATATTTTATTATTATTAATATTATTATTATTAATAATAATAATAATAATAATAATATTGATAATAATAATATTAATAATAATAACAACACACCTCACCTACCTATTTTTTACAGTAAGTACTCCACACTGCATACTTTACTCATATGGTTGTATTTCAATACACTTATCACATCCCATAATGCACCATGTTACTTTCAGCAAATAGTAGCATTTATTTTAATACATTCATTCACCCTATTGCACTGAGCACACCTCAATATATAATTAAATCTACAGATTACAGATCTGTACACATTGCACAATGCAACTACAAACTGTTATCTAGTGGATGATGTGGCTTATGTTCTTTGTCCCTTCAACACAATTTATGACATTCGTGTATTTTAACATCTTTTCTGGGATAACAAAGACTTTGGGTTTCATCTAACTTGCCCCTGGCTTCTTGTGTATTTCAAATAGGAATCTTTCCTGACTCTCCACCCAAGAAGAGCTTACACTTTCTTGGAGATGCAGCTTTCTCCTCAGAGAATAGACATGAAACACATTTGTAGCTGTTAGCTTTTAGTTTCCATCCTCTGCAAATGTCCCCTGTCTCTTTTCAATTCACCCTGAAATTTTTTTCTCACTGCCTTACATACTATATACCCATACATACATTCATACTCAAGTATAAACTGAGATTGTTTGTCCTCAATATGGTATTGAAAAAGAAACTTGATTTAAAGATGGGTGACAACTGCACTTGTCACCGGGGTATGACAATTCATAACAATTACAGTTGTTAAAGATTTTGTTACACACCCAAATAGATCATATCTAAATCAAAACTTTAAAATACTTTACCTGTTAAAAGGGAAGATCATATACAAACCAAGCCTACATGATTAATGTTGATTACTGTTTTATTTGTTAGTAGTGATGGGCACAGTTTGTTTATATTTGAGTCAAAGCAGTCCTGCATCAAAATTAACTGTCCACTTTTCTATTAGAAGTATATAAATTAGAATGAAACAATTGAAATACTTGGGTTTTCTTAAAAGTAAAATAATTAAACAGACTGAGTTTGAAACTTACAAGAGGGGGATTTTAAATGGAGTTTTCAGAATAATCAGCAAATTTTTCATGTTTCAACATGGATTCTACATAAAGAGGAAATAAACCCAAAATGTCCAAAAAAATACCTACCTTCAATCCCACAGGGCAGTCTGATCGCTCCGGGGGTGTCCTGCATCAGGTGCCGCTTCATCCTGTCCTGGAGCCAGTGCTCCAGGCACCACCATCTTCTCTTAATCGGGTTATGTAGTATGAAAAAAAAAATATGCCAATCTCACTGCGCTTGCGTGAGAACACAAATTTTCTTTTTGCACAAAAAGGCTGTATGCGCAGAAGGAGCGCCCAAGAGCCTCCCAGGACCACTGATGTAGGTATCCTGGGAGGCTTTGCGCTCCCATTCAATCTCGACCGCCTAGGTAATTATTTCTGTTTTATCAGGCAGATTTTGCTTCACTCTAATAGGAGATCTTTCCAATGAGTGAGGGGTTATCCCCCAAAAGCTGGATATACACATTTTTAATTTTTAAACAATGTGATGAGAATAACAAATTGATTAAGAAATATTTAAAAAACTGCATAAATATTTTATATGCAATCAATATTTCTCTATAATGTTATATAAGATTAGTTCAGTTCAGTACAGATCAGTTATCAAACCAACGGCTGTTATATTAAATATTTGTGGTCATTCACAAGGATTGATTTTAGTTTTATATATATATATATATATATATATATTGCTATAACAGTGAGAGAAACAAGAACAGGCTTCCCCCTTTGGTTGGATTGATTTTTCTCCCACCTATTGTTCCGGTGAAAACTCTCATTTTGGATTTCCCATAACTATCTGCGCTGCAGAAAATGTCACTGAGACCAACAAAGAGGGTGAATCTCTCCAATGGAGACACAGATATTTATATGATTCATTAGCATAGTACATAAATACCAGTATTAGTTAGAAATTACTCCAATCTAAAACATATTTTAGTATTAATTACCTGTTTTAACTATCTGAATTAATTATAGGTGGTGTAGAGGAAGTTTCAGCTTAAGCAGGGCAGACAACTATAACAACACACCTACGCTATATAATAATTCCCAAAAACCTGTCTCACCACCTAATCATGTTATTTTCTACCCATCATTACTGCAAAGGTAAATTGCTTAATCTTCCCAATCAGGGTCCTTATTTTGTTACAAAACCTGCCCCATGTCAGGAATACCATGAGATCACTGTGTGAACTTTTATTATACTGTATCACATTGTCATTTACACATCATATTTTATTTCAATTTAATGTTATATGACAATAGTGTATTGTTTTATGCAAAGAATTAAGTACTACAAATGAGTGTATTTTAAAAAAGCAGCATAATGACTCATTAAGCTAACTCACTTTTAATACTTAATTAAATCACATTACCAACACAAGTATACACAGAACACTTCAGAAACTAATTAATGTTTACCTGTCTGTTTTAATGTGAATTTCCTCGTGTGACATCTGTTAGTTGTATATAATGAACAGTTTGCTTTTTATTTTATGATTTATATAATTTATTTTGCTTTTTTTAAATAGCAGAGAATGATTAGATTGCTGTCCTATTAGACATTAGGCATTCTGTATTCCAACAAAGTAAATTTCTGCTTAATTCCTGTCCCAATTGGGACAGCACCTGTAAAGGCTTTGACCATTCTTATAAATGATAGCTCAGCTTGTAGGGCATTACAGGCAAGGGAAGCCTGACAGGTTTGTATCCCTATGACTTTTTTGTGAATCATGATAAAAAAGGAGGTCCCAGGAAGGGCTAACTTTTGCTGTTCAGGACAATTAGGCTTTTATATTTAATTTTTACTATTAGACTAGTTTATTTGCCTGAGGTGTGGATGAACCTCCTTTCATGGGTGAATCAGTTTTAAGGGAGTTGGCTTTTTAGGCAGTCGACAAACTTTTGCTGCAGGAAAGGCAAATAGCAAGATCAAATATATAATCAGTATACATATTTTTGGCAAAGTATAACAATGTCCCTTAGTAGTAACATCAAATAATTAACCTAACCTGTAGACAAATAAAGGATGAACAGACATCACAATACAACACAGTGGGCCTGATTTATTAAAGCTCTTCAAGACTGGAAAAGATAGACTATCACGGGAGAACCAGCATACCTAGAATTGATCTGGTCCAAGATTGAACACATTTGCCAACTAAGACAAAATAATTGTTAAGAAATCCATTCTAGGTTTGCTGGATCACCCAGGTTCTCCCATGATAATCTCTTTTCACCTGTCACTGAGAACTTTTTTTAAATCATGCTCAGCATGTTTTCTAATACAAGAGAAGTTTATGGTGAGTTAAAATATCTGTCAACGCTATCTGCCCGGGTTTTTGCATTAGGAAAGTTGGAAGGGAACAGGGGAAAAGTAAAGGGCTGGATGATATGACATAATAATATAAAAGACAAGATAAGACAAAGGGGGGACTGAAAACAATAATGTCTGGGGAAGGTAGGAGATGGACAATTAAGAAGAAAGTAACTGTGATGAAAAGAGACTCAATAGATAAAGGTATGGTGTAGAAGAGAAGAGAGAGGAAATTGGAACAAGTTCACATGTTTTTTGTCTGCTCTCAGAAGATTTCCCTTCTCTTCATTTCCAGTGTACTATAAAGATAATACTATACAGATTTTGTTCATCTAAAATATCCAAAGCTGTTTTTCCATTTAATTTTTTTCGGTGTCTGAATTGTAGTGCTTGGGATACATCTGTGTATCATTGCTGAAACTTTTCTTTAAAAAGATTCAACAACCACCCTGATGAGTGCTTTAACTTTCAAGCCCCATTGAGTCAATGTGAGTTTGATGCTGCCAGCTAGGATAGTGTGTATGCTGGATGTGGACACCTGTCTTTAGGGAACTGGACCGCTACCATAATCTCATTGCACATAGGTCACAAAACAGCTGTCAAGCGCTACTAATTCTGGACTGTACTTGACCAGGGTCAAATGTGAAGTTGATTCCTGGAGGTGAAAGTTGATTTCTCACACAGCCTGTAATTTAACCACTGAAGGAACAGCCTGTACTATATGATATAACAATGTCATGTACACATTGCACTGTTCTTTCAAATCCATAGTGGTAAAATGATCTATATGACTTTCATGTAAAATAAAAAAAATAGCAAATCTCTAAAGTAAAAAACCTTTTTTGATTTTGATGAAATCATTTTCCTACTGTGTCATTAGATAGCTGCAAGTAACAACCAGCTAAAGTTGAGTGTATTTGATTTTTGTTTTTGATTATGAGCTGTAGTAATACTTGCCTTACATTCTCCAAAGCAGCTTCTTTCTCAGATCCAATAGGATTTAGCAATGGATTATACTAATTCATTTTAAAATCTTTTTGGTGAAAGGAAGCCACGTGAGCGAGAATGTCTAAAATTGACTTCATTACCTATTATATGCATAAAATCCTATATAATAAAATAAAAAATAAATACAAATAAACATTTTTTTGCTGTACATGTATACAGTCACTCACCTACATTCTCCTTTAATCAAGAGACCCTGATTTTTTGGATTAAAGACTTTTCTAGTACTCCTGTCTCTCTACTGTTTTTCTTTGTTACTGCTGACACAGCTATGCTTCTGAATCAGTGTTACAATTCTTTGTAACAGTTTGTTTTCAAACAATACAAATATGCTATGGGTTCGAGTATTTTATTATTACTTGTCTACTGATAGTTATCGGTGGATAAAACCTACTGTGTTGTGTCAAAACATATGATCCCAACAACATTTGGTCCCTTAAAAGTAGGTCATGTTGATCCTAGAAACATAGCCTTGATTGGACAGGTTTTAGTAGGATTGAGGTTATAATTATAAATTCGCTCTGCGCTGCCTACAACTAATGCTAAAAACAATGGAAAACATATAACATAAAACAGTAAAAAAAAATCATGGCCCATTTATTTAAACCCAGATTAATTTTAGTCTAGAGCAGGTAAATACTTTCCAAGTGCTTCAATACAGAAAGTGTGCAAAGTTCTACAGTTTGATTTATTTAGAAAGCAGCCACAGAGTATAAAAGGTCTGACTCAGATAGTAAGATGTAGAGAAGAATTCTCTCTATATGTGTGAAATCAGTGGTTTCTTTACGGAGGTCCAACATCACTCACTGCTTAGCTCAGAGTGAGAACTTTGCCTATTGCAGAGTTAAAGGTCTGACTCAACAAGGCACCTTTGCAATGACCACTGTCCCCAACCAGGAAGCAAGGGGCATTCTCTACAGCATGTTGGCAGGGGACAGGGATTTTCCACTCTTGAAAAGTAAGAAGTGCACCTGTAATGCACAGTATTAGCTGATTTAAACTTCCAATAGACTTAGGATACAAATAGACACATAACTGTTCAAAAGAAAG
>NC_092860.1:89494551-89498490 GCF_032062135.1 Pyxicephalus adspersus
CACAGCCTTTATTTATCAGGATGGAAAGGGCCCAACTTCTGACAACTTCTTGACAACTTCTTACCTGGGTGGGAAAGGTAGGTAAGAAACCTTGTAAAACAAAGCTCACCTGTTTTATAAAAGACTGCCCAACCCACTAAAACACATCTCTATATATTTGAAATGAAATACTGTGTACGAACAGTACACTAAAGACCCACATCACCCACAACACTAAAATTCACAAAAAATAATTAATTAAGCTGTAAGTGTTGTCCAATGCCATTACATAATTAATTGGAATGAATTCCTATTCTAGTCAATGGAAGTGGCTGGCTGCTCAAGGGCAGCCAGAGGTTACATGTCCTATCCATGAACCACATCACAAACCAACACAGAGAATTGGAGAGAATGTTTTGGATGCAGTTTACATAATGTACCTTAACATGTGGCTTTCAGAACAATACTACAGGTGTTGTACTACATTTGTATTAGACGTTTTTATCTCTGTATCAATCCATACATCTGATATCATCTTTTATATTCACCTGTCATAATTTAGAGCCAGTCTTAGACAGGTTTGGATGTGGGGCATCTCATTTTTTTGCTTCCCTCTCCATGGACCAAAACAATGGGGTTGGAAAAGACCTGAGCATCCTGTTTGTACATTTATCAGTCCTAAACTATTACCTGAAACTATAAAGAATGATTGTTTCAGGTCACAGCAACTGCAAGTATGCACTTTTACTTTCCCTGTCACAGAATAAGATGGAAGTTGGTTCATGGAGTGTGTAAATGAGACCTCTATGGGGGTCACAATGGGATGTCTACCGCTGAGCACCAGTGGTAATCTGCTATAAATAGGGACGTAGTATAGGCCCCATCCAATGATCACCAATGTTTAGGCTTTACTGTATATTAATATTATTAATAAACAGTATTTATATAGTGCCAACATATTATGCAGTGCTGTACATTAAATAGGGATCACAATGGATCTTCTTTTAAACTTTCCTATGATGACTTGTAGATGTGTCCTATATCCAGGTATGCGTACTTTATATTATTTACCTATTATTACTAACCCCAGCTCATTTATTATGTTTGGAATACCCCCTGCTTTTGGTGATGTTTTTTTCAGTTTTGCTTCCACATTCTACTTTTTTTTAAGTCACAAATCTGTAACCTTGTCAGACGCAGGTCCTGATTTTTAAAATAAGACTGAAGTTTTTTCTCCATATACAACTGCAAACATTGTTCCTCTTGTGTGAAGATTAAATACTGGACATGCTACGCAGCATGACACCCAGAATAACACAACTGTTTTTTTCTGCAGGTACTTTAATATTATTGAAATACCCTTACCCTCGAGAAGTGGAAGAGCCTTCAATATATGAATCTGTGCGGGTTCATACTGCCATGCAATCTGGTCGCTCTGAATCTGATCTGGTACCTTTGGCCCCTTCAGTAAGTTCAATAGATCAGCTAAATTCTCTGTCTTATGTTCTGTGTACCCTGAAACACAAAACATAACGATTATGTTTTATGCACACCACTATAAAAAAAATGATGCATCACAAAGTTATGTTTGTTTTGGAGTGGGAGAGGGGTTGATGGAGTAATGCAACCATATACTTTTTACAGCTTTACATGTGAAGTTCCTCCATTGACCTCCCCTACCTGCTGCTGCTGTCAGTCTGTTGAGTGTTGATGGATTTATTTTATTATGACCAGCACAATAAGTGGGAGTCACTATGCACAGAGATTGCTGGCAATTTGCAATTCTAGCTTTTTTCCCCTATCATTTTTTACCCCTAATCTCCTTTGCTTTTCATCTACAATACTAATAACATTAAATAAAAGTCTACTTTAATGTTGAGACATGATCATTTACACTGATACCCATAAAGAAGTCCACAAACTGAGCGGAGCACATTATAGGAGCAAGGAAGCCTTGACATGTTTTGCACCAATGTGCTTATGAACTGCTAGAATTCAATAACGCCTTGTAGCTATCTAGTCTATTTGTGGACTGCTCAAAGTGTTTTGGATATACAATATCCTTCTGGTGATCAGAAGAGAGTGTGGTCTAGGAAATTATTTTAGAGGCAGAAGTATCTCCTTGTGTTTCTTTATAGATTAATGGTCACCTGTTAATTTTCCGTTTTATGGACCTTATATAATGAAAGTGCAGAAACAGTCCAGATGTACATGCTTGGCACTCCTGAACATGCATGGCAATTGGGCAAGCAGCTATGCTGAGTTCTGACTTATTTTCCGTATAGAGAGACAGCAGAGATCCATATGAAAATCCAGTGTGCTTAGATGTGATACACTGCAGGTCCATTGACAATGGGTATCAATGTGCCATTCAAGATGCATTTCCATGTGGTGTGGTATGGTATGTCACCCACATTACAGTGCTTGGACCAGGCAGTGAGCCACTAAGGCCAGAATTCTTATCTTAAGGGGGAGGTCATAAGTTCTCCCATATTTGCTCTTTCCTATATCCTATAAATCACTTTACTGTGAACTTTTCATAAAGATAACTTCTGCATTTTTACAATTTTGACATTTTGGTACTTTTTTATGCTTTGTTTGATTTGCCTAGGTCTTTTTTACTTTAACCTTTTTTGTGTATTCTCAGTTAGGCACAAAAGAAGGATACCTTACAAAACAAGGAGGTCGTGTAAAGGTAAGAAATATCAAAGTCAACCTTTCTATTCTTCAAGCATGACATTATTACAAAATTTAAATTTAAATCACATCTCATGGTCATTGTTGATTTGTCAGACTTTTGAAAAAAAAGAAACGCAGAGATGTGTTTAGGCTAACATTGTTATTCTCTTACCTAGCATTAGGGCCAAAATGGTGGAGCCCATTGGGGAGTAGCTGATACTCTATGAGTTTCTGTTTTTTACTTATGCCTCATTTGTAAGATAAATAGTTCCTTTTGTTTTGGCACAACTTGTAAACATTGGGAAACAGAGTATTTTTTCAGATATTGTAAGAATTGTCAGATTGTAATTGATCTGAAATTCAACTTTAAAGGGTCCAAATAAATTGGGTATTTCTGCATTATTTAGAAAGAATGAAACTGAAACTCCTGTTATCTCAATGTGGGGACTTTGCTGCTTGATGTCTGTTTCCATTCTTTGGTTTTCCCACATGTACATAGCATCATGAGGGCATCTATGCAGCATGACTGTCAGGAGAAATAATGACATAATAACATACATACATACATACAACATATTGCCAATTAATGCCAAATTTAATAGACCCTTATGTTTTGCATGAATACATTATTATTGAATTTAGGGGGTGCGATGTGTTAAGACAAACTAAACAGTGGACATGACCCTATTTTAATGCAGCACACTAAATTTAAAAGCATATGCTTTGTGGGGTAAGTCAGTGTACTACTGTAAAAATTGGGGTTAACATTTTACAGTACGAAGTACAGCACAGTACGAAGGGGTTTTAAAGGCTTTGCAGTCCAATGCGTGAATCAGTCCTTTTGTAGTCATTTTCTAGTTTACTCCATCTGGACTGTGCTCTCCTCTTGATCTTTCATTACAGTCTAGTCCTTAAATATCCTTAAATATTAGATCTGCTTTCGTGTAAAGCATGTGACAATATAATAGTAGTGATGAATAAAAACTGGCCAGCATCATAAGAACAGGATGAAATGTAATCTTTCAGCCTGTGATATTTTTGCACCAGTTCAGTAGCTATGTAGTAGTGTTGTATTGCTTCTACTCATACGCTTTGCTCTCAGTGACAAATCTGGAGCCTGGAAATCACTTATAACCTAATAATTACCACAATGGGATAATTATCATCTTATGTCTTTCAGACATGGAAAACCAGATGGTTTATACTGAGCCGTAATGAGCTGAAATATTATAAGGACCAGATGGTAAGTTCAGTTATTTGTGGTGAACTGTACACTTTAAA
>NC_092860.1:89499121-89502999 GCF_032062135.1 Pyxicephalus adspersus
ATAGGATTATTTGTCATAGAACGATAGTAACTGAGTGTAACTGTAAATATGTCAAATTTAGTGACTAAAGCTATGATGCGTTCATAGCCCATTTTTTAAAGTGATCTATGTGGCTTTTTTATTATATTACACAGTTTCGTAACTACTGTAATGTTAATATTAGTATTGTATGAATCAAAATGTTCCGTTGTTGCCACTTTCAGGGAATATTTTGGTATCTGCTATACTTCTACGTGACACTGGTATCTTGCATAGTTCTTTAAAATATTAAAGAATATGGTAACATTACATTGGGACTTGATTAACATGGTGTGCTTCTCTTTTTTTACAGGCTCAGGAGCCTATAAAGACCCTAGATCTTACAGAATGTAGTGCAGTACAATTTGACTACTCACAAGAAAGAGTCAACTGTTTCTGGTATGTGGTGTCTCAAACATTTAACATCATATCTACTGTTTTCAGTATGACAAAAAAAACCCAAGTGCATTAAAACATATCTTCAATATGTATTAATCACTCCAGCTCATTGGTCAACCTTACACTTAACTGATGGAGAGCAATACCTTTCTCTGATATCAACAATGGGGCAAAATTCCTTCAGCTATTACCGACAATTATTTATTACATTAATGCTTTTCCCACTAATGATAGGTGATGAACATGGTTTACTTCCAATGACATCAGGGCCTTTGCTACTCCAACTGGCAATGGTCTGCCCCCTTTTAGGTCTAAAAGACAGTGAACTTGCCCTTTGTTTAGAAAGTGTGATGGGGGACACAGCCCTTTGCTAACCCTAACTGGCTTAACTGACACTGACATCAGTGCAATTTTCACTCCTGCTGAGACAGTCTAGCCACAATAATCTGGCCTTTTGCTTAGAATGTTTGGAGACTCCCATGACAGTGCCTGTTTAGTGAAAAGAGGCATACACTCAGCATGATGGTATAACCAGAGCCTATGATTCTCGACACTACCATGGCTACTTTACAATGCTGAAGAAGCTCATAGCAACACAATAAACTTAATATATGTTTTGTTTGATAAAATAATAATCTATTAGAGCCCCAAAGTATTAAAATGTAGATATGAAAAAAAAAAGACTTTACAAGAATGAAAGGTTCCGCTATTATCACAAATTTGTGGTTTAATGTGTAAAGTCAGTTATTGTTTTTTCACAGTTTGGTGTTCCCAGTAAGAACATATTACCTCTGCGCAAAGACTGGAGCAGAAGCAGATGAATGGATTAAGATTTTAAGGTGGAAAATGGTATGCATTTCATTCATTCATGGACCTCGCTGTAATAGATAAGGCTGCTATAGAAGCCATTACTAATGATAGTAAAAAAGACACTGTTTATATGTACTGAAAGAGAGGGAGAGAGGTAGGGAGAGGTTATTTGCATTACAGCAAGAAACAAAGCAAATTATATATCTGACAGACAAAAACAAAATCTGTAAACAAACTAATCAGAGCAGATGGAATTTAGGCAGAATATAACAGGTCATGGCAGGCTGTAGATACACAGAATGAATCTTGTAGAGAATAGAGAAAGGAGGATGAATAGAACTGGATTATAGATCTAAATATTGAACCACTGCAAAATATTAGTACAACACCTTTTGCTCAGGCACTTTTAAAATGGTGGCTCATATAGGACAGAACCCCAGCAAAAGAGTTGAATCTCTGGACCAGGATCAGTAGTGTCCCACTGAGTCCTTACAAGAGGACATCAGAGAGATCACAGAGTAGGGTTTACAGATTTTGAATATATCATTGATAAAAAAAACAGAGCAGATCATGGCCACCATTGATGTAAGAAGGAAAAAGATGTTGCTGCACAGGCACCAATACCTGGATGACTAGAGAACTGCAGTCCCATATTTATGTTGCCAGTAACATTCTATTTGGCTGATGTTTTTTAGTTGTAGTTTTTTTGGCTACTCACCATCACAGAAAATGCAAAACTAACTCCAGGTTTCACTGCCTAATATTTGTTTTCATTTTTTCACAGTCTCAAATAAAAAGACAGACAACAACTCGGAGATGAAGGTTACCACTGGCATAAAGCTCCATGCATAGCTAAGAACTAACCCCAGAATGATGGATCCCAAACTTAAAGATTTCATTTTGACCAGACTCAAAAGAAAAGCTCTACACCTTAAAATGTTAAACATGGCAATATATATACTGGCATGTGAAACATAAAATTGGTAGTCTTCTCTCCCCTTTAAAGCACATACATAACTGCTGAATATTTGTTAGAAATCAGTGGCCGCTATTTCACCCTGTGGATTGAAGCAAAGTGTTACAGCTCATCTAGGGGGAACGTATGTCCAGGAGGACTTTTAACTACATCAGTATCTCTGTTCTGGGGGTAGAAATGCTGAACCAGATTCTGGCCCTTTTACATATGAGCTGGTTTTCTACAGGTCATAAATACCCAGGTGTTACAGATTTTATGAAATGTTGTAGTTCAGCATTAGCTATGTGCCAGTTTGTAATATATTAAGTGTCACTGTGAATAAAGGTAATGTTTATTGCTCTTTATAGAATTCTATATCAGCTACATTCCATTACTATCTTCTTACCCAGTGCATTGTTTACAAATTATTGTATAGAAGAAAAAGCTGACAACCCCATAGAAAGAAAATAAAATATGTATATACTTTTTAGATACGTTATTGTAGTTTGTTTTCTTTGGAAACATTATGAAGGATTACAAATAAAACAAAATTGCACAATGCGTCTCAATATATGGATACTATTTTGTTTATGTGAATATTATGTTTTGCAAGGTTTTTGTTCTCTCTGTCTATTCATACACCAAGGATGCCAAATGGCACAGATACAAAAAAATAGTAATAGAAAAAGGAAATAAATATGTTTTACAATACATAATAGTAATAGTACAAAAGTAGTATTAAATGTCTATAATAAACATTAGGGAAAGATTAGGATATTCGATAAAGCACAACACAGAGAAATAATATTCTGCAATGTTCTGGAAACAAGACCTTCACATTCAGATTACTGATATCACTTCAATATTTTATAGGCCCTGATTTATTAAAGCCCTCCAAGGCTGGAGAGGATACACTTTAATCAGTAAAGCTGGGTGATAAAGCATACTTCAAATAGATCTGGTCCACAATTCGAAACATTTGCTAACAAATAGCAAATTACATCAATAAATAAGTCTACATAGTTATGTGTGTATTGTAAAGTATTTTTCACCAATATGCAAGTGCATAAACATACTGTACTTTGATGTACATGTATTCAGCACTTACCTTCATTCACTGTGTTGACCTATATTGTTACTTCTATGTTTAGCACCAATTTAAATACTCTGCGCAGGCCATAAACTTTCTTGTGGTGCAATGTTCAGTAACAATCACAATGTGAGAGTCCATTCCTACTAATTCATTACATTATGCAGAAACAAGTCCATTGCACATGCAGTGCTCAACGCAGAATTTTTTTTAAGCCGGGTGGGAAGAAATTTTAGGTGGCTGACAGCCCCTGTTTTGTGACTAAACTCTTTAAAACCACCCAAAAACAGCCGGGTGGGTGCTGAAAAGTGACGGGTGGTGCGCCCAGCTCAAAGGGCATGGGGAGAACCCTGCACATGGCAGCTCACATTATTTAATCTTCAATAGGTATTTTAGGTTTAATCATCTAAATTTTTTTATTTACTAAATCTCTTTACAAGGAAAAGGACACATCTTGACCTGTCCTAAAGACTTAAGACAGTACTTGGATCCTTATTGGACTATAAATTGTGAAGCTGCCATTGCTTGTTTGGTTTGGTGCAGACATTGCAGCTGTAATACTGAGCTAGGTTTTACTACCTAGCAAATCACTGTCCTAAAACAAAC
>NC_092860.1:89504043-89528097 GCF_032062135.1 Pyxicephalus adspersus
AAAAAAAAACACTGGCTATCACTGTGTTATCACTCCTAGTAAATGCAAGAAAAAGAGTCGGTACTATAGGAAAAAAAAAACCTGGTTCAATTTGCTCCAGCAGGTTTTTTGCTTTTAGAAAATAACATTGTGGGTGTTTAGGTGCAATTTCTTGTACAAAATGTGCATTTTAGCAAGTGTGAGAAACTAAAAAAAAAAAAAAAAAAAAAAAAAAAAAGTCTTAGACATCGAAATTGTTGAAGAATTACTAAACTCTATTAATGATTTCTCAGGGAAGGAATCACTAGTACTTAGTCTCTGCTAGATCAGCTTCTGTATTTGCGTGTCTGCCAACATCTGTGCAGGAACTTTATATTTTATTGGTCAAGCAGCCCCTCACTAATGTCATGAGACCGATGTTGGGTAACCAAAAGTTCTTTTAGCCTTACAATGATCAAAGTTACTGGAAGGCTGAACAGTAAGTTGATCCTTAGCATTAAGTATAATTTGTCACAAGCTGCGTAGTCTGAAGGTCTTCACTTTAAAGATCAGACTGAGCAGAAAGGTGATAGTCTTTTACTGGTAACAAATCAAAATATATTAGGCAGGGCTTCTCAGCTACACACGATGTTCCTTTACCACCCCTTGCTTCCAAAAGTAGAGTCAAGGTAAGGATAGAAGTTCAAACAAAGCTGCCCCATGCATTTATTAAACAAGATTTTGTTAATTTAGGACAGTTGTGTGCTTTAAACAGCTAATATGTGAGTGGAAATGAGTTTTCATGGAATGCAGTATTTTTTTCATGGAATTACAGGAGCACCAAAATTCAGAGGTTTAAACATACTTTAAGGATACCTAGTGACTTTGCCCATTCAGATCAAGCGACTGGTACTCTTAAAAACAACTCACTGATACAAAAATTGAACTGCCTGCTTCTCTGTTCCTCTGTAATAGCTGGCAGTCTAAACACTCAGCAATGTTTGATTGGTTGCTCAAGTTTGCATGCTAGGAAGGGTCAGTAAAAGTGAGTGGACCCCCCCTTCCTCCAAGAGAACCACAAGAGAGTCACTTTACTCTGTATAAGCTCCGAACACACATACTATATTTAAGAAATGAGGAACAAAATCAATATAATATAATTCAACATCCTATATATGTAGGTTTTTATTTCACGTGAAAATAGTGCATATGAAAAAGGAATCAAATATGACTGAATTTAGTTTGCTTTTAGACTTGACAAAATCAGTCATTTACTATTTGTCTAAGGGTTAGTATTAAAACAAGCAGTATATATTTTCAATTTATTTCCAGGGTTCTTGCTAGACACTGAATAATATGATTGAATACAAAATATTCCCCCAAAATAGGACAGTTTCCTCCACTGCATTACGCTTATTGGGGTGGTTCTGGATAACAAGTAAAGAATAAAGTCTACAGCGAAGCAGAGATCCAACCTGAGCTGTGAAGGCATACAGATCCTTTAGGATGTTTAATAGCAGACTGCTTTGGAAACAGTAACTTATCATCAAGTGAAAAGTCCATGAACTCAGAATGCCATGATCAGCCCAATCAGGAGTTTTCTACCACTTGCCTCAGTTCTTCAAACAAAGGACCAAGCTCCTTCTCTAAGCTGAGTATTAGACCTTAGAAAGGAAAAAAACAATTAGATTTTTGGTTAGCAGGACATAGTGCAACCTGCTTATGCTTTGGTTACCCATGTTGTTCACTACATCACACACATTCTGACAAATAATTTAGTCATAATTAAAAGTACAGATACAAACCCAATCCAACTGGGTTTGTTGTGTACTGTACTATGCAACAACACGCTAGCTGGGTTCATTTCATGTTGAATTGGAAAGTGTGTACCAACCCCGCTAAGGTATGCATGCATAAAATAGGGCTGCATATAAAAACAACAGTACAGGCCACTTATTACATTTACATAGCAGATAATACTAAACAGGTCTGAAAAAAAGTGAGTTGTATATCAAATCATACCTGTGTTGGCATTGCTGCTGGCTATAAAGCTGACAACCAGAGGCAGTCTGTTAAATTGCACTACCTGTAACACAGACATAGGAGTTAGGACAATGAAAAGTCATGAGTACTGAGCGTACTTTTTCACCACCAAAAACAAACATTCATAATGACCTTGAGAAAAAAAAATCTAGTATTTGTACAGTTGTCTCCAAATGTTGCTCAGTGATCTATCCTACCAGGTCACCAAATGAACATCATCTAATGACTAATACTGTTTCCTATGGGGTGGACGCAGCAGGACGCCTCCAGCTCTAAAAAATTAACAGCCCTGTCTGTACAGCACACCGTGGAGAGGATCAGTACCTAACAATTTGAGGGTTTCTGTGTCTTGAAATACAGAAATATTCTGCTTCCTAAAACTATGCCTTACAATTTTAATGAACATATCTAGACGTAATAGCATTTTCCCTGCATGGTCTTTCTTTTTCAACATAAGCCTTTACCAGAATAAATCATTACTAAGACATCAATATGTAACACAAAAGTGAACCTCTTCCTACAGTAACGTAGAAGTGACTTTCTTACCAGTTATAGCAGAACAAGGAAGCTCCTTTTTAGATATTGTCTCTAGTGACACCAGCAGGTAAAAAATGGCACTACATCAATTTATTCCAACATATAGATAGTATGTAAGGTAGTGATATTGCCTGAAGTTACCAGGTGCTAACTTTACCTTAATCCGGAAATGAATGCAAACAAATATATAATTAAGAATCATTTCCAAAAAAAACTGAAAATCCCAATAACTAAGATTTTAGCTTTTGATAGAAAGTAAAAAAAAAGTTGCTACTAAGTGCATACTAACATACTAAGTGCACTTGGACATACCATTTGAATAAAAATGGACTGATTGTGTTTAAAAGATACTGTGATCCTGACAATGCAGGGCAATGTGCCATTGTCTAATAAGGCATTTCCATTGACCCCCTTATATTTGCCTTAAATTTGTTCCTCTATAGCTAGAAAGCATAATTGGGTGGGTATGGGAAAACAAGTGACAGCGCCCAGGCTTAAACAGCCAATCACTAAGAATGAACGTACTCATCACTAGTCATGGCATGTCTCCCTTTTAGTCTTTCTCACTGCCAGCTGTGGAGAAGTAGGGAACACATGGAAATTATCAAGGGGTCAGAGAGATGTCCTTTGCATAAGTCATTTTGGCAAATGAAAAAGTCATATTCTACATCTAGTTTATAGGATTTTATTTCCCACTCCTGTAGGTATGTTTGGTTGTATTGTGTCCAAAATGGTGCCTAATATTTATTGGTTCTTATAACCAGAGGTGTGTTGTTGCTTTATTCTGCACTTTTTTTTAATATCTACTGCAAAGACTATTCTTCACTAATAATATTTAACTTTACACAAGAAGCAATTACTACAACATCACATACCTGATAGGAGTTATAATAGCAGATGATACTCTTGTTTTTTGAGAGTCCCAGCTTACTTCCCTGGTCAGTAGCCAGTGCAAATGTAGATAGGAAACTGGGTCGCAAAGCATACTCAGGAGCATTTTCATTGGCAACTATTTTGAAATGATTAGAAAGTATTAATTTCCTTTTTCAGTCTGTATATTAGCCATTTCATAATGTGTTGTGGAATACTAGATGAGACATTTTATAGACTACATTGGTTACACTACAACATCCTAATAGAGATTCAGCTATAACATTATGAACTTATCTTTCTCACTACAGTGCTTAGTTAACATTTACGTCCCTGAATCTTAGCGTGGTGAGATGTGAAAGTAGCTTTAATTCTCACTGGGCCTTCTAATGTTCTTGTAATGTATTCATGAATGTCATACACTGGAGATCTGTTCTCCTACACTTCCCCACTCACCTTTAATAACAGGAACACCGTCCCTGTCTGAAACCAGAATGGCATGAAGTCCTTCCACACTGTAAAACAACATAAATATATTGAATATTATAATATTAAAATTAAATATCACAATAAACTGATAAAAATGCTTACTGCAAATCTTAGCATTAAATTTATAAGGTGTTGTAAGAAACTGGTGATAAAATATGTATCATGATACAAGGGTTACGGTTTAATATATATTTTGATACTATATGCAAGCCAATATATAGGGTCAGTCTACAGTCCATCTTATGGATACAAATCGGAGTAAACATTTATCTTAAATTATCCTTTACCAATGGTGACATCACTGGCCCTCCAGGTGCCCATAACCCACTATGTACGCTGGCAGCAATAACATCCCAGCCACCTAGAGAATCTATTGTTTTCAAGCAAGAGAACAATACTGGCCACAAGCTGAATTTTTTTTTAAATGATGGGAAAAGAGGGGGTGGTAATTGAGCCTGTTCAGTTTTTTCACACAAAAGAGCTACTGTACCACTAACTGCTGTAAATAAATTTTAATGTTGCAATGGATGAGCCTAACCTTCCCTCCTCAGCCAAACTGCTACCTGCACAAATGTAAGTGAACATTGTTTCAGTACTTTCAACAGTACAATGTAAAGAAGAATTTGTATTATCTGGGAAGAGAACGTGTTAACCACACACACACCTGCCTTTATACTTGTGTAACCAACACCACAAAGTTAAAGGAAAAGAGCAATTAGAATTTAGAAGTAGCATGGCACAATGACAACATAAACAGAACATATTAGATAGATCTTTTGTATTGTAATAATATAGTACTATTATTTTATGCAGTACTTTACAAGGTCCATAGTCATTAAACTAACTATTACTTTACCTCCATTACCTCCATTACTTTAAGGGTGAGTAGACTGATCCAAGTCATTGAGTGACACATCAGCCATAACCTGCTATAAAGAATACTATCTCTGTAAACTAAACCTTCCAAACAAGTATACTACAACCACTTCCTTCCTAAATGTTGGGAGGACAGAGGAGGTGGTCATGTGTGAGGGCAATACAGATACTCGAAGCATTGTGATACATCCTCCTGTGTCACTTGTCTGTCTGTCATTTGCAACCCTTATTTATTTTACAGTGCTGTGTAATATGTTGGCTCTATATAAATCCTGTTTATTAATAATAATAATGTTGCTTTGCTGCTTAACAAACTCACAACATGCACAGTTGGTAGAGAGGGCTGTGCTTTGTTTAAAACTAAGATGGTGCAGGCCGGATTTTCCTTGAATCTACAGCTGAACAACACAGAGAGCACTTACCTCAGCCATTGTTTATTGCAGATCACGGTCACCTCTGCCTGTGACAAAAATAAATAGAACTCATAACACACAGAGAACACAGAAATCTCCAATAAAAAGTTTTTTTCTGCTGATGATGATTTGATAAGGAAAAGGTTGCCAAAAAGGCAGAGCACAGATCTTCCTTTAAGGTCTGCAAAGCAGAACCCTGTACTGAAATAAGCCCACAGGTCAGTCCTGCAGATTACACAAGAAGAGATCTTACCTCTGTGTAATCAGCAAAGATCAAACATAAAATTTGTGCATCCAGTGCCATAAGCCAGCCATCTGCTCCAGGTCAGGAAATAAGGGCTGTCAGAGCTCCACTAAATACATAGGGGTAGAATCACTCTTCTGTAGTATACAATACTAAGCTATCAGTTTCAGTTTGGTCCTGCTTGGCGTTCATTTATAAATAAAGCTTACTGGGAGCTTTTATTTTTATTACTTTGCATTATAAGTGTAATGTTGTGAGTCTTTTTAATGGCATTCAGCCCCTTATTAACTCTTAGCCCTAATATTACACAGTAATAATATAGCCCCGACATATTATACAGCGCTTCACAAAGTCCATAGTCATGTCATTAGCTGACCCTCAAAGGAGCTCACAATCTAATGTCCCTACCTCAGTCATATTTCTTTTTAAAATAATCTAAGGTCAATTTTGGGTGGTAGCTTAAATCTAACTGCATATTTTTGGGATTTGGGAGGAAACCTATGCAAACATGGGTACAACCTGCAAACTCCAAGCAGATAGTGTCCTGGTCGAAATTAGAACCTGTGAACCTCTGAGCCACTGTGCTGCTCACTAGCCCTATAAAAGTTCTATTCCTCCTTGCCTTTATTTTTTTTATTGATTGTAAATAAACATTTATTTTTTGTTCATTTTTCAAGCCAATATTAAACAAAAAAGCCTCAAACCAAAAACAAAAAGTGTATAGCAGTGTTTCCCCCAGCCCCTTTTAGCCGAGCACACCACCCAGCACTTTTTAGCACACACTCCGCTGAGTTGAGCACTGGTATATGCAATGCTTATGATGCTTTTTTTCTTAACCCAGAAGTTACATTTTAAAGTGTAACTTACAGAAAGTGAAGGGAAATCCTCCTAATAAGACACAGATGCAGAAAAAAAAATCACCTTGCACCCCCCCTTCCCCCCCAGACAATAGTTTAACCCATTCTTGCCTTATCGAATACAAAAATATTTAGTTCTAGATTTGTAATAATCTACTTCATACCCTTACCTTAGCCCTTTTTATGGGGATAAGAAGGGAATTTGGCATCTTGTTATGCCCGAGGACTTTCTAATGGTGGCCTGTATAAGGAAGTGAATGGTTTACATGCATCCCTCCACCATTTTACTCTTGGATACAAACGTTGGTCCATACACTAGATATGGATTGGACAATTAAATAAAGCAGAACTAAGGTTTTGTAATAAAAATGTGAAATAAAGGCAGGATTTATATTGCACAAAGGACAGGTAACATTCTATCTGCAACTCATAGGAGGACCAGGTAAAAGTAGCAGCACCCATGATGTAAAAGGGACAGGTCAGTGGATTTCAAAAGATTAGGTAAGATTATGGTAAGGGTTTAGTTCCCCTTTAAGGAGTAAATATAGGTCAACTGTGTTCACCCTTCCAGTATTCAAAACAGAATTTTTTTAAGCTGGTTGGTAAGAAATTGGAGCCAGGTGGCAGCCCCTGTATTGTGATCCAACTCTTCAGTAATCACCCAAAAACAGCCAGGTGGTTACTGAAAATTGCTGGGTGGCGGGCCTGGGTAAAAGGAGCTGGGGAGAATACTGCCTTCTTAAAAAATGAACATTTGTTATTATTATTATCCAGTATTTATATAGTGCTGACATATTACAGAGTGCTGTACAAACACCATAGTCATGCCACTAGCTGTCCCTCTAAGGAGCTCACAGTCTAATGTCCCTACCATTGCCATTATTACAGTCTCAGGTCAACTTTTGGGGGAGCCAATTAACCTAACTGCATATTTTTGAGATGTGGGAGAAAAGCGAAGTACCCGGAGGAAACCCACGCAGACACGGGGAGAAACTGCAACCTCCATGCAGATAGTCTCCTGGCCGAGATTACAACCTAGGACCCAGCGCTGCAAAAGGCCAGAGTGCTAACCACTGAGCCATCCTGCTGCCCATTTAATACATTTAGGGCCATTTCAGACCCACAGTGAGCCACAGCGTTCTGCCATGGGTGCAATGCTAGTCCCAACCTCTTCTGTCCAAGTGAATGGGTGGGGTTGGTAAGCATTTTCTATATTGTTTGTTATACTGTGGCTGCAGGCACATGGGAATTGCCCATAAAATGAAATCATGCAGCTTCATGCCACTGACCTAATATATACAAATCTGTACTCTTCTCATATACAGATGCCTAATATACCCATAATTCCATAGGATCCACAGCTGTCATGGAACAACAAGTCCCAGCATGCAAAGGCAGACAATGTGTATTTTTGATTCTGCAGTCACCCGCATTGGGCTGCTAAGAAGTTTGATTAATAAGAAAATGAGTGCAGCGCCCCACCCAGAAGCAGAGTCTTATAATGAAATGAATAGAATATGACGGGAGGCATTCACTCACCAGAAGTCAGATCTGAGACCCGAACACTTATTACTGACCTATCACAACTACACAGAACACAGCTTCCTAAACAGATAGTGTCAGCTGACAGGAAACAGCAGTCACAAGACCCGGAATTCAGGTCACTCAACATCATTTGTCCATGAGCAGCCATGTTTGTTATGGGCAAAGGCACTGGCAAAAAGAAAAAAAACTTTTCGTAGTTCGTTTAATTTCTTTTTTAGAGAGACTTTATTCTTTATTCGTGCTTGATAACTGCTCAATGACACTATTTAAGATAAATAAATAGACTAATGAATGCATCTCTCAAACCCATGTAATTGTCCTAAATCACATAATTGGGATTTTTCTTGTGCCATGAAGTTCTGTGTGCTCAATTGCTCTGCACCCTGAATACTACTTCTTTATAACCCTGACATTGTTCATTCTCACTGTGTATACAGGTTACATGACAAGAGGAGTGGTACAGTGCATACTTCATACATACAGAAGACAAGATCCTGAGAATTACATCCATTGTTATATGTGATTTTACTCTGATTGCTACCTCTTTGGTCACTCTGATGCCTTCATTGTGAAAAGTATGTCCAAAAATAAACTACCAAAGCACTCAGTGCATAAGTAGCAGGCCTTTTCCCTTTCCTGATCCCAGCTTGTACAGCCAGGACTTGCTATGTAATTACAACGACCACCTCTGCTGTTTAAAATATCCCTTGTGATCAGTGTTCAGACTGGAATTCAGAAAAACAAAGTATTATTGTTACTCTAGTCTGTTCCATTCATCTGCAGATCAAAGGAGTGAGATTTAATTTGCATATGACACCAGTTAAAGCAACCAATGGCTTCTTTAAGGTATGTGATCTGAACCTGTACTCATGTGATGTGAACCAATGGGGTCTGCCATTCCCAGGTGCTGCTACATGCCCAGGAGCGTTAAATCGTCCCACAAATCAATATGCCATTGTGTTTGTGTTTGTGGTGCAATTCTTCCTCCAAACAAGGAGAAACAACTACACTGCCAAAAATACAATATTATGTCCAGGAACCATGCCTCAATGCAAAAGCATGCACAAAATGTTTCCCAACTGATCCAATCTGATCTGACTGATGAAGTCCCCCCCTTCAGGGAAAGTCTGAGCCTGCCTAAAGTCAGGAGTATTAGAAAGCAGAAGAGTGCCTCAATAGAGATAAAGATACATTTTTCTTCCCCAGCATCACCCCTAGACAGGACAAATGCTTACCCTTGGCTTACCACCCAAAGTGGCATATAAAGAGGATCATCTCCCCACTATACCATTTTTTAAAAAATCTTGGTATTGGGATATGGGTCATTTGAAAGTGTCCACTATTGTTTAAGGGTTGCCATTTCACAGGTTTGTCATCTAGCTAAAACCTTTTTTTGATTGTCAGTGCTTTTCTGAATTTCTGTAGTTTATCAATCTTAGCATTTACTGCTTTTTTAATGATGCATAAATACTACAGAGTAGAAAAACTGTCATGGTTGCTTTTTTAACCTCTGATAAGCAATTGCTGGCATACAGCATTCCCAGAAGACTGAAAACCGTGGAGTGCTTTACAGCATTCACATGGCCACATGCCTTGCACGTGGAAACAATACACTTTTTATCTGGTGGAATCAGTGAACAGATCACTATGGCTTTCAGACTGTTTCATAGAGAATCATGTATACTACAGACATTAGTTACTATTGCTTGGGGTATGTAGAGGTCTGGTTCAAGAATCAGGGTCTGTACACAAAATCCAGAAACATTCAAGCTAATTAAATCACAATGGATAGTGTAAGTCGCCGATTTGTGAGCATTCTACTTTTCGGCCTCAGATGTTTGATGGATGTCAGAAGATGATGGCTGGAAATGATCCTCTGTAATTGTTTCCAGTGACAGATGAATGGATGAGCTATGTACACGCACGGTTTCTGTACTATGGACAGCGGAGGACGAACGAACAGCATCCTGCCGTGCTCTCCTCCATAGGGGGTGAACAGTGGCTGTTCCTGCTCGGTAGTTCATCAATCCACCTTGACATCAGGGGACAGCTGTACACATCAGAAAATAGTCTCCCGAGATGAAGAGATCCTGCTCATCTTGGCGATGATTATCTGACCCTTTTTCTGGTGACAAAAATCATCATAGCTCTTATTGAGAAAAGTAAATAGCTGTGTACAATGTGCAGTAATCTTCAGCAAATCCAAATTTAATGTACAGCACTGGGTAATATGTTGGCGCTATATAAACCCTGTTTATTTTAATTATTAATATCTATACCTTATTACTCTTACTTTTACTTGTAGGCTCACAATTGATTAGCTGCCTGCATAACATAAAAAATGGGTATTATTTATGCATTACTATTCTATAAGCACTGGAAATGAGAAAGGCAAATATGAAGATGAGATGAATTTTCATTGAAAATGTTTTTATTTATGTTATGTAGGATACAGAAATTAAATTCACAAATAAATAATAAATTAGGAGCTAAATGTTGATTTTAGGCCATCCTATACTTCTCTTAGACATTAAATCATTTGTGAGGCTTTGGAATGCACATAGGTGTGTACAAGAGCTGCCATAGATTAAAATTAACTTTACAAGAGCTCGTCCAACGTCATTCATGGATCTGTCCTGGTGGATCCACAAACAACGAATGATCGTAATATACAAGTTAAAGGAGCAGAGCACAGTGGGGTGCTGCTCCGTCGTTCTCCCCCCTCTCCTGTCTAGAGCAGAATGGCGCTGTATGTACAGTACAGCACTCATTCATGCATCTTTCAGTCTCTTGTCATTGTAACTGATCAGGAAAGATCCTTTGCAATGACAATTATTGAACATGTGTATGCAGCTTAAGGATCTGCAGCAAATTGAGGTTATTACTTTGTGCTCTCCTACAACATTTCTTTTCAGCTTCACCAGCTCTGAAAGGAGTAAAGGTGCGTACACACTTCCAATTTTTATCGTTCCAATATAAAGTGTATGTATAGCCAAAACATTGTTCTTTATTTTAGATTGTGTGTGGAAGGATTCAAATTTTGGTATCTTGTATTATTGTGTGTATCCCCAATGGGAAAAGCCACCCTCTTCATTTGACCTGCTGCTTGTCACAGAGACATTGCCACTAGAGCAGGGATCAAGCAGAAATGTGAAACACACGATATGACTGTCTAAGAAGGTACATTCCCCTCCTTTTGTGGCATTTTCCTTTTACCTACATCTCTGGGACAGGAAGTACACGGAAATCTCCCAAACCAAAGACTGATACCATAAAATGTCAGTTTTCACCTTTCCCTACTCCTTTCAAAACTAGGAAAACCGATTTTGGCTGTGCATACACTTCCCTATGAATGTTGTATCTACATAAACGGACAGGGGCTAGTTTGTCAAAATCTAATGGACAAATTATTTTGTTATAGGTGGCGTCACATTCAGCGTCTACTAGCCTTTATGTGAAATGAGCAACAAAAAGATCCCTTCGGACAAAATAATTAAGCAAATCTTTTAAATAATACTACAGCAAAAAAAAGGTCCCAAGCCCAAACTCACTAATCTTTATGACAGCCTCTGAATTACCAAAATTACATTTTGTTCCCAGGCCTACAGAACCTTAGTTGACCACCTTTGATCAAGACAAGTTCATAGTAAGAGTCATTTAAAGCAAACCAGACACAGAAAATAAACCAAACCCTCATTCTAATCTCTGTTTTACACATTACCCACATGAATGACTTTAATAACATTTATGAGTATGTAATTTAATTTATATAATTTGTGAATATGTTAAAGGTTAAGGGGATATTAAAGTTGAACAATATTCATGGAAAAAATGTATTCCAGTTTTTTATCATTCCAAAAAAGGAAGTTATGCCAACTGTATGTTTAGCATTTTTTGTGGAATTCAGCTTTACAACTGAAGTGGTATAGTCTGGGGCACTTATATGAGGACCCATTCACATCTGACAGCTGTGGTGCTTTGTTTTAAGACATGTTCCATTAGGGCAGTTTATTATTTTGAATAAGTTGCCAATGCATTAGAGAAAAAATGCAGGTCAGATATAACAGTAATGAACTCTGCTGCCAATGACACAAGTCTAGCAAAGAAAGGCACCTACACAAAAATGTATCCAAATGTGAAATGTCTTTAAGCTGTGTGTACTTTTATGTGCAGTACATAGTTGATAAGTTGTAACTCTTTCATTTGATAATGGTTGGTTTTCAAGGACCTTTAAATGCTCAGAGACCTATGTATGGTACTCTACTATGCAAACGGCTTGACTATTTGTGTTATGGAGAGAATGAGAGAAGTATCAACAGGATCTAGATTGTAAGCTGCTAGGGGCAGGGTCCGCTTCTCCTCTTGTGTTTATGTCTGTAACTGTCTGTCATTTGCTACCACTATTTAATGAACAGCGCTGCGTAATATGTTGGCGCTATATAAATCCTGTATTAATTCTAAACACTTCAAGCCCTGTGCAAAAGCAGGCACTATAAGGTTCCTGACAAATATTTTCAGCAACAGCTTTTAGAAATCTCTCCAATGTTGGTACCAAATTTTATAAACAAGACCTGACCAACTGATCTCCTACTGTCCAATAACAGAATGTTAGTGGTAATTATTGGCACTCTAATTTGACAGAGTGAAGGGAGATGGGTGGTGGCTATCACAGAAATATTGAAAACCAGGTATTTGGAACAAAGTAAAAATGAGTTAGGTACACAGAAGGGGCACAGAAACCCAACAACATACAAGTGCGGGGCCACCAGAATGTTTAGTTCTTTTAAAATGGCTTGCAGGTTCACCTTAACAATAGTACAAGGACCTTAAAGGAAATTTTTAGTGTGAAAGGCCAAGGTAAAATTTTCCACCCAAGATAAAATTCTCAATTAAAAACCAATACTTTTTTGGTGTTCGATTCACATTAAATGGATTCTTTTAATCACGGGGACAAAAAACAAAATTACATATAAATGCATTAACTCTTATATACAAGACATCTCTGTGAAATATTTACATCATACACAAGAACCTGGAAAAATGTGGCCATTGTGTTGTATCTAAATTTTACACACTGTCATAATTAGTTACATGTCTTAGGAACTTAAACCAAGAAACATAAAACCATAAAAATGACTCCATGACCTTCAAGTTGTATCAGGAACATACAATGAGCTTGACAGTCGGGTCATATTTCACTTCCTGCGCCGCCATTCACAATAAAGTAGTTCTTATATTACAAGGAAGAAAGTATATTCATATGTATCCAAACATTGTGGTTCATCATCCTCCTCGATAAATTGAAGTCAATCGCTGAAGTTCTTTGCAGTATTCCATAGTTATTGTTTCTGCTTTGACTCTCAGTCTAGCATCTCGGTATACTTTTGCTGCATGTATTAGATCAGCCTCTGTAAGTGATAAAAATCTTGATTAGGTGCGATTCCTCTTAGGCAAGATTTAGAAAAAACATAAATTTAAAGGCCATCTGTGGGTATTATTTACTTGTAAATGCTCCCTGTTGTAGACAACAAAAAGGTCTAAGACTAATGCTATCAACAACTCCAGCAGACGAGCCGTTAATAAAGTGACACTCTATGGCCTTGTTTCTCAACTAAGGTTCCTTGAACAATTTGCAGGTTTTAGGTCAGTTACCACTGACACCAATGATCTTTTTGGCTATCTGTAAGGGTGACATCCTTACCAATAACCGGCAATTCTTACCATCATGCTAATATACTGTGAGCTGAGGATAGGGGTTCCCTGAAGACCTGAAAGTTATTTCAAAGGTTTCCCCATGTTGAAAAGGTAGAGAAAGGCTGCTCTAGAGCATTCCTAGGTGCCTTCTCCTAAAAGGTTATGCAGGAAAGCAAAAGGGGGTGTGGAGGTCTAAGTCCAACACAATCCTAATAAATACTCACAAACGAGGTGGGAGGATAACCATATGCTATGAAGGAGGGGGTATTCTAGTTATTTGCCCAGTTATTTATATAGAAAATTGCAACTGAATAACAAAAAAATAAATAAATAAATGCAATTTTAGTTACTTGATTCATTGGTAACCCACAGCCAATGGACTATTAGATTACTACTTTAGGCATCTACTTTTTTTAAAAACTAGAAATGATCTCTTGCAGACTCTTCCTGTCTACATGCATGCAACACAGCACTTGAAGGACATCGTTTCTCAAAGCAGCCAATGCAATGTGGGTGACTGGTAATTTTCATTCTAGAAATACTTACTTTGTTGTTTCTCTCGCCAGCAGTTATTTCTTACATTAGCCACATAATCCTCTTCAATATTCTTTTCCAATTTTTGCAGTGACATGCCACTATATTCAGAAAGGAAATCCTTGCTTACGTAGTACGGTACTTGAAGATTTTCTGTTAGGCGCTTGATGGTTTGACCACTGAAAACAAAGTGACAGTCTCAAACAACATTGCTGTAAACTGATAAATAAAATTGCATTACTGTATTAAAAATGTCTTATTTTAGGTCATTTGCATCAGTATGATGGTTAACATTGTAACAAAAAAAAAAAACAAAAAAAAAAACACTAGCAATTAGATTTATGAAATTACTTCATTTGTAAGCCAGAATGACCTGATTTTCAGTAATCACACACAATAGCCATAGCTTAGTAAATACTTTTTAAATATGAAAGGGAATTTTTGGGGTCATGGCTTGGCAGTCATTAATCATACATCCAATATAAAGCCCAACTCTAATAACTCCCTTTACTACACACACACGCTCCCCCTAACCAATGAAACAACCTTTTTGTAATGTGTGAGAGTCATCCTATCCTTATCAGATACCCTTTATATATGGCATATATAAAGCATATAGCGTAGCATATATGGCAACTGTATACATGATACATTTACCAGCAGAATATTATGGTAAAGTCAATTTGACAATTTACCACAATAGTTATTAAACTGAGAAGTTAAAACATTTACCTAAGATAATTACTGCAGAAGGAAAGAAATTATGTATGCCCCACATTTGAAAAAATTCATTAGGCATAAACATATATCGGTGTGTATTTAAATAGTGAAGCTGTCCACTTACGATCTGGGATATAAACTGTAGGGAGGGTTGGAGACCATTAACTGGCTAAGCAAGGACACCAATATCAATACAATTATAGGCATTAGTTGGATAACCATGGAAAAGCCACCCTGTGGAAGAAAAAGAGAAAAATCACAATTATCAAAGGAAAAAAAAAAAAAAAAAAAAAAAAAAACAAGACAAAACACAGTGGGCTCGATTTATAAAACTGGGAATCAGACATTCCCTCAAACATCTTTCTCTCATGGGATTTTTTGGCAGAATTAAAAGTCTATTAATGGTAGGATCAACAGGTGAAAATTGAAGAAGAGAAAGGCAATTCATGTAACATAATATGCCGTGTTGACATACATCATCAAGAAATTATCTGCCACTTTGATATGCTGTTTGTCATACTTACATCTCCTCTTTCATCTTCCCTGTCATGCCCACTATGATGGTGGTGTTGGTGATGGCTATATGTTGTGCGTCCATTAGAATAGGTACGAACATTTGCTGATAAAAGAGAGAAAAAAAAGTTGTGAATGTGTATCTCTAGAAGCAGGCTATAAACTAGGGCTTGTCTGTCATGTGTGTCACCTATATACAACTGAAGTAAAAGCCATTCTATGTAACTTAAAAAGCTTTCTGCAGAATAAAATTAACGCAATGATAGCTCTTTAATAGTCAGTGTTACCACAAGCCCGCAGTAAGGGTAAACTCAGGTTGGCTCAGCTAAGAAAAAATACCTCCACTGTTTTAAAGACAAGCACAATTCTAAACCCATGTATTCGACATAATTTTTTTTAATCACTTTGTACAAATGGTCATCCATGAAATTCCAAAGTCCCAGACCTTACGATTAGAAGAAACCAATGGAAGCTTATCCAACAGAAAACCTATAAAAGATGCTAAATGTGGGTGCTGTGTGCTTGTCGAGGATCCTCTACCCAGCCTTGAAGGTAACTTAACAATAATAATGGCTTTAAAACCTAAAAATGCAAATGGATTGATTGACTGGGGTGGAAAACCACTAGGCCCTGTCAATCTGTTTAATATTTTCACCATTCAAGTAAGATCACTGCTATTTGGTTCCAAATGATTTTCACTTAAAAGTATTTTACACATTCTGAAACTAAAACATTTTAAAGTTTTACCTGAAGGAAATCCTCCTCCAAAGAACATGTTAAACAGGTCTTCAGGAGTTATATCTGCCTCAAATCCTCTATGATAATCAAAACCACCATTTCTGTGATTGGTGTGATTACGCTCTTCACAACCAGACAGATCATATTGCTTACGCTTCTCCGGATTGCTTAATACGGCATATGCGTTCCCAATTTCTGTAACAGAGAACCAAGAAGTTTCATTGATTATTTAGTACATTCTTCATAAGCAATTAATGAGACATTAGTAGAAATATCTGCAGACACATCCTTTTCACATACATAGGAACAATTCAACCTTCGATTTATCAATATAGCTTTGTTGAAGAGTACTGGATGAACGCTATAGGAAAATGAATTTAAATTATTGGAAGCAGGGTAACAGAGTACTGGAAACACTGTATGCAGTGGGTTTGCAATCCAAGTACAGATTTAAACCACAATGGCCCTATTAACTGAAAACCAATTCACAGGTTTGGTTGGGGGGGGTTTAGGTAACTTGCCAATAGTTAAGAACATGCTAACAAAGCATGTGGCCCAAGACGCTGATGCTCAAAGTACTAGTGAACATTCAGAAGGTCCTTAACGATGACTACATTACATTTGTTTCACAGAACAATTCTGCTTTGAAGCCAACATATGCACACTGGAAAGTGCGAGTTATACTAAAGAAATGCCCTAAATGTTTTAGATTTAGATCCACTACACATATCAGTGTTGCTTTAAGATGCCTGTAATTGGAATGTACGACAGCTTGCATCTCATGCACTGGTGCAATGCAGTGCTTTTTTTCCCGAATAGAATCTCAACACATTTTCTTTAGCACACTGCTTCCATACTGGGAAATGTGAAAGGGTATGGCAGTAGCTAAATAGTGCTGGTCTGATTTCTCTACCAGTGCGGTGCATTGGGAAACCAAATAATATGCAGCAAAACGTAATGCACATCCAGACAGACTTATCCATCCTTCCCACCACTGCTCTTCTGCTGCATCTCTTTGCAGTTCCCTTCATTGGCTTCCATTTCACCTTAGAATCAAACTCAAGCCCCTGTGTGCTTTGCCTTCAAATCCCTCCACCGTTCTTGTCTTACTTACCTCTGATCTGGTAGAAAAATATAGCCCAGCTGCTCTCTTCACTCAAGACTTTTCTAGACTATTTTTTTTTGAGTTGCCCCAACTCTCTGGAAAGGTCTTTCTTATCCTATTCCGCTTGCTCCTACTTTCTGGTCATTTTTAGAAAGACACTTAAAACCTATTTTTTTTTTAAACTTGCCTACCCATCTTCTTCTGTCTTCTAAAACCCTCACTTCTTCCCACCACTACATATCTCCCCTCCTATAGTGTGTTACTCCCCCACCTCATAGATTGTAAGTTCTTTCGGGCAGGGACCTCTCCACCTCATTGTCATTGTCTGTATCTTTCTGTCATTTGCAATTCCTATTTATTGTACAGCGATGTGTATTATGTTGGCACTATATAAATCCTGCTTATTAATATTAATAATAATCCATGCATATGCACCGTACCAGGGCATGTGTGAATGGGCCATAGGGATTCAATAAGAATAATTGAAGGTTTGTAACTTAGGGGCTCTGTTCAAAACTGTTTAGCACCATCTGTGTGTGCCGTTAACCACAAAGAGGGGCTGGGGTGTGGTGCAAGAACACAGCAGGACTGTCAAAATTACAAACCAGAGCTGGCCTAGGGGTGTGGTGAAACAAAACACACAAGTGGTGAACAGACCAGTAGTGGACTAGCTGCCTTGTGAAAGAACTGACTACAGTAGATTCCAGGCACAATGTACATCCAAATGATGTTCTGTATTTCAAAATCACAATCCTAGTTATGCAAATGACAATGTCAGCATGAATCTGTTTCTGAGTCTTGAATTTGTGGGAAAACCTAAAATCCTAAAAGACAGAGTTTCGATTTAAAATTTACATTAAGTATGTAACAAATGTAGACTATATTATGAATGCAAAGCTGCCAGCTTTTTTATAGGGGACATAAACATAAAACATCGCAGAAGCTTTTAAGATTTTAATACAAAGCATAGATGCTAAAGTGATATGACATTGGAATTTCTAGTAGCAAACCAAGCAAACAGCAAACCAAATAGGTTTTAAAATATGATATACACATCCCATGATAAATTCCACTGCTTGTCCTTGAAGATCCTTTTCCCCCACAACAGCATAAAACCAGTTATTTTAGGATTGTGCTGTGAGGGAAAATTTGATGCTTTTACAGTAGTTCTGCATTGCAGGCCTCTGGAGGAAAGCGGCCATGTGACTACAGCATGCTGCCACATGTGATGTACAAACAGAATGGCAAAAAAACTATGCTTACTTTTAAAAGCTTCTGTGGCTCCAGGCGCATGATTTTTATCCGGGTGAAATTTTAGTGCAAGTTTCCGATAGGCTTTCTTTAGGTCTTCCTCTCCAGCATCATTACTCACACCCAGAATCTCGTAATAGGTTTTACAGCTCTTTATTCTGCAAGGACACAAATGTGGAATGTTTATTGTCTATGTATGCACTGACTGCCATTAGTTCTGCCAATCAGGTACACCAATTCATAACACTATCATATCTCTATCCTTATATTCACACCATTCCCTTCTTTTGTATACATTTTTGTATTCCTCCAAAAAATTTGCGTCTTAAAAAAACAAAACAAAGACAAGGCTTGTTGCGTCACGGCTATTAAAACAGAATAGGTGAGCAGAGCCTCTCGGGATACCTTTGTCACACACCCCAGGAGGCTCCTTCTGCGCATGCCCCAATTTCGGAGGACTTAATTGGGGGAAAAAAAATGCTGATCTCACTGCACTCTTTTTTCCCTATCTACAGTTAGGTCCATAAATATTTGGACAGGGACAACTTTTTTTCTAATTTTGGTTCTGTACCACAATTATTTGTTCAACCCACTGAATTAAAGCTCAAAGTCGGCAGTTCAACTGCATGTGAGTTGTTTCATTTAATAGTAACTGTGGTAATGTACAGAACCAAAAATAGAAAAATTTTAGGTCCATAAATATTTGGACAGAGACAAGTTATGTCCAACATATGGAGAAGGAGAAAGAAGGATAAAGAAGATGGCTGCCTCTGTGCCGGGAGGAAGAAGGATACTGGGACGACGCGGGACCTGATCGAGGAATCTGTGGGATTAAAAGCAAATGTGATTTTTTTATTTTTCGGTTTAATTCTGCTACTATAAACTACAATACATTAATCCATACAATATTTTCAATCCATTTGATAATCAATTCCTTGAACATATAGAAACTGAATAAGGCTTAGTCTACACAAATGTTTTCCCCAGCTTTTATCCTGAGTCTTTAAAATTCCAATGCACTCCAATGAACTAATCTACACCAGGACGTTTCCTTGAAGTTCCTTTATGAGCGTTATCTAGAACACTGCTTGCAACGTTTAAGAAATTTAAACGCAGGGTTAACTCTGAAAATCTCTTCAAAAACGTGGGTGAACACGAGTAAACGGTTCCAGTGATTTCAATGGGGCGTTTTCCTGCGTTTATAAGTACTTGAAACATAACATGTTAAAAACACGGGAAACTGCGGCATAGCATTCCAAGTTTCTGGATTGAACACTGCAACAGCATGTATGGATCTCATCCCTAAGGATCTGGACTACCTGTACAACCCAAGCAGACTGCATGTACTACCTCATGTCACTGTACAGTACCAGTAGGGACTACTAGCAGACTGATGATAAAAATTAAAAAATAAAAATGATCACAATCACATTTTCCTCCTAACTGGACAAAATTGGTATCCTTAAAGTTTAATTGACTTGAAGTTATACTACATTAATTGATGGTTCTCTTACTTTTTTAAGCAGTGTAATAAAGTCGTCATAAAAACTTAACAAGACAGGTAAAATGAGTGTCACATACAGTAGAAGCTCTAATATTCAATGCATACAATAAGGTTGACAAGTTGCACTGTGCACTTTCTTCATGAGAAATGAAGGAAGACAAATAAATGAATATAAAAATATTATACCATCTGCTTTAATAGATTGGAATGCACTACCAAAATTAGTGAACATTTACAGATAGGAGAACGTTGACTATATTCATAAAATATTAAAATACATATTCATAAAATACATTCATAAAAAGTCCCTGAATGTTACCATTGAGGTAAAATACAGTTATCTAATAAAGCCTACAAAAATAAGAAAAAGATCAGTGGATTACCTCTGCATTCCTATTAAATCCAGCAATAACTGATAATATACTATACCGTAAGCATTGATTGGCGAGTACCACAGCAGCGGCTTATGACCGTTACTGTCCTTTATGTTCCAGCTGGTAATGCTTTGTATGGTTCAATGTAGTGTACAGCTATATGGATCGGCCATGTTCCTCACCTTCCATGACTGACAACAGGGCATTCCTGATTAAGGTTTGATCAATGTCAGTCAACTAAGGATGACTTTTTTTAATAGATTTTTGTTTAATTCTGCATTTTTATCAAATCAAAAATTAAAAATAGTGACCAGTGCCGGGACAGTCTGTACTGGGGGGATTGTCTACAGGTAGACCACATGTTATAAAGGAGACTAGTCCTTTGCCATTTGCTTGCTTTGATTGAGCCTAGCTTGCAAAGATCAGTTATTCCATGGGCTGTGTACACATGTAACATTTTTGACACCGGAAACACTCTTTCATGATTGTTTCCAGTGACAGATAAATGAGCACTGGATGCTCATAGCCCGCTGTGCTCTAATACCTCAACTTGTATAGCGATCATTGTAGATTGTAGTTCATGGATTTGTTCAGACGGATCTATAAACAACCTTGGGCAACTACAGTACACGTCAGATTCTCACCTGGGACAAGCACAGCCATTCGTCCTGGGCGATAATCATGTGACTAGTATACATAGCCTTCGAATGAATAAATGGAGAAAAGGTCCTCTGTCCATAACATGCACTATAGATAAGTTTTTGGGTAGAAATGAATACTCTATAGAGCAGAGGTTGCCAACCCTTCGGACCTCACAGACCACTAAATCCACAGAATCTGGACCGAGCATGCGCAGGGAGTCGCGTGTCACTCAAAAGTGAAGAAACTTCCCCCAGAGTGATGCGAGGATGCCAGAAGCCACCCACTCTCTCATCACAGCTCAGACCTGCTTGCTAAACATCCTAGGGGACAGAGCTGCGGCCCACCAAAATTTTCTCACGAACCACCGGTTGGCGACGGCTGCTATAGAACAACCTAATCTACCTTGTGATGTAATGACTAGGAAGAGCATCCACCGAGCAGAAACTGGATTTTTGTATTCCCTATTGTAAAGGTCTCAAGCTTCTGTTTTCTGTACACAAGATGCTCACTATAGTTTCATTTAATTGAAACCCTTAAATGTACGTCTAAGGAAAGCTACTGAAAAAGGACGTAAGAGATATATTCCCAGGTATACAGATTGACTCTTGCAGGCGATTGCAAGAGAAACCAATGCAGAACTGATTATGCAACCCTTGTAGAACTATTACACTTGACAATACCCAAAAGGACAGAGAGACTTCTGCATTTCATTACTACAGAAAAAAACACTTGTTAATCACACAATTAAGCGTTTAAAAATAACAAATCAAAAAGTAGGCCAGGCCATTAATTAGAAAAGAAATAAGTTAACATACTCTCAGATTATATCTTAACATCACAGTCTACTACATTTTAATAAAGACTGGCATTAAAGCAACCAACTAAAAACCCAATAGACATACATATATCCAAGTGGTTACCTGCAAACAATAGATATTTCTGTCTATCCAGTCCTGAGATTACACAGAAAAGTCCTGTCTGGCAGGAGGGAGCAGACATATCTTTCTCTGATGGTATTTTACTTACAGGTCCTATCCTAACCTCCCACCTCATAACTGAACACTGAAAAAGAAGTAGTACACTGATAAGCTCATCTCTCCGTCAACCATCTATATTCTCCTATCAGCATGGTTTTCAAACTGCAGTAAAACTGAATGGCATGCTGAGATACTTCTCTCTCTCTCCCCCTTATTGAAGTCTATTGTGCAGAGAATGCAAGGTGCTGATACCTCATCTAATTTAGGTAATAAAGTGCTGATGTAGTATTAAATACTGTTCTGCACTAATTTGTGCTTTTTATATGAAGCTCAGTTTTAATTTTCCTGCTTTTTTTTTCTTTTACAGGTAATTTCTTCGGGTGGAAAAACTTGTCAGCTACATAAAAAAGCAACTTGACAGTAAGCATTGGGTGGATTATTGGGTGGGCAAATTACACCAGAGGGTGCTCAGATTGCTTTCTAATCTACACCTTAAGTCTGAGCATGTGTTGGGGGGTCACACACAGTGATCAAGATAAGAGACACAGAATCTGGCTGTCCAGTCCCTAGGACATTCAAGTAATAAGTGCAATTTAGGCAGCAATCTTTCCTGCATGAAGTACTTTAAACTGATTACCAGTGACAAAAGAACTCTGAAAAGACACGTTGCCATTTAAGGAAACTGTTATAAGGCAAAAATGTACATTACCATTGCTACTAATTTATAAACAGGTTATTTACCTGGCGCTATCTCAGGCTTCAATACTTTATTTCACTCACACAAATCAAACACACACCAGGTCAATTTCTTAACCTAGTCTCTAGCTTTATGTAATAGCAAACTGAATAAACATGGCAGGAAAAGGGGTAACATCTTAAATAGAACAGGTCTTTACTGGCTAAATAACAAAGACCCACATTTTATGTTTACCAGGAAACACATAGGTTTGGCACAGCTGACACTCCCTCTATAATTGCTAGTTATGTCTATTTCGGAGTAAAATAATTTCAAGAGTCAATGACCCTGAACAAGTGTTACTTTACATTAGGATATTTGTTCCCCATGTCAGAAAAAGTACTGAAGCAGTTCTGATTTGCATGATAGCCAGGTAACTAGCATTTTTCACAATAAGTTCAGCAATGGTAATTTATATCATGTTTGCCCTATTCGCTCATTAGAACTGAATCTGTGCTTTGCCCATGCAATCCAAAGCAATAGGTGCTAGTAACTTCCCACCTCCCCGTCAGTACATATTACCATTCACTTCAATGTTCACCTACTAGCAAGAAAAACCTATTTAAGTCCACACCATGCTAGGGACTCATTCATGTGGTAGTGCTGGGACAACCAGCAAGTATAAGTCACCCCCATCCCCATAATGAGAAGTACCAAGTATTTCTCTTTGTTCCCAGAAGGTGAACAGAAAAGCATAGGTAGGATAAGTTGCAAAGAAGAGGGCCAGAGCACAGGTACACTTTTTTATTGTCCCAATCTTGTAAACTGGAAAATCTGATTAGATAAGCGGTCAATGATCTCTAAAAAAGCATGCATTCTCCAAAAAGAACCCCTGCTCCACCGCTCTAATAGATTCATTAGAAGTGTAAATATACCTTTGCACGCCTTCCATCTGCTCCTTCGTGTAACTCTTTCCAGTATCCCCAGCAGCATTTTCTTTCTCCGCATTTTGCTTGGATTGCTCTTCTACATTTGTGGCCTTTGCCGTTTGAGGTCCATTTTTTGTTGTACCATCGTCTTTTTCAAGTTTTGCCAGCAGTTCTTAAGTAGGAAAACAAAAGGAATAAACTAAAATACATGCAAAGCTGTGATTTAAATTATAGGATGACAACTTTAAACTGTGTAGCAGAGACAAGCTTTCTGCATGAATGGCAAGAATCCACCTGGTATTCTCCATGGGGCTTTTTTTTTTACAGAGGGGCTGCCTGGCATCCAAGAAACTGCAACTTGTTTGTTCAGGGTAGAGAACGAAGGTGCCATGGTTCAGACAAAGTGTAAGGGATTCAAGCAGTGTACTAATGCTAAAGAATTGTTATGGGACATTTTAAGGTTTATGTGCTTATTAAACAGAGCTAGAGGGAGTTACAGAATACAGCTGCTGTAAAAGTTACAGTCAGAATGGAACCCTACTGTCTCAAGGGAAATCATGCAGGA
>NC_092860.1:89529950-89535715 GCF_032062135.1 Pyxicephalus adspersus
CAGTGTCTTGGGAGGAAGGGGATCCCCCATCAGAGATCTCCCCGCGGCAGCCGAAGGGAACCACAACAAGGAGGCTGAAGAGCCGCATGCGGCTCCGGAGCCGCAGGTTGCAGACCCCTGCATTAGGCGATTCTGAACTCCTAAAATTGCTTTATCTGATTAGAGAAAAAAAAATACTTTTCATATAAAGGAAAAAAAGATATCAATGTTTTCATGCAGCCCAATCTTTCTAAAACTTCACCTAAACTGTGTTTTAGCCTTACAAAGCAAGCGCAATGGTTTATTTTTCAGCTGGCTGTGTCTTTCAGGAAAAATCCTCCTGATTTATGTTCCACCAGGTACACAGGACATTAGTAGAAACCTGAAAAGGGTTCAAAACGTTTCCCAAAGCATTAAAAATGAAAAAGTTTTAGCTTGTGTCCCATATCAGCTAATATGGCCATTAAAGCATGCAGCCTAAACCGTAGAAACAAGCATTCTGTAAAGTGGACAAATGACCACAGAACTAGATTTTCCAGTCCTTCAGGGTGATAGCAGAACACAGTATATATACTGATGATTCCAACAACACAAGGAAATGTCAGTGATCAAACAGTCAATCCTAGATCATGTCTCATCAGTGTGTTATTCAGGTCATGTAGGCACCACATCATATTACTAATTTATAGGTGAGAGATAAGTCAGCATACATTGCAGTGACCGGCTCAGCCAGTCTGACCCATCATGAACCTGCATAGATCTTGAAATATCAGACATAGTTTACATATAAACAAATTCTACACATTTATGGATTGCCTACAACAAGATACAGCTACAAGTAAAACAAGATATGATGAATGAGTACAGTGTGAGAGCTATAAAGACTTCAATATCTCCTAATTACAAGACATATAGATGGGAAACACCATTACAACTCATGAAATCCTATAAGCATGAATTCCAAAGGGCCTGTAAATCACATGAACCTATGTTAATAAATGACTGGCATCAGTCATCCATTATATAAAGCCCATCTATAGTACACAGAGAGTAGAGAACCCTTAATCTGGCTCCGGTTTACTGCTGTCTAGTTCTTTTTAACAAAAGATTCAGATCACTCTGAAAAAATAAGGAAAATAAAAATTGATTGTCACTTTTAAGATCTATAGTAGTTTGGGCACTGGTAATCAATAGAGCTACCCATGATCTATACCATAAAGACTGCTTATTTGAAGCCTCTGTACCTATTACCGTAATGTAGTCAGCCTGCCTATATAGTAATAAATGTTCTGTATGTTTAGTTTGTGTGGACAGCACCCGATATTAACATGCAGTAAGCCAGCTTTCAGACCGTTCCTCCTAATACTGCTCCAATCCACAGGACCATAATGAAAGAAGACAGATATGCAGCCTTCAATAAACATCTACCTAAACAAAACATTTTACCTACACTGAAGAAAAAAAAAAGTGTATACAACAAAATGGCCCAAGGCACATTAACAGGAAGTGAAATATGTATCCCGTTTTATACAACTGTATATAAAACAAGTGTGCCCCTTGCAAGGTATCCCCACCCCTCACTTTTCTGGTGACAGTTTGTCTATGTTGTCAACCAGTTTTATTCTCAACAAGCAGAACTAATCCTGCTATACTCCCCTGTGCCCGCTCCAACACATGGCACCGCCACCTTCTTGTCTTCCTGGGTATGATCTTTGGCCATCTTGATTGGCTGAGCAGGAACGACTTAATTCCCACAAAGACTAATGGGAGTTTGTTTATTCCGGCAAGTGCAGGGGAAGAATTGAATTGCCATATATCCCAGCAAACAAAGACACTTTACCTGGAGAGATTAGGCAGGTAGGAGGGATTGTTTGCAGAAGGGAGAGCACCTGTCCTTTTCTGCAATTACCTGTCTGAGCATTTTTGAGCAGCTCCACATGCAAAACTTAAGTGTACAAGCCCGCCATACTTGGCTGCTGGGAATAAACTCCTGTGCACATATGGGAGAGTTAGCACAACAAAGGCCAATAAAGTTGGCTGAAGATCCTGAACCCAGAAAAAAAAAAATCAGGAGAAGATGCTGGTGCTGACAAAGAGCAAGGAAAGGTAACTATGCCTTACCCAAACTTTTACCCTGAAAGGAAACCTTGAAATTATTTTCAGGTCCCAGAAAGCCCCAGTTTAAACCAATTTATTTGGGTTGATGGGGTGAAAAAAGCATTTTCGAATTGGTGCCGAGTGAAAAGAACATCTTCCCCCATAGTGGTGGATAGAATACCATCTTTATAGACAACTAAAATCATCAGAGCTCATCCAGTAGCATCGGCTCCTTCATCAAATAGAAGACCAGTCTACTACAATTTGAGGACCCTACAGCAATCTCTGGAGGGGCACTGAGCTTCCTTGTTACCCTGTATAACAATGGCTGATGTTGATGGTTAGGGGTTAATAAACGGTTCCGAGGAATAGGTGGCGCTGTAGACTGTGTTGTGGTGGAACATCATTGGCCAGTGTTCAGCAGGCATGGAACTAGAACCAGGTGATCCACTTCCATAGTGGTAAGCCATTATTGGTTAGGTTCTGCCACTGCATGGCTCTCTGTACTAGTTTCTGATTGGCTGGGAATGTTAACACACATTCCAGCATTTGTGAATTTTACACATGACCTTTACCAGGAATAGGAATCTGAGCATTTCTTGGTCATCTATTTACCTATGATCAGCAGTGTTATGAATTCATAAAACAGAGATCATTGTGCAGCTAGCTGTGTCCCACAACATGCTCTCTGCATAGCACTATGAAAAGCACTCTATAAAACAGGCCAGTCACGTGATGTAGGTAAGTCATGTGACTGTGATCTCCCCCTGTGATGCAGTGCTGCCCACTTACTAATGTGCAGGTAATGGCCATGGTGAGGTCATAGCACTTCCTATTACAACACATTATTCTATTGCCAATGTCAGAAATAAATCCCGGTATATCCTGTCACTATGACACATCGCCTCCATATACCATCGTGTACAATGACAAGGCTGCCATAAGGAAGCACAGCTCTGCCCCATCTGACCCTTCTTCTCAGCCCACCCAACCACTAGAAACAGGCTCACCCCGGGCCTCTGCGCTGGGATACAGCTTCTCGGCTTTTTTCAGGAATTTCCTGGCCTTGTCTCGGTGTCCGGCAAGCAGCGCTGTCTTGGCGATCTGTAAGCACCGATTGGCCTCATCTTTATTACTCTCCATGATCCTGGGGCTCCTCTACTCCTCCAGCCCCGGCGCTGAGCTTACTCACTGACAGCGAACGGCGACTGAGGGGGAGGGATAATGTATAGCAGCCCCTCCTTCAGGAAAAACCTGCAGCCAGCACCATCTTGCTACACCCAATCTCCAAACCGGAAATGTGCTTCCGCACACGCACAGCGACGTCATGAGCACGTACGCCACGCCCCCAACGTCAGTTAGGCTGCTGCGTTACAGGAGGGTGACCTCGAGCTAGTGTTACCCCTTACAGAGAGGTCGGTGCATAGACATGTGTGCTGGGGAAACATGGAGGTGTATTGACTGCATTTTCTGCCCTTCCCTATCCCCAAATAATGTCACCCTGTCAGCTCTTAAAACAATGTACATATATTTATAGTGATACGACTATAGACTATATGTAAAACTTAGTGTAATATGTCAGTGCTATATAAATACTGTATATTAATCATAATAATAAAGTGACCCCATCATAAAGAGACCCGCTGTAAGCTGCCATTGCTGACCTTGTTGTAAAAGATTCTACTTGCTTGGATGTGAATCTTCTGACTTTATTGATTTCACCTGACTCAAATGTGTGACAATTATCCTGACACCTGAGCTATATCCTCATTCTGAGTCATTCACAAGGCGATCAGAACACCAATCAGACAAGCTTTGTCCTCTTTAGAAGGCTTTGCATAGAATGAGCCCTAATACTTTTTTGGCAGCCCACATTCCCTCCTCCTTATTTCAGAATTGCAGTTTATATGAGTCTGTTCAGCACTGGAAACTTCTGGGAGTGTCCCCATCACATGCTGTGCTTCCATACTCTGAATCTAAATCAACTGACCGAGCCGATCTTTTTATTTGGTGCTCCTATTTTACTAAGCTCCTGGATTGTAACCTCTTCGGGGCTGTATCACAACCTGTATCTGTCTGTCATTTGCAACCCATATTTAATGTACAGCGCTGCACAATATGTAAGTGCTATAAAAATCCTGTTTAATAATAATGTTGGTCTTTGAGCACTGAAGGTGAAGAAGCCATGTGGTACCTTCCCTGAATGAAAGCCGATTGTCTTCACATGAGCCACCACTCCCTGGTCTATGGGTGAAAAGGCTGTTGGAGTATAGAGTAAGACATGTAATTAACCTCCCCAGCAGTAACCCCAAGTGTGACTAGCTAAACCAATGTAAAACAATAGTAAATAGAGCCTTACCTGATCCGCCGGCATCCTTCGCGATCCTGATCTTCTCGTTTCCTTCGACCAGCGTCCTCTGCATCTGCTGAGTCACCGGGAGTTCCCGGTGATTTCGGTATGTGCGGACGTTGCGTTGGGGGAGTGGCAGGAAATTCAAAATAACTAATAAAGGCAATACAGCTGATTTAAATGTTTAAAAGCAGTACATTGTCCTTCATAAAAATTTATTTTACAGTATAATATAATAGTATGAGTATATTATTTATATTTGATAAAAGTATAATTATATAAATTTTATATATTTTTTTATTTACCTAATTTATTATTTTGACATGATTTTGTCTCAAACGTTATTATACTATAAAATAAATTTTCATGAAAAACAATGTACCGCTTTTAGACATAAAAATTCGGACAGAAATGAACTGCCCAAAAGGTTATTGAGCAAGGCAATGTTTATTATCCTAATAGCCATGTAAGAAAAGGGAAGTTCATGATGACTTTCACATTGTATCATCAGTCCCATCGGCATTTACATACAAAGGTAGTCCCCAGGTTAAGGACATCCAACATAGATACAAACTGTGTGCAGGACAGAGGCTTGGAGGGGCCGGTTTGCATGTCTTACAGAAGAAATGTTTTGCTAAACACAGCTGAGACTGAGCACTTCTGCAAGCACAGCTTGATCCAGAAGGTAATGAATGCCTAGGCTTCATAAAGTTTTTTTTTTTTGCTTTGTTTGTGATTAACTCTCAGTGAGGATTTTATACAGTAACTGACATGCTGCCTTATAATATGTTGAGACAAACATCTGTCCTTATTGCATTTATTAAAATAACGTACCTGTTTTGACTTACATACAAATTCAACTTGGGAACAAACCTACAGTCCCTATCTCATACGTAACCTGGGGACAACCTGTAAAATTTGTTTGTCATGTCCCTCCACAGTATCCATTACAGAAGTGGAGAATTTTTGTCACAGTACAAGATCAGCACAGGAAACACATTTTGTGAGCAGAAAGGCTCCTTGTTGAAGAGGCAGATTAGGTGCCCCATTCATAAAGCAGTATTATGGCTTTATAACAATATCACTTATTGAAAAGAAAAAATAAATCTGCACATTTTTTAAAACACAGAGAGCAAAGATATCTGCCACCTGCACACCACTGCTCCAAATGGTATGAATGGGACAGAGGTAGTATACATACCAGTGAGGTGGATAGCTATATCTGCTCTCCTTTCTGGATGTGCCCCATGTCTTTTTGGCAATAAATTACTTCAAAACTTTTTGTTTCCAAACATCTACTAATGTTACAAAAAATCCCTAAATACAGCCATGGAACTGT
>NC_092860.1:89536180-89540975 GCF_032062135.1 Pyxicephalus adspersus
TGCTTTTGATACAAAACTATTAAACCTGATGGAAAATCATTTACGCCATGGAACCCATGTCATTTTTTTAAATTTGTGCAGCCATTGGGAAAAAACTAGATACTTTATCTATTTAAAAGCAGATATTGTTAATGCAAATACTTGTAAGTCCCCAATGCTGGTTGTAAAATGAACAATGATCTCTTGTATTTCTCTGCATATATATGGGGAATATATTTCATGGAGGTGACTTGATGCAACACAGTGGCTTTATATACATTTTCAAATTAACAAAAATACACCCCTTACTGAAAGTTTAAAGGAAAAGGTCCCCATTTGCCAGCTTATAAAAAATATAAGAACTGTACTTAAAACAGTACATTTGTACGTCCTTAGATTAGGGAAGGAAAATTAGAGTTAACCAAGTTAACTGATATATACTGCCACAAATTTTCTCTGTGCATCAGATCATGAAAGGGTCCCCTTCCCAGCACCACATTTTCATCTTTCCTTAACTATCCTGAAATCAAAGTATATACCCAATCAAAGCATATACCTAGATACCCTACTTGCACATAGAGAGGATTGTTTGACCCTTTAAAACTGATCATGAGGCAAAGGTGGCCTTCTGTTTGCACTTTCACACATTTTCATTGAACTGTATACAGCTACAGATCATTTTATCTGCCCTACAGCAATATTTTACATATAGAGCGAGATATCCATCATCTGTCCAGCCAATGCCATCTGATGTGCATCATGTCTATGCCCACCAGCAATTGTAGCCTTTATGAGGGCATCCAATTCTTCATCACCTCTGATGGCAAGCTGCAAGTGGCGTGGTGAAATACGCTTCACTTTGAGGTCTTTAGAAGCATTCCCTGCCAACTCAAGCACCTAGGGGAAAAATAGTTTAATATGGAGTGCGAAAATAATTCAGAAGCATCCAAGACAGTCAAGCCAATGGCAAAAAATAGTTTGTGGACAACAGAATACCCAGTTTTCATTTTTATATCCTAGTCTCAGACATCATACAGCACATTTTCTACCATATTGTTCATATGAACTAAGATTGCGCAGTGGGCTAGTCATCACAGACCAGGTATTTACAATCATTTGACTAATTACATTGCTGGATACAAATTTAAGGTTTTTTTCTTTACATTTACCAACTGATCAAACAAATCACAATCTTTTAGAAATAATGTAAGCATTGGTCTGTTACAGACATGAATACACAAATATCTGGGAAAATGGAAGCTACATGCACATATCTACAACCTCATCTCACCCAGGAGAAAAACGGACTCACACCTCAATTTCTGCATTTGCTGATGGCAGACTCTATAGGTGCAAAAAGTCTATAAAGGGCAATTTAAATAGTAGATAAAATTCTCCTACCTCAGCAGTAAGATACTCCAGTATGGCCGCTGTGTACACTGCAGCGGTTCCCCCAACACGTCCATGACTGGTTGTTCGGTTCTTCATAAGTCGATGAATTCGTCCAACCGGAAACTAAAGATTAAAAAGGTTTTCAGAACAGATGTATGTACCTAACACTTTACCATAATAACTGCACAATAGACTACAATTGATTAGCAACTCTTGCCCTTATTATACAACTGCAAGTGTAAATTCTGGCAGTGCAAGGACCAGATGTACTGCTCCTAGAAAATAGCTGCATGTGGTCCAATGTAATAGAGTTTAGTATTCTTGTGAGACAAGATAATATAACAAGCAATGATTTAAATTTTTTTCTTCTTAAAAACAGCTGATCGCACACATGTGCAGTGAGATCTGCACTTTTTTTTTTCCCCACAGTTACAGCAGTTAAGTCACCCAATCTTGTGCCTGCACAGTGTTAAATCAGGTGACTTGGGTAGAAGGCAGAAGTAAGTAACGTAGATGGTTTACAGGACTATAAAGGACCCAACCCAGGAAACCTCTGTAGGAATCTATGGATCTGCAAAAGGGGATTCCCCCCACCCGTTTTTCTGCGTTTTATGTTTTAGGACGCGCAAAGTTTGTCAGCGTATTCATTTGAATAGATAGACCAACACCCTATTTCACAAAAATGTAGGGAATGCAGAACACAGAAACACATTGCATTGCCTTCAAACAGTTGCTCTTTACAGTAAAGCATCCATAAACAGAGTGCAATAAAAAGAGAGAGTGCTGACCATGGATTGTCCTGGTCACTAAAGACACATGTACATTTTACTGCCCCCTGCTCCTCTTCATACTGGGTGCTGGGGCTAATAAGCATAACGACAGGTCACAAACTCATAGAAAAGAAACAGAGCTTTTCCTCAAAATAAAGCAATGTTATAAGCTTTCCCAGAAAGGCTAAAAGAAAAACTTTCAAAGGCTGGCAAGCCAACATTATTTTTAGGCAGGAATAGGCAGTTGTGGCCCTCAGTAGATATCATGTACCACCAGCCCCACCCCCCCTCCATCATTTAGATTTGTTGCCCTGTTTTATTGGAATATAACACAACACTATACAAATTAGATAACGTCAACAAAAAAAAACAAAAAAAACATACTGCTACAGCTTAGAATCTAGCTAGGGATTTAAGTAGCTAGATCTTATGCATAAAATATTTAAAGAGGACTGATTACCAAGTGTTTTTTGTAAGCGGCCATTGCTGAATTGATTCTAAAGTCACACACCTGAGAATCATATAGATATCTGTGTAACAATTAGCTGAACACCTGAGCTGTATCCTCCTGGGCCAGGGATTCAGAAAACCAATTAGGAAGGCTGAAAAGGTCATAAATGGCATTTTACGTAATCTATATTTACAAGTCCTAATTCAAGTGTTCACCTAACATCCTGTTTTGGGTTTCTCTTTCCTTACTGGTTGCTCAGCAATTCTAGTGCAATTATAGGTTTAATCAATTTGACTTCAGAAACAAACAGTGTTACCCCCCCTCGCCCCTTGCTACTAGCCCTGCAGCTGTCATTACTACTTGACTATTGTTAATATGGATTGTTCCTACTTCATGTGTTAATACTACTACCTCTGTTACCAATTTACTTGCACAGGTGAGCATTGGTGTGTTTAGTTCCATTTTAGAGAACACCAGTCATGACAGCGCACAGGTTCAGCTTTTCTTACCTGTAGACCTGCTCTAGCGGAGCGGGTAACAGAGGATGCCTTGGATTTTCCAGAGTCTTTACCAGCTTTACCACCAGCCTGTGTAGGGACAGCACAATATTACACAATAAGCAAGTCTCCTAAGAATTCTACTCTCAAGAAAGTGTCTGCATTATTAACAAAGAAAAGCTGCCACACAACATTGTATACAAATATTTTACGGTCCTAGCTTTACAACCACTATAATGCAATACAAAGAAAACAAGCACGTAGATATTGTGCAAGTTTTTATAGGAAGGAAACGGCACATGTTGTTGCATTACACTTCTTTCCCTAAGTCGTGTGCTTTGCATACATTTCTAGACATTAGTGAACCTGTACCAGTTTTTCTCTCAACCGGAGTTCCTTCAAGGGTTTCTAGGGGTCCTGGAGCAATTCATTTCTGCCTCTTCACCAATGATAAGGGGGTTCTTCTCATGCTGACCACCAATTATAAGCCATGTCCACAAAATGAATATACATAAAAGTCCCTAACACCCCCAAGACAAGGAAAACTCCCAATTTGCCAGCAACACACAAGGTGAATGGGCCCTTATTACCCCCCCAAACTGGCCAAAGCAAGGGAGGCTCCACCCCCCCAACAAAATTATGGGGCCCTTATCACCCCAACCACTAAAGAAGGGTCCCCATTATGTTAAGTGGGGTGTCTCTACCCACACCAATGGAAGAGACCCCCATATTCCCAAGTTAAGGGGCCCTTACACCCTCTACCACAGTAGAGAAGACCAATATGAGTGAACACATGAGGTTATCTCTCATTATTATGACTGAAATGTCATTTAGCACAGCCATCACCCCCCCCCCATATGTATATTTACTGTACAGAACACATAATATAATTCTTATTTCCTCACACTCACATGAAGGGATTTCCATGTCTGACTAAGGCTGCTCTAGACTATACCATAAATCGCCCTCCATTGCTGTAACACACACCTAGATGTACATTACTATTTATTCAGCTTGTGCAGCAGCAATATGGCTGCCAGTCTATGTATGTGGGGTGTATAATGGGTGTGCACCTGTCTGTACACTTTGACCAGGTGAGACACAGGCTGCAGCTTCTAATAATGGAGGGAACCGACACAAGCTCCCGCCCACACAAGGCATGAACACAGCATACATGCAATGCTCCCACCCAGCACACACTCACCATTGTCTTCAGTATTACAGCGACCCTGGCATTAAACACAAAATCATCCCGCCACACACAGCCGCTTTATAGGAATCCACCGCCGTTCAGGAAACGGGATCACTGGCCGACCAATAGAATACGTCAGCGTGCAGAGAAGGCGGGGCCTGTACGGGAGGAGGCATAGTGGGCGATGCATGTGCGGGAGGATGCATATTGGGCGGGGCCTGTGCGGGAGGAGGCATAGTGGGCGGAGACTAGTAAGGAGAAGAAGATATGTTGCTTGTTTAGTTTATGCAAGGTTCCAGCAATGGTGGGGAGGGGCCATGTTGTGTCTGGGGACCTGAGCAGATGTGACTTTTATACAGAGGGGTTCTGACTGTCTAATCTGTATTCTTGTTTCAAGTTAAGAGTGCAGAGTACCCTATGGACGTCATTAGGGCAATTGACTTTGACAATAGGGCATTCTTGCTGAACAATGATTATATATGTATATAGACACACACACAGACACACACATATA
>NC_092860.1:89541250-89642226 GCF_032062135.1 Pyxicephalus adspersus
CCTCAGCCAATAGAGACCCCCACAGGGTCAGTTGGATGACCTTTACAATGTACTGCTTCCATTTATGTTTTTACCTGTCAAAGCCTTGTGTGCACATTCTAAATCCCTCAGACTGCAGCTGGGCACCACTAACTTGGATGTGATGTCTGCAGCCACAGCAGAATCAGAGACCTCACCTAATTTACAGGCTATAGTAGTTTTTTACTCCTACATAAAAGATTATGCAGGGAGGAGAGCAGAGTAGCTAGGTGAACGCAGACAGTGTGTAAGAAAATGGGCATTAGGCTTTATTATTATTATTATTAATAATAAACAGGATTTATATAGTGGCAACATATTATGGAGCACTGTACATTAAGTAGGGGTTTCAAATGACAGACAGTGACACAGGAGGAGAGGACTCTGCCCCGAAGAGTTTATAATCTAGGAGGTGGGGGAAGTAACACACAATATGATGGGAGAGATGTAGTGGTGGGAATATGGAGGGTTTTAGAAGACGGGTAGGCAAGTTTGAAAAAAATCATCTTTTAAATGAGCAGAAAGTAAGAGCAAGCTGAATAGGACCAGGAAGACCATTCCAGAGAGTTGGAGCAGCCCTAGAAAAGTCTTGTAGCCATGCATGTGATGAGGTTATGAGTGAGGAAGTCAGCTGAAGATCATCAGAGGAGTAGAGAGAGCACCTTTAAACTGAACCTGTACTTTACCCATTAAGAGCAAGGCAATAGGTCCACTTAATGGTGGCCCCATCAAGAGAAGATACTTATCATTCTTTTTCTCCATTCTATTATGTTTAGCTGCTGGCAGTGAAGTGATTCAGCTTTGTGGAAGATGCTGGTGTGAATACCAACAAATAACCTGTTGTTTTGTAAGTAAAGGTTCTTATTCAATCAAGTCATTGTATATCTGGTAGTAATTAGTCAAATTCAGCTGGACTCTTCTTGCAATCTTGAAGATGTTCTACAGTCTGTCCCAGCTGCTCTTTCAGTTTTACCTGTGTAGGAAATACCTCAGCATTTATATTCAAACTTTGGATATTAAGCATGTAGGACACTGTTGCTTTGCATGGGTAAGATACAAATTCACTTTAAGCTGGCTATTAATATCAGATTTACTACATAATCTTTCAAACAACTTGCATGGTTGAACCCATAAAAAGAATGCATATAAAGAAGGAAAAAGCTGCAAGACACCCATGGGGCCATCACCATCTATATGATGATTAGTATTATATAGCACACACATAGCTTGTGGCAGCACAATGTTTGCAATGTACAGGACAGCATGTGGAGTACAGTCATGTCCAGCATGTGACTTACAGTGTAGTAGTTCTAAGCATGTGACATGCAATGCAGCATATGGATTGTGGTGGTACACAAAAAGTAATGTACAGTTTAGAATGGCATATATAACATACATTGTACAGAGCAGTGTTTCTCAACCAGGGTTCCTCCAGAGGGTGCTAGGGGTTTCTTGAGCAATGAACAATTTGTGCCTCTCGGGTGGATTAGGTGACACCAATGACCTTATTGGCTATCTGTAATGGTGACATCCTTCCCAATAGCCAGAAGTGTAAGAGGCATTACTCCCACTGACCACCACACTAATGTACTGTAAGTTGTAGATATAGTAACTATAGTAGAGGTTTCCTGAAAACCTGACATTTTTTCAAGGGTTCCCCCATAATATAGAGGTAGAGAACACTGGTATAGAGAGCAGGTATCCAGAGTGTGTAACATACAGTACAGTGTATGACATGAGGTGGTCTGTACTATGTATTATACAAAGCAGTACAACATACGGAGTGTGTGGAGCAGATGTACTATACAGGACAGCACATAGGATGTGTTAGTGCTAAGTATGCCACAGACAGAACAGCATAGGGTGTGACATGTCACAGTGGAAAAAATGAGTTCATCCGATGAAGTGTAGCAATTCCAAGTATAAAACACACATTCAACTTGTCACATATTGTAGAATATGTGAATTATGGCAATCCTCAATATAATAAATACAGGGAAGTATCTGAAGGGTGGTCATGTACAGCACTGCGTAATATGTCGGCACTATAAAAATCCTGTTTATTATTATCAAGAATATTAATATTGAGTTATCCTCTACTGTCTCAAACAGGAACCTCCCAATTTAGAGTGTTTCTAGTTCATTCCTGTAGGAATGATTAGAGGCAGACTGGCCTATTTGCTCTGCCTAGAGCTGCTGGTCTGCATGTCTTTTTGCACAGTGGTGTTATCAGAGTGAAAAAGTGTGAAACTTGGTTTACACTGGAAGAGTAAAGGTGTTAAATATTTAGTTTTAGTAACAGGTTACATCATGTATCACCAAACATGGTATTATCTATATATACTGTTACTACTTGGATGTACAGTATTCACAATCTCTGAAAGCCAATTGTTGTCACAGCAATACAAAATGAAAGGGGTAAAAGGCAGGCTGCAGAAATCTGTGTATTATCCAGTAGAAAAATAATGAGCTTTAGGGGTGAAATCCTGACAATTCCAACTTTGAAATTGTAAAAATTGTTTGTGAAAGTAAAGTTTTGGGTCTGGCCCAAAAAATGATCATTATTCACGTACTATATATTGAGCAGTGGCAGCATGGCAGTCCTGCATGCTAGAACCAACTGTTTTCGTCTGCCACAGTTCTCTATCCTGTGTAAAGAAGAATGTAAGGACAAATCCAGTCATACACAGTAGAAGGCAGCCCATGGTTTACACTTTTTGCAGCAGCATTCACTCCTTAATGTCAATGTCCTATGCTGCAGTGCAACCAAAACTGATGCATTTTGTCTTCCTCTTCTAACTCAGCAGTTTACTGTGACTGAGAATGATTCTACTGTACTTTCATTTCTACATTCCAGATGTACAAAAGGGCCGTGTCTATACAGATGGAATTCTCTGATCTGTTAAATAGGATTTGATTGTTCTTGATAATTGTCAAAAATAACCTTAGAAAAAAGTTGTTCTTGCAACTACAAGATTTCTCCCCCAACTATATACAGAGGAAAACTTTGGTGAAACTGTTACATACTAGAAAGCACACCAGCTTGGACCCCTTAGCCCAAACCTCAGTGACCCTCTGCAGCAGCCTCTAGTCCCTCATTTCTGTGTCCTGCGATGCTGCAGTGAAGGGAAGAGGGAGTGGAGGAACTACCGATTTCTCCCTCATGCCTAACTGCCCTCATCATCACTGTCGTTGCTTTACCTGTTTTCAGATAGATTGTGAATACAAGATCCAGGACTTAGAGCTATTAAAGGTGTAATTGAGTTGCAGTGAACTTAAGCCTGATTGTCTGAGTAAGATGGAGAGAATGGCTGGGCTTCCACACACACAGAACCCTTCTCTGAATGTTTTAGATTGGTTGTATTTATTTTATATGATTTGCATTGTGCAAATATTTCCCCGCCTGCAGCAATCTTTAATATTCCTGATATATAGAGATTATCCCACGGGTTAGGTCTAGGATTCCGAATAAATATGCATGTAGTGCTTGAAATTGCACTTCGCTTACCTTTATAACCTCATAATACCCCTGTTCCAATGAAACCCATATTGTGCTGCCTGGTAGGCACTGTACAGGCTCATCCTGATCATTTTCACAGGTAAACCCTGCTTCATCCCATCCACACACGCATGATGTAAATGTATTTTTTTTTAAAAGAAAAAGTTGTATGTGAAAAGGAAAGGAATAAACTGAGATTTTGGTGCATATACAACAGGTACTATCAGATATGAGGTTGTGCATTCGCTGGAAAATTACAGCATGCCAAATAAGTGTGTGACATTGCTATATGGGAACACATCAAGAGTCCAAAAAGTACAAGGACAGTAATATTGGACTTACACCTAATACTCACTGCTTGTGGTAAACCCTAACATTAAGTGTGCAACACTACTACTGTGCAATATAGAAATAATAAAATAAAATCCTTTCCCATAAAATAGTAATCATCTACATTTAAGCAGTCAATCTTGTTTTTCCAAGAATTTATTTATTTAACATATCTTCGGGTAATGGAATTATTTCTGGTATATAAAAACAAGAATACACATTGTCCAAGTTTAAAAAAAAGTGAAAACCAGCATCAGAGTTCATTAGTGATCGCGTCCTCTGGAGAAATTTAAAAAGGGTGTGACAATCCAGTCCCAGAACCAGTGATAAGCAGCAAAATAAAAGTTGAATGGTGAAGTCAGTGCCTAGTCCATGTAGGGAGATTATACTTATACAGTTTTCTGTTGTCCTTTCTTTCCTATCAGAGACTTGTGAATGTGGGGAATGACACCTGAAAAGAAATAAAATAAATGAGTAACCTTTGTACATTGTAGTTGTATAGAGAAATGCAAGGAGAATTTATATTACTTGCTTCGTGAAAATGAAAATCATCTGAACTTGAAACAGCTAAATGTTTGAAGAACAAATATTAATAGTACTTCTGCAGCTTAAACAACCTCCTGGTAATACTTCTTGTACCATGACCTGACAAATTATTTTTATATGTAATTGATTTTTAGTAAGTCAGTGACATAGAGCAACTCTGTGTGACTTCACTGGCTGCAAGGATGATCCTCAAAATCTGCACCTTGGAAGATAATGGCCAGAACAAGCAAACACTTTCTAATTTAAATCAAAGTGCATTATACCAATTACATAACATTAGTAATTAGTAGTAAATTTTGTGCAGCAAAGGAAACAAAAAGGAGTGTTGGCCATTCCAGTCATTGAGCGTTTTCTGTTATTTTCCTGCCTGAATTAAACCTAGGGGAGATGGAACCAGGGTCATATGAACGCAATCACCTTCAATTGTCTCTTATCTTAGGCAACGCTTCTCATAATCCTGAATATTCGAATATGTCACCATATCTGAACATACACAAGTCAGAATTTAAGCCCACTTATCAAATATACTTACCACCACCAGCAATTGTAGCCTTTATGAGGGCATCCAATTCTTCATCACCTCTGATGGCAAGCTGCAAGTGGCGTGGTGAAATACGCTTCACTTTGAGATCTTTAGAAGCATTACCTGCCAACTCAAGCACCTAAGAGAGAAAAAAAAACAAAACAAATATCAGTCCCGTGTCCCATTACATTACAGGTTGTTAAGGAGAACTTTTGCTGAAAAGGGAAGTGGTGCATGTAGGGTGATAAACTACTTTAACTGTTTTCAGTTCACCATAAATTATTTTCAGCTCCCAGCAAAATTTTCCTCTATTTTTGAAAGCAAACAGTGTAGGGTAAATGAGTTAGAATGAAACTGGAAAGGGTGTTTTTAGTGTGACAACCTCACTCAGTCAAGTCCAAACACCAAAGACTTCCAAGCTCTAAAGATCTGAACAGAAAGCAGAACAACTAATGGCATCCTGAACAGTTCACCAGGAAACCAGTCATTTCGAGCCATTAAGGAAAAAAAGGAGAGTGCCTACAATTCTCATTTTAAGATGCTGGTCTCAGACTTACATACAACACTGTTTCTATCATAATGTTCTTATGAACTAAGATTGCGCAGTGGGCTAGTCATCACAGACCAGGCATTTTTATTTCATGTATTCATTGTACAACACAATAAGATAAAGAAAAGTATTTTGTCTCCAGTGAAATAATTAAAGCAGCATGTGATGCTTCTCTAGAAATAGCATGTAGGTGTGGAGCTATTACAATTCTGAGCATAAGAAAAAAGAAAAGCAATGTGCACAAAGCCATCTCATTCTTATCTGCTAAAAAGAAAAACATAGCAATGTATCCTCTGTTCTGTCCAGTCAAGCCCATAGACAGATGGAGATCCAATAAATATTTTGGATTTGAATTCAGATCTATACTGAAGAGTAAATACAGCTAAATTTAACAAGTCGATATTTCTCTTATACCTCAGCAGTAAGATATTCCAAAATAGCTGCTGTGTACACTGCAGCAGTTCCACCAACGCGTCCATGACTGGTTGTTCGGTTCTTCATAATTCGATGGATACGACCAACTGGAAACTAAATAATGAGAAAACAATTTAAAAACCTAGCCTTACAGACATAAGTATCAGGCAATACAGATGGTCAGAAGCTCTTGCTAGGCACAATAAATGTTGTTCTGTCAAACAAGACCGGCTTGTAAAGTTTCTAGCCACATCTACTGGTCCTGTAAAAAAATCCAGCCATTTGAACAGAAGCATAACAAACACATTGTTATTGCATGGGGTTCCCAACATGGTAGAACATGTTACCACTTGAGGGACAAGAAAATCTATGGCCATATAGGCAGCCAGAGGCACCTTTTTTTCCACTAAAGCACACTCCTAACTTAAGCGTTGAATGCTTAACAAATAAATGACCAGGCCTCTTCTTAGTCACAATGAAAAATCCATCTGCCCTTTCCTACTCAGCAGCTTTCTACAAATAGTTCTTCCCCAATGAAACATGCATAGCTTTGTTACCTTTAGGACAAACTCCCATTTTTTAGATATTTACACTCCCTGCCGGATGTCTTCCTTCTAATCTATGTGGAGGAAGTGGAAATATCTGAGGAATGAGACTGCAAATACAAGTTTGTGCATACATGGCTAAATGTTTCCTTTTTAGTTTTGGATAGTGGGGAAAGATTTGAAGCCCTCAGCATTTTCATACTATGTTTAGAAGGATTTTCCTTTACTAACATTTACATATATATTTATCAGAAAGGAAGGGAAGGAAAATCTGCAACCGGGGTAAAAATATAAAATGAAATCCTGATACCTATAGGTTTATACCCTTATTCATGGAATTCTGATATCTTTAGGTTTATACCCTCATATATCTAGTCCTGATACCTATAGGTTTATACCCTTATTCATGAAATGCTGATATAATTATTATTAATATTATTATTATCATTATAATAATAATAATTATAAGCTGGATTTATATAGCGCCAACATATTACGCCGCGTGTACATTAAATAGGGGTTGCAAATCACAGACGAATACAGACAGTGACACAGGAGGAGAGGACCCTGCCCCGAAGAGCTTAAATCTAGTAGGTGGGGGAATTAACACACAATAGTAGGGGAGATATGTAGTGATGGTTTCAAAAGACAGAAGAAGATGGGTAGGCAAGTTTGAAAAAATGGGTTTTGAGTGCTCTTTTAAATGAGACGAAAATAGGAGCAAGCAGAATAGGACGAGGAAGACCATTCCAGCGAGTTGGTGCAGCTCTAGAAAAGTCTTGAAGCTGTGCGTGTGATGAGGTTATGAGTGAGGAAGTCATTAGTAGGTCATTGGAGAAGCAGAGAGAGCGGATGGGGGAGTATTTTTTTACTAGGTCAGAAATGTAAGTGGGACAATAACTGTGAAGCTATTAGAAGGCAAAGCACAGGAGCTTCAATCTAATACTATCCCGTGCGGAAAACCTGGTGCGTCTTATAGTCCGGAGCGTCTAATGGTCCGAAAAATACGGTATATTAATATTTAATACAATCCTGAAACTCATAGGTTTATACCTGTATTTATTAAATCTTGATACCGATAGATTTGCCCTCTCATCTATGAAATCCTTCTACCCAAAGGTTTATACCCTCACCTAAGAAATCCTGCTACCCATAGGTTTAAACCCTTATCTATGGAGAACTGATACCCATAGGTGTTGTTATCTGTATGATTGAATAAAACAAATTATAATAAATAGCATATGCAAAAGCTACTTTTTGATAGAACTGTTCAATGTCACTCATTTACCCCACCCTTGCTAAGGTCATCTATGCTCATCTATGCTAATTAGTGTCACCCTTCCACACCCCACCTCTATTGGTTTGTGTCACACCTCTACCTCTACCTGTTCTAGTCACTTTCACCCTTACACTCCTACCTTTGCTGATCATTGCCAGCCTTCTTCCCCCATTCATGGGTATTAGCCTTGCATTACTTCCTCTTTGCTATTAGTCCAGCTTTCTCTCTCAAAATTTTACCAAAATTTGATAGTGATCCGGACCACATGAAGCTTAATATGTACTGCACGTTTGAGCAGGGGTAGAAAATTTCCACAGACAGCAGGGTTCAGTAGAACAGACATGGCTTATTGGGATGGTTTAGACCAGTGATGCTCAACTTTTTTTTCATTTGGGGGCCGCTGTTGACATTGACATAAAACTTGTACAACTTGAACATCAGTGGACATTTATGTGACAGGCCACCATGATATGGTAGGAGTGATAACATTTTAGTTGGGGGTGCCACAAGAGTTCCCTACTTATCCTACATTTACCTTTCTGTACTAAAATTGGGGTTCACAGAAGGTAGGTGGCTAGGTGTGACAGGGTAGCACGGCATGACAGGTATAGTTTTTGCATCATGTGATGGCACCGTAGTGATTACATTTTAGGGAGAGCCCTGCACTTACCTTTCCCTTTTCTTACGGAGAAATTGGTTCAGAGTAAGAGGATAGCTATGTGTGACAGGGTAGCATTATTTGATGGGTATAACATTTTAATAGGAAAGAGGGGGGGGGGGCAAAAGGGGTTTCCTACTGTCTTCCACATTTCCAGTTGGCAACATCCCTCTGGGGTTCAGAAAAGGTAAGTGTCCAGCAATGAGTAACAAGCACTCCAACAGCTGCTCAGTGCCTCGTACCGCCAGGGTTCCATGGCATAAGGAATGGGTAACCACACCACAACCTCACCAGTAGTCTGATCGCAGCCTTGAATTTTTGTGAACTTCAAAGGGCACCACAGCACACAGACAATTGACAGTACGCTAATTTTCATTGCCATGAGTGTGGCCCCCAGGGTGTCCCCAATATGCAGGCTCAATTTGGGGACCCTGTTCTTGAAATAGCCCCCCTTAATGTAAAATATCCCTGATTTTTCTTAGTGCTTCATGCTTGTGACCCCATATCTGACAACTTGTTATGTTTGGTAACAGCTCTCTGTTTGTGGCCTGAAAATTGCACAATCTATGATAATCAGTGTAGGAGATTTGAAGATTAATAAATGGGGATAATGACAGCTGCATGGACACAGACACAGCTCTCATGCTGCTGCTGCTGCTGGGATTACCTCACAGTACAAGGTGGGCAGGGAGCAGCCACAGCTGATTGCCCTGTCTATAGTACACGCCCACTGTCAGGGAGCTCACACTGAGCATGCTCCTGGAAGCACAATCTTATAGAGAAACATAGGAGATGCTTGCGCTCCATTCCCCCAGAAGACAACAAACAGAACAGAGAGGGAATGAGGAGAGGGCCAGATGTGGCCCGTGGGCCGTAGTTTGGACACTCTTTAGACTGTGCTTGGTAAAACAAGTTCACATAGTGGGATTGCTACTCCGTTTTTGTTGCCTTTTAAACATTTTTAACTGTTTTGTGGCAAAATCTGTTTTGGCATATCTGTTTTGACCATTAGTAGAGGATCTATTATTACTGCAAAAGTAGGAGATGGAGCATACCAGGATGCCCTGAAACCTCAAGACAGAAAAAAACAGGAAGGTCTCACTCTTAGGGCTCAAATAATAAACTGTGAATCTGACATTCCCTCAAGTGTTCCCTAGTGGGAATCTTCCAGTTCCATGTGTTTCAATAGCAATTGATTCTCACCAGGAAATGTTTGAAGGAATGTCGGATTCCCTGTTTTATAAATAGCGCCCTTAGATGTAACTTAGGCCAAAGGCTGACATATTTCATTAGGTTCTATCTATACCTAAGTTATTATTTATGAGGAGCCTTATCTTTGATTAAATGAAAAGGTGCAAAATAGTCATCACTTTAAGCAATGAAGATACATGTGAATTAAAAAATTCTGTAAATGGTATATTTACAGCCACCATTTTTAAACGGCCATTAAATAAAACATCTTGTTAATTACTTATCTGTAATATTATGAATACATGCTGGTTATAAATCTAAGATATTAGAATACTCAGGAAATGAGTATTTTCAGGATATTGTTCAGGTTATGTGTTAGGAACAGAATAGAGGAAAAACACAACAGGAAGTGACCAAACAGATCTTTTCAAATGGATAACAGTGTCAGACAGACTATAAATATAGGTTGAGTGTAGAATCATTCATAACAAAGAACTGGAACCTCCCATCAATTGCATGTTAATTGGATCATGTTTGGGTAAAGTTTACATGTATTGTTTGCTCAAAAAATATTGGCAGTGCAAATGCAGACAAAGATTAGCCCATTTGTTCTTGTATCTGTCTCCAACATTACCACAGTGCTAAGGGCATTACCACATTCATCACATTTTCATAGGTAGTATTCATAAAGTCGATGTGATATAAATCAGGTCATGAAAGGAGCACCCACACCCTTGGATGCTTACAAGATTTTACATGACCAGGAAAAGTATTCCATATATGAGAAAACATTTTCACATTCATGTGTTTTTTTCAAATTTCCATGGAATTTAAGTGGAATTAAACTCAATCTTTTAATCTTTTTCCTGCAAGTAGCATATAAAATACACCCTGACGATGATGGCCGTGAAATGCTCTAAATCGCTCCTTCTAAAGTTATTTTTCATAATTCTGACAGTTATGCATTTAAACTTGTTACTGTACTCATTGCATTCAGGACGTGCAGGGATCTGCAGAGTGCCTTGCCTACATTACATTGTCCTACAAAGGAGCTCAAACAGAAACCACATGCACACATCAAATTTCTGTCACTGGAAATGATCTTTCATAATCATTTCCATTGAAACTGGAACAAAGGAGCATTCTACCCACAGTGATGTTTAGTTCTTTTATATTTATTAAGGTGTATTAATAAAGCAGCAATGTATTATGCAGTGCTGTACATTAAATAGCTTTTGCAATAGTGTTTACAAACAATGACACAGGAGGCCTAAATGAGCCTACAATCTATGAGGTGGGGGAAGTAGCATGGATGGAGGATGGGGTGGATGAGCAGGAGCAGGAGGCACCATTCTGCAGCAGGCATCCTTGGTCAGATGGTTTAATGATATATGGTTCACTGAATGATGCTGGGAGACAGAGTGTACATAGTACATAGTAATTTGCTTTAAAATTTCCCGCCCCCAGAATCCATCACTCCAATGTGACATCACCCGGAAGATGTCACATTAATCTGCTTTAAAATTTCCCGCCTGGCTACGCCACCTGACAGAGAAGGGGCCCGGCATCACAGCGGGATAGTTCAATCACTGCTGGGGCGTGTGGCTGAGATAAGGGGGACCCCCAAAGTTACCCTGTGACTCAGGGTTACCATTTTTTGCTAGTTTTTTCCACCCCGAGTCACATTCGGGATTACGGATAGGCGGGTTAAAGGGTTCCCCTATGTTCAAAAGGCCAAGAAAGGCTTCTTATGCTATTACATATATGATTTTCAAAATATTCACATTTATAAAACCTGCTCCATTATTATAAATAATGTTTAAAACCATTCTGACCAGCCTAACGATCTATCTATTTATCATATAGAAATATCCTGGAACGTGTCTTTTTGGGCACAGAATTTAAATTCACTTTACCAAAAAATGCATATTGGTGTCACCCGACTATCTATATGCATAGTCAATCTATCTGTAAGCAAACTACCTGTCTCATAAACCTTTGATGGATCCTCTGACTTCCAACTTCTAAACCGCATACTAGTAATGGGCTAACCTGCTGTACTGAAAGTAAAGGCATCATACCCGTATACAACCCTAAATTCAGGCAATGGCCATAGAGAACATTGGCTTTCTTTGTTAGCACAGAAAAAAAGGGCAGGCTACCCTTTTGCAGACCTTGGCTTCCAAAATTTGCTGGATTCTGCATCTGACATCAGTTTTTAAATATATTTTCCTAAAGCAGAACTGTCATGGGCATGGCCAGTTTCTTCCTCTTGTTCCAGGTTCTTCTGCTGACGTCACCTGATCTCGCACTGAGCAGGTGTGAATATGGGCGGCGCGATTCTGAAGAATGTGTAAAAAAAGTATTTTTTTTTACAGTAAAAGACCCCCCTCTAAATCTCTGGCATGTACAGAAGGAGCAGCCTGCAGCCTCTTGGGATACATGACATGGGGGCTTTTCATTTAGTAGGACAGAAGGGGAGGAGCCTCCCCTAAAAATTAAAAAAAAAGCACAATTTATTTACCTTATTTAAAAAGTTACCCTAGTGCATAATTTTAAGACATGCCATTGAGCCTCTTTGTTAAATTAATTAAACAAAAATTAAACAAAAACTGGCAAAAACCATTTGGAACTGATTTACAATGGGCCATTCACAGATAGTGTTGCATTGAATTTCACTGCAGCATGCTGTATTTCATTTTAAATTGGTAGGCAGTGCACCTCAATGTACAAAAGAAACACAATTTTGCACCATTTTTTCAATGCACTTCAACCCCCAGGTGATTTATACATGTGCACTAAAATCCACACTGTGGTTCACTAGATGGGTCCTTTGGGTGTCAATAAAAAGTGGGAATGCAGTGCACTTCATTTAGTCTTTTGACTTAACATGCATTGTAGTAATGCAAAGTAAACTTTTACCGCTTTTTACATCAGTACATGTGTAAAATGAGTCCCAAAGGAAAGAAGGCTCAACAAAGTGTTTGTTCATTTTCCAGAGTAATAGAAAAACAAAAACAAGAAAGGTGAGTTTGTATTGACGTTTAAAACACCCAATCAAACTAAAAAGGGTTTTTGTTAGAACATTGTTGAATAACGTGAAACAAGTTTTATTTACTAAGCTGACATTACCAAGCGTAAACAGTGTTTATTTCTTTAGTAAATCATCCCCATGTTTTTCACCAGTTGATGTGTATTCTGTAGTTTAAACACTAGATGGCACTATGACCACATGCAAAATACATTCATTGTTTTTCAGGTTTTAATGTTACTGCTGAAAGTGCTGCCATTTTACATCTACAAAGGACAATGTATTCACTGCATGTATTAGAATATAAATATATAGTACAACAAAAACTGGCATATTTTCAAATGTCATTCTAGCTCAATGACATGTACAAATATTTTCCATGTAACTCAATGTTAATTATTCAGTACCCCAGTTCATCTGTCAGCACATCTTCATAATTAATAGTGCACAACCAGTTGCCAACATCACAGAACTGGCATCAAGGGCATGGGAAACTTATGTACAAATTAAAGTTAAATAAATCACTATAAACAAATCCTTGCAAAGTCTCTGCAGAAACTGTAGTGTTCAGCAGCAATGCAACATGAGACTGCAGCATGTAAATTACAAGATTTACTTTGCTATCAATTGTAGTGGTGCTGGGTGCTGGGATATGTCATCACTGTCTTTCAAATCATAAAAAAATTAAAAAGTAGCAAAAATCATTGAGTGCTTCATTTGGCTGTAGAAACATAAATTATAGAATGCTTTGACAACTGGTCAGGTGATCATAAACTATATGGGAGCTATTGGGAAACACTTTGTGCAAACATTTACATGTGGTTGCGTTGCCATTGAGGTGGGTTCTAATAACATACTTGCTTCATGTAGGTTTCTTAAAGGGACTGATGCATTTAAAGTGGAGAATAAAAAATCCTAAAACTTTATTCATTATACCAAAGGATGGCTTACCCCTTTAAATAGGAGGTAAAAAAAGGACTTTCTTTTCTTACTTTTTTATGGAGGACCTCTCTCCTTTCATTTTCTGGAAACATTTTTGGTTGGTTTTTGGATTGGCCTGAGATGAGCTTAAAGCTTTGTATAACCCATTGAGCTACAATCCAGAGAATACCATACATGATCATTGTTAGTACTGATATCAAAGCCTGTACTTGAAACTTCACCTCTCTACATCCTGTGTCATCAACCACATCCAAACCTGTATATAGGTTTGAATCTGATTTGTAGCCCTAATATGTAAATGTCAATAGGGAACCTACATAGATTTTGTATGAGAATCTCTTTGTACATGTCTATCGCCAGATCACCAACAATTGTGAATAGGGTGGACTAGTTTTCGACAATAAAGCAGTTTCAGACTGAACTGTATTTAAAAATCTAGGACAACTACTAGAAAGAATATTGTATTATGATAAGTGTAAAATACAAGTAATGATGGTATTCAATATAATAAAGTATATGTATAGCCATTTTGTTCAAATTTATATAGAATAAAAAAACAAATTATATCACAGTACTTACCCTTTTTCATGTTTATTAATAATTTATCAGTTTGACAACATTTTTATAGGTATGGTATAGATATGAAGATACGTAGGTCACTCAAGTAGGACAGAAAACTGTACCTGGAACTAAGCAAAGAGTTTCACATTAATGATCCTTTCCTCTGAGGATATAAATAGTATGCACCAGCTGAACTTGTTATTTTGCTGTCCTAGCACACTCTGGTTAGTTTCTGTCGGATATAGTTTTATTTCCAGATCTGGCTAGAGTAATAGTACATACAAGTTTCTTGTTTTCATGAGTTCTTACCTCTGATCCTGTACAGATGGTGCTTTTCTGTAGTTTCAGTGTCATATACGTAAGTTTAGGAAATTTTCTAAGAATTGGAGTACTCCTGTTGTTGCAGTAACATGGTAATTAGAACTTAGTGCAGAGGGACTTTTTTGTAATGCAGTGGTTGGCTCCATTATTAAGCTTATTAAGGTGTGTTTTTTAATGAGAAATATCAGTGAGACATTCCCTCATTTAAGGCATAATGGGCTAACATACATTCATGGAGAGGCTTCTCACTCAAATGTCAATGTCATGCATGTTCAGGAATTAGGTCACCTACCTTATCTCCCCACTAAACTGTCAAAATCTCTGTGCTTCACATGCATTGGTTGGCAGGATATCTGACACATCCCAGGTTAAGAAGTGGCTGCTGGGACTAATTAAACTTCTGCATGTTTGCGTGGGCGTTACACCATCCCAGGCTGGCTTGCCGGGTAAAAAAAAAAAAAAAATCCAACTTAACCCAACTCACAAAAACTCAGGGTATACTGAGTGCAAGTACTGTCTCCTGAAGAATAATCACATGGTGACCTACATTTACTGTGTATTGTAATGGAGCTCCACTAACATCAATTTGCCAGTGTAGCTTTTTAATGTGTATGTCATTGACTGCCCATCCCAGAAAAAAAGGCAAAGGGGACTTTGAAAGGTCTCCTGTTTAAGTGTTGATCAATACTAAAAATTTTAGCTTGATAATTTGCATATTACATTTTAGCTTTAATATGCAAATTATCAATCAAACAACAAATTCCTCCATAATGCAAATCAGTGAAATATATAAAATTGCCAACACTTTGAAATCCAGTTTCAGCTTTTTATTAGTAAAACAACAGGTATAAAATCATCACGTTCCATGCTGATGCATTTTGACCATGCCTAGCTCTAGTCGTAGAGTGGTGATATTCTGGGTAGATTTATTTATTATTTCAGCTTTTTTTGTCTGAAATATATAGATTAATTTAAACAACGTTAGATACATCAAAGTGAACAATCCCTTTTTTTCTGGAACAGGCTGACAGTAATTGGGTTGGCAGTAATTTAAAACTAGATCTGTCTGTGAATAGTATGGTATAAGTGTGAATTTATTGAATTTCTTATAAATGTAAAAATACATGAAATATCATGACTGACTTTGAAACAGAAAACTACAATTATTAGTGACAATAATCCTGGTTTTGATATAAACATAAAGGCATAGTTTGTCATGGCAATAATATTTCTATTCACAATTGAAATTGATAGAATCTTTATATAGTGAATCTATAAAATGATCAATGGGCTGCAAACATTGACAGATTAAATGACCACATGACTGCATGTTTCCAGAATTATCTAATAATTTCTGAATATAACACACATAAACTAACAATCTTCATTTCCCGCTCCAATAACTGAAAAATACAACCTTCTCTTAGTGAGCTGAAATTTAGGACTTAATTTGAGGATACTTCTGAACAGACTTGGAAAGCAGGTTCTGTTTATTAAAAGATCCCTCACGTAGTCCCAGCCTTGGGTATCCTGCTTTAGAACAAGCTTAAGTTCAAATGTTGGATCCACAGTACAGTCATAAACAATTGTGTCCAGTGCCACTTGCTTATTGTTGCATTCCACATTCACATAAATTATGCAACCTCGCAGTCCACAGGGTTCATTAAGAGACAGCTGCAGTGCTTCTTGGGCTACCCTTGTTGTTAATTCCCTAGGAACTAAGACTTTAGAACACTGTAGTCGGGTGCTCTTCGCTCTGTACAGGCAGTTTTCTAGCATCCTCACTAAATGACAGGTTCTCACCAATGATAATGCATCACCAAAATTAGGTTCTGTGGATATGTGAGCCATATATGAGCAACCTGCAAAATAACAAACAAATAAATAAGCATGCATGTTTTTTATTATAGTAAAGTAAATAAAAGTTCAATATACTGTATGTAAAAAAAATGCAGAGAAATTAAAGTATATGTGAAATGAAAACATTCTTCTTTTTTTGGCTTTAGATGTATGTTATAGAAGAACTCTAGGGTGTAGTAGAGCAGGACCATGCATCCTTAAGGGATGGCACAGGTCCTGGTCCTGGAGAAGGGACCATTTGACTTCATATTTGCTCAGGGCAAAGTGTAATATTTCTATCTTCCTTAATTTTTACTATCCTTATGCCTGTAAACATTAAAACTAGCTATCCTTATACAGAAATACAGAAAATTCTTTTGGAAACATCTCTAGACAAAATTACAGCATTATTTGTGACCTTTATTTTAGCTAGGTTCAGATAGGGTTGGGTTTTGTTTTACTCCAGTTGCTGTCATATGGTTGACACATTAGACCGGTTGACTCAGTACATGGGTCTTCATCAGTTCATATATTATAATATTAGAGGGTTCTGTCAACATGGAAATGTGAGACTTGCCACTGCTGATTTGCTTTTGAAGGTGAAAACTCTGATGATCCTTTTTCTTGCTTCACTATTGAGTCAATGACCCCTTATAGATTATGTGCAACTGGGACACATGATACAGATATACTTTTTTTCTGGGTCAAGTCCTCAAGTGTCTCTTGACACTTTGAGGCTAAATATACAGTTCAAATACACATATGTTTACTGCTTTACCTGCCAAAGAATTTATAACTCTGGCTACCATTCTTGTGATACTTATACTTCTGTTAGTAAGGATGAGCATTCAGTTAATTAAAGCATGTAATTAGCTGATTGTAAGATAAAAAATGAACATCCTTTTAAATAATTCTTTTAAATATTCCCTTTTAAAATAACCCCAGTGATCTGGAGATTTTCCTTCATTACGTTTTTGTTTTTCTTGGTCTTTTGATATAATCATTTAAACCTCTTCTTCTAAACCAAGGTCCTGGGGGTGTCATATTTATTCTTTACCAATCATAAATGTATGGTGAATTTGACATTTACTATTTTTTTCTGGAACAGGCTGACAGTAATTGGGTTGGCAGTAATTTAAAACTAGATCTGTCTGTGAATAGTATGGTATAAGTGTGAATTTATTGAATTTCTTATAAATGTAAAAATACATGAAATATCATGACTGACTTTGAAACAGAGAACTACAATTATTAGTGACAATAATCCTGGTTTTGATATAAACATAAAGGCATAGTTTGTCATGGCAATAATATTTCTATTCACAATTGAAATTGATAGAATCTTTATATAGTGAATCTATAAAATGATCAATGGGCTGCAAACATTGACAGATTAAATGACCACATGACTGCATGTTTCCAGAATTATCTAATAATTTCTGAATATAACACACATAAACTAACAATCTTCATTTCCCGCTCCAATAACTGAAAAATACAACCTTCTCTTAGTGAGCTGAAATTTAGGACTTAATTTGAGGATACTTCTGAACAGACTTGGAAAGCAGGTTCTGTTTATTAAAAGATCCCTCACGTAGTCCCAGCCTTGGGTATCCTGCTTTAGAACAAGCTTAAGTTCAAATGTTGGATCCACAGTACAGTCATAAACAATTGTGTCCAGTGCCACTTGCTTATTGTTGCATTCCACATTCACATAAATTATGCAACCTCGCAGTCCACAGGGTTCATTAAGAGACAGCTGCAGTGCTTCTTGGGCTACCCTTGTTGTTAATTCCCTAGGAACTAAGACTTTAGAACACTGTAGTCGGGTGCTCTTCGCTCTGTACAGGCAGTTTTCTAGCATCCTCACTAAATGACAGGTTCTCACCAATGATAATGCATCACCAAAATTAGGTTCTGTGGATATGTGAGCCATATATGAGCAACCTGCAAAATAACAAACAAATAAATAAGCATGCATGTTTTTTATTATAGTAAAGTAAATAAAAGTTCAATATACTGTATGTAAAAAAAATGCAGAGAAATTAAAGTATATGTGAAATGAAAACATTCTTCTTTTTTTGGCTTTAGATGTATGTTATAGAAGAACTCTAGGGTGTAGTAGAGCAGGACCATGCATCCTTAAGGGATGGCACAGGTCCTGGTCCTGGAGAAGGGACCATTTGACTTCATATTTGCTCAGGGCAAAGTGTAATATTTCTATCTTCCTTAATTTTTACTATCCTTATGCCTGTAAACATTAAAACTAGCTATCCTTATACAGAAATACAGAAAATTCTTTTGGAAACATCTCTAGACAAAATTACAGCATTATTTGTGACCTTTATTTTAGCTAGGTTCAGATAGGGTTGGGTTTTGTTTTACTCCAGTTGCTGTCATATGGTTGACACATTAGACCGGTTGACTCAGTACATGGGTCTTCATCAGTTCATATATTATAATATTAGAGGGTTCTGTCAACATGGAAATGTGAGACTTGCCACTGCTGATTTGCTTTTGAAGGTGAAAACTCTGATGATCCTTTTTCTTGCTTCACTATTGAGTCAATGACCCCTTATAGATTATGTGCAACTGGGACACATGATAGAGATATACTTTTTTTCTGGGTCAAGTCCTCAAGTGTCTCTTGACACTTTGAGGCTAAATATACAGTTCAAATACACATATGTTTACTGCTTTACCTGCCAAAGAATTTATAACTCTGGCTACCATTCTTGTGATACTTATACTTCTGTTAGTAAGGATGAGCATTCAGTTAATTAAAGCATGTAATTAGCTGATTGTAAGATAAAAAATGAACATCCTTTTAAATAATTCTTTTAAATATTCCCTTTTAAAATAACCCCAGTGATCTGGAGATTTTCCTTCATTACGTTTTTGTTTTTCTTGGTCTTTTGATATAATCATTTAAACCTCTTCTTCTAAACCAAGGTCCTGGGGGTGTCATATTTATTCTTTACCAATCATAAATGTATGGTGAATTTGACATTTACTACTTATACAAGGTAAATACTGTGCTTGAAGATTACCTGTAGTTGCAAAAAATGTATTATTATATGTATGACAGCATAGATAAAGTGGAACTTTACTTATTACAACAAAACATACGTAAATGTGAAAGTATGTAAAAACATAATTTAGAGTGGAAATAAAAAATGCAAGCTCTTCTCTATGTCTGCAATAAAACAAATTTATATATCTGTCTGTAATCTTCTGTGCAAGCTAAGCTCATTGTATGATCCTGCCATACCCAACTGCTGGAATGAGTAAGCTTACATGGTAGGTCTGTCATTCTAGCCTGGCCAATTAAGATGACCAACAGTTCTGAACCTAGAAAAGGTAAAGGAGTCGGCTTCAAGGAAGTGAAGGGAGGTAAGTTTACCTTTGCTCTATGGTAGCCTCTGTATTAATACATCTAGACATATGTTCAATAGAAAATAAATTACACTTTCCCTTTAAAATTTTTAAATATAATATTACTGTTACTGTCTACTATACATTTCTCAGGAAGGCTGATTTCCCCAGCTCCTTCACTTCTGTTGTTCTCAGTGTTGCTTGGTGATTTTGTTTGTGAACACTGTTGTTCTTTTCCCAGTCAAAATTCTAATTAAGTTACATGTGAGCTACAGGGAATTATTCAGCTGCAATACTTTGCAAACTTCCCACTGAAACTTAGAAAACAAATCTGGCAGAGCTGCCTTACGCAGTTTCAGAGCTCATCGTTAAAATTTCTGTATTATGAATTATCCTAATACAGCAATGAGAAGATGCTGGAACTATATTAGGTTAAGCGAGACCTCCCTAATTGAGGATAAAAATCTTTATATTTTGCTTTTATTTGTTTGCTGTAAGATTAGTCAGCAATTAAATGCATGCTGCACCAAATTAAGGTTTCTCAGATTATTAATTATAAAAGCCTCACACTCACACTAAAAGAACTAAATAAAATGTGGGTGCTGCTGATATTCCAAAATGCTGGTTGTCACACTAAGGGTCTGGCTTTAGTTTTTTAAATCACTGGCCCAAAACAAATTCTGACTTGTTTGAGTATTTGTTCTGCTTTAATTACTTAGTAGTGAGTGAAACAGCGAGCTGGTGGGTAGACCTAGTGGTCCGGTCAACACATATTATAGGGTTCGTGGGGCAAAAGTTTTGCTGCTACACAATAATGATTATTTGAAGCAAAGAAAAATTCCTTCACTTTCCTTCATTTTATGTCCTAGGGGCACAACAGTAGGAGGATTTCCCTTTAGCTTCTGTATCAGTTGAAATGATTACCATGCCATACACAAAATAAATGGCCACAACCATATTCAGTGCATTGGAAGCAAATTGAACACCGACATACTGAACACTAACTGCGTTATCTACTGCTTTTGCATTTCATATATAAAAACATTAAATAACAACAGTTAATTAAGCCCTAAGCATGTTAATTATTGCTACTTTCCTTTATCGGAGATATTTAGTATGTTTTCCCCAGACTACAGCCAGTCAACCTATTTTTAGTACACCAAGCTACATTCTTGGGCCTGATGCTCTCAGAGGACCTTTTCTTGTTCTTGAGAAATCCAACTTTACCCATGAGGCTCTTTGTATACTAAGTATTCCTATATCTGAGTGTTACACCCAGCCTATTACACTGCAGCTCTCTACAGATTGTATTGCCAACACCAATTCCTAAAACTAAATGACCCCTCAAGTGGTTGCCCTGCTCACCAGATATGCTGTAAACTACATCCATGGACTCATTACCTGGTCATAGGAAGTGTATATAATACACAGATTAGTGGAAATGGCTTCTTTAACATTTACAACACAGTTGTAAAGTTTCAGGAATTTTATTATCAGTACACTAGGGAGTGTATTTATAAAACAGTGATTTTACCAAACTGCAGGTAAGTCAGTGCACCAAAAAATATGCCTGCAGTGAATGTTTGATGAATGTTAAATTTACAGTTCCATAAATTATATATATTTTAAAAGATTTTGTTCTGGATCGGCAGGGGGAGGATATGACAGCGTGAACAAGAATTTCTCTTTATTTCTTAGTTTATTTTTATTCCTATATTTGTGCATCCATGTCAAGCTTGGCAGCCTGCACTGTTCTGCCTATTTTTCCTGCCATCTTCCTAACGAACTTCTCACCCGGCCACATATGAATATTTTAACATATGTCAGTAGAGAAAAGAGCAGCTGTACCAACCATGCGCCAGTACACCAGTTTTTGGACAATCAACTGAACCCCCAGAACTGTCCTTGCGAGATGCAGGCACAATATGCTGTGCGAGGCACTGTCATCTGGATGGATCTGACTCTCTGTGGATGCAAAGTTAGATTAGTAGAGAAAGAAGAAAAGGTAGCCCTTTGGAGCAATGGCCAGTCTGGTGCAGGTATTCTCCGTGGTTTGGAAAGATGGTGGTGCTGGGAACCGCTACACCCAGCATACCATCCCTTTTTGCCACATGATGTTGGACAGCCCATGCTTGAGCTTTGCAGTTTCTTTTCCATTACATAGAACTGACTGGCTTAACATTTCTCTTAATATGGACAGTGTTTCTGTGTTTCCTACAACTGTTTTATTGTCAGACTCAGGGTATGGGCTCACATGGTTTTTACTGACTACTGAAGCCAGCTTCAGGTCCCTGACAGCCTGTCACAGGGCAGACCTGCATGAGATTAAGTGGAAGGTGGCCAAGTAATTGATATGGCTGGCACTTACTCCAGCCTTGCATTAAGGATCCAGTCCCTTTTCTATTAAAAAAGAATGTTATTAAAACATTATTATTGGTATGATTTTTTTCCTGGGGGCACACAAAAACATATGTAGCATAGGACAGGTGCCAATGTTCTTGTTTAAGTAGGGATTTTTCATTTGGATTTGATGCTATAATTTTCCTGTCATCAACCGCTTTTTGTAATCTCAGGTCTTTCATGTATATTTAAAAGCTGAATAAACTAAAAAAAAAAATACAAAACACACAAATTGTGTTGTTTTTTTTTTTTGTATTGCCTTTTCCCCAGTTAACAAGACAGGCATTAAGCAGTGTAGACACCTGTCACCTAGGATTACAGAACAATGCATGTTATCTAAAACAAATTACATATTCCAATTTTTCAAATGACAAAAATGAACTGTTGCTCAAGTTCATCTTTAGCTCTATGTTCATCTTTAGCACTTACAAGCTTCTATTACGCCGCCCAATGCAATCTTTTACCTGTTTTTAGTAAACAGAATATAATGTTATTTTCTCCACACTGTGACTGTTTTATACCACATTAACTGTATGTTTGTCACAAAATATAACAAGCCATATTCTAGCGCTAGAGGCATTTCACATATAAAAGATTCACAAAACAATATTTAGGTTGGGTAGGTATTGAAACAGCAGTTCAGTACCTGAAGATCAAAATTAACTCAACTGCAATGACATAGCATCAGTTATTGTTCTGAAACACATTCCAGTGTCATAGCAAGTTTTTTTTTAGCCAAATTGGTTCAATATAGAGATTGTTTTATTATTTTGGCATCTATTCTTTAACTAATATGCCTGAAACTGCCATGCATATATAAATGTTTGAAACATGTTTATATTTTTATGTTAATATGGTATTATTTTTTATATAATATTACAGTCTTGTCAAGATTTGTTTCAATAAATATTTTTATATAGTATATACTGTAGCAGGTCAACACAAAGGGTGCATAGGAAAGAAATATTTTCTGTAAGTGTTCTATTGTTATAATATTATTAATATATTGAATAGTTTTCATTCTAAACATTTTCAGAACTGGCATTGTACAAGTTATTATACCTACCTTGTAATGTGTTGTAGAAGTCACTTGGTTGCAGAACTTGGGAATATTCCTAAATATCTGAAATTAATAATGTTCAAATCTCCAGACTGAAATGTTATCTTCCGTACAACCTCTGTAGTATTTGTATCTAGGCTAGGGAAAATCAGCAGCTAAGGGAAAGCACCAATTCAGCTCCCAGCACCATGACAGACACTTTTAACTGCAAACTGTGCCTGTGCTGGGGCTTCTCTTTACTTGACAGCACTTATTTTCCATGAAGCAGCTGGGTGGTTTCCCTGAATGTAAGAACGTGTTAATCATCTCATATAACCAACATTTGGAAACAAAATACCAGAGCTCCCAACTAAATGCAAAGTCTAAAATATACAAGATATGGTAACAAAAGTCAGCATTTTGGACTGAAAATGACACAGCCTCTACAGAGTCTAGGCTGTGGAAGAAACATAAGAAAAGAATCAGGTGGGAGCATTAGATGTCTATGGAAAATAAGACTAAACCTAATCCAAGCTCTTACATCTGCTTTCTTCACTCATGTCTACTAAATATAGAGTCACTGCATGCTGGATAAATAATTGGAACCTAATATCCACCATTGTAAATCAGCTGTCCCATATTTCTGCTTTCCAGGAGCCAGGACTCTTGTTTGTTGCATTAAAACCTCAGCTAGAACATGACAAACTACTTGACTCTCAAAACGTCAATAAAGTCATGAAAATTAAGATGGAGCTTAATTTGTAGACTAGATACATGTAAAAAGCTATTTTTGCTAAGTACATGTAAAACCACGCCAGGCGTAAAGTGTTGTATTATATAAGAATTTTGTTTAATGCTAGTACTACAAAGATACATATGTGGAATATTTTGATGCAACAGACATACTTATATCAAAAGGCAATCATCACCAGGCTTCTATCTATAATTTAAAATATAAAAAAAAACTTATAGTTCCACAGAGGTAAAATATAAAAAAAAATATAAAAAAATATTTAATAGGTGAGAATTTGAACTGTACCTGTAATATGGTAAAGTGCAGTGGTGTCAAACTCAGGCCCGCAACATCCTTTTTTTTGGGCAACCCAAAATAATCCTAAATATGAATTGCAACTGGCCCGCCGTTGCATTGAAAAAGCGCCGCTACTACAATTCCTGGCATCACTCGCGTCTATAGACCAGCAGCTTCTCTGTCTATGTGTGGCCCCGCATTGGACTGTTTTATAGAAGCAAGTAATGCCGGGAATTGTAGTAGCGGCATCACTCGTGTCTATAGATCGGCAGCCACTCTGCCTATGCGTGGCCCTGCATTGGACTGTTTTATATACGCAGGGAATTGTAGCAGCGGTGCTTTTTCAGTGAAGAGCTAGTTCCAGCCACTCATAACATTGGGCCCCGCATTGGACTGTTTTCTTGAGGCAGGGAATTGTAGTAGCGGTGCTGTTTCAGTTATAAGTTTGGCCCGCGACTTTGTCTAAGTTTTTCATTTTGGCTCACTGTGTATTTGAGTTTGACACCCCTGGTTATAGTGGGTCTATAGGCGCAATTTTTTCATCTATGAGTGCTAAAATCGACTTCGATTTCCTCAGTAAGAACACCATCTTGAAACATCCATGAATGATGTTCCTCAAAAAATAAAAAAATAAAAAAACACTCTATTTAGTTTAAAATCATGTTAATCAATAAATACATCTTAAAAAAAAAAACTCACAATGTATAGTTCTCTCTCAGTACTAGGTAAAGTTTAGAGTAAGTAATCGGACTTGCTACCTGCAGTATGCGCCTACACTCACACTGTTACTAGCAATTTATTTTTGTACAGAGAGAAATACAAATACATGGTTCACTTGAGTATAGCTTTTTCAGGAAGCTATGGGTAGATGTCTTTAGGATTAGGATGTTTGTCTCAACATATTATGAGGCAGCATGGTGTCAGTAACTGTATAAAATCCTCACTGTAAGTTAATCACAATCAAAGCAAAAAAAAAATAAAGGTGGATATTCTTAACCCTGGGACTACCTGTATATATATACTATTTGTTGCATTTAACCACTTCAATATATATATATTGCATATTTACACCTTTACTTGATCTGTTGATCACATTGGATCTGAAGAATTGCAATAAAAAAATATTTCTCTTATTTTAAGCATTTCTTCCACAGTTTCCTTACAGATATAACTCATAAAATATTCACAGGATTTATCATATTATTATACAAGGGTCCACATCATCTCCAACCTTTACCTACACCCTAATACAAATTCTTCCTCCTTTTTTAGAAAAATAACTGTAGAATTATAATCCATCTCACTATAGTTGTATGCAGTATTTTCTATATTATACATATTTCATATTTATTTTTATGATATATAACCAAAATTCAATCATTTGTACCAGAGGTGTAATGTGGCAGGCAAGCATGGGCGCGCCGCGTCCTCACTTTTTTCGTAAATGAAGCGTTTACATAACAATGATGTGCATATGCGCTCGTCATGGATAGTACCGTGCCCCTTCTTCTTTTATTACGACTACACCCCTGATTTGTACCCCAAATTCCATATTCCGCACAATACTATTACACATCACAGTGTCTCGATCATTGAGACATTCTTGGCCTTTTTGCTAATATCAAGTGAAGTAAATACCTTTGTCCTTAGGGGTGTCAAGGCTTTTTAAGCTGGGTCGGTGGAGAAGCACTTGTATCTATCCAAGCCAATAGGTCCTGGTGAGGTACCCTCTGCTCGGCCTTGTAGGATCGTCAATTAAATTTGGCTTCACCTACCTGCTGCTATTGGGCTAGAGGCTTAGCTCTCTCCAGGAATGAGAAAGTGATCACCCCCTCCTTTGTGTCACCTCCCCGATGGTGAGCACAGAATTGCCTTTATAAAGGCAAACAAGCAAAAGATCGCCAAGAAGCAGTGAGGAGAAGACACCGAGGAAGCTGAAGCAAAAAGCAGAAGCCAAAGCTGAAGCCGAAGCCCGAGGTATCCGAGTCCACAGAAATGGTGCCAAAGAAAGCCACCCAGAAGACGAAGCACACCGCCTGGCCCAAGCCATCGGTGCTAGAAAAATCCCAGCCATCTCCACTCCAGTGAAGACCTGCCCTAGCTCCAGCACCACCAGCAGAGACCAGGAGAAGGCCCCAGTCTGCCGACAGGGTTCCTACCCTGGAACCCTGGATGAAACAGACGGTGGTGAAACTTAAGGAGGTGGACGGACATACCCCGGATATGACACCTGAAGTGTTTGGAAGGAAGATGGTCCCGGACCAAGGATTCACTAAGGATGAGACCCTCCCCATCTAGGCCTCCATGAAAGGTATTTTCTATATCACTTTTGTATCTTTACAGGTGTGTAGAAGATACTGGAAGGTGATAGCAGTAGATCCCGGATCCCCTTTCGGCAATTTCATTGCCAATTCACCCATTCAAAGGGAAGAAAGGTGGGTCAAGGTGTCAATGCGCAGCCCTCACATACCTGGACAAGACATTGCCACGTACCTGAAACGGTTCTGCACTGTACCAAGGGAACCAACCCGCATCCTGGATGCCAACGGCTTCTGGACCAGGAAATGGTGCCTGACCTGCAACGGGACTCCTCCACAGGAGAACTCGAGCACTTGCCACTGTGCTTGGACCGTCACCTGGGATCCTCTACTACGAGGACCTGCCCCGAACCTCCAGGAGATGCGGAGAGATCAGCCATGTAGGTAAGAATGCTCTGCTGTCTCTTGCAGGCTCACAGGACATGACTCCAAGAACTGTCGGAGGACCAAGATCATCGAGAAATGGTCTCCCTCCCAGAGGAGACGGCGGCTCCTTCGGCCCCCTCCACTTCCTCTGCCCCTTCTACCTCCAAGTTCTCCCTCCCTGCCACCAGACCCAAAGCCCCTCCCTGGTCCAATGAACCTGCCCCTGTGCCCAAACCCACCCCCAGGTTTCATCCCACACCTCCCCAACCCACGGCCCAAACCCCCTCCCAACCTCAAGACACCACCCCACCTGCTGAGGCCACTGGCCCAGAATCCCAACCCACACCCACCCCAGCTCAGTCCCAGAACTCAGCACCCCAGAACCAATCCCAGGTCCCTCCCCCACCCCCAAACCTGGAGTCTCAAGCTCCACCCCATCCCTTGGACACACAGCTCCCCCACTGACCCTGAAGCCCAAACCCCTCTCCTACCTGCCCCAGAACCCCACACCCAACCCACAGCCCCCACAGACCCAGACCCCCCGCCCAAAGACACAGCCCACCTCAACAGTGGACACCACCAGCGTCCACAATAGGGGTAAAAGGAAGCACGGTAGAATACCTGGCCAACATGCCTCATGACCCCAGCCTGTTCCAGCCAACCACGGATGAAGTGCCGTTCTGGGAGCTGGATGAGGAAGTGGAAGGAACAGCCCCCTCCTAATGTAGGTTGTACAGCTCCGGCTGAATAGTCACTGTTCTCCAAATCATCATGGCTAAGATCTCAATCTTTTCCATCAATGTGAGGAGCATAAGAGACGCATTCAGAAGGCAGACTATACGTAGCTTCGTGGACACCCAACTGAGTGAGTGAGTGGTGGGAGTTTGATAAAGTTAAGCTTCGATTTCAAGCAAGGGGATGCCAACAGGTGTGTGGTAGGAAGAGAGAACTCAAGCGACTGCAACATGAGCTGCAGTTCTTGCAGGGTTTTAAAACTTCACTGTGGCTGAGATGTTAGGTGAAGCCTGAAGGAGACCAAGAAGCACTTGAAGCAGCACTTTGAGGAGGATTCCAGACGCATAATCTTCCGTTCCAAAGTGGAACATCTTGAGAAAGGTGAGAAATGTAATTCTTTCTTTTTCAGGAAGCTCCACTCCGCCCACACACCCCTTGCCGAGCTGCGTGACTAAGCTGGAATGCTCCGAAGAGGGAAGTCAGAGGTGATGGAACTGGTCAATGACTTCTACTGAACCTTCTACTCTCCCTACTCTCTACTAAACAGGTTCCTGTCAGGTATCACTAACAACCTTGATCCTGCAGGTGCAGCCTCCACTGATGCCCCTCTCACCTTGGAGGAGCTGTCCTCCGCCACTAAATTCTTTAGGCGAGGTAGGACCCCGGGTTGCAATGGTCTCCAAGCAGGGCTCTATGTAGCGCTGTGAGACCTCGTCGGCCCGAACCTGCTTGAGCTGTACGAGGAGATGGTGGTGGAGGGCAGAATGCCTCCATCACTGAGGGAAGGCATTATCACAATGTTGTAGAAGCCGAAGGGCTAGAAATGTGACCTCAAGAACTGGTGTCCCATCTCCCTCCTGAACGTGGACTACAAGATCCATGCCAAGGTACTGGCCAGCTGGCTAAAGAAGGTTATCGGGCAGATCATCCACTCAGACTAGACTTGCCGCATCCCAGGACGCAGGATTGCAGACAGCCTCGCGCTGGTCAGAGACACGGTTCACTACATCCTTGACCGCAATATCCATGCCACTCTGGTCAGTCTTGACCAGGAGAATGCCTTCGACCGTGTCTCTACGAGCTCATGCTTAGAGCCCTTCGTAAGTATGGACTTGGTGAAATGTTCTGTTCACATGTTAACCTGATGTACTTTGATATTCAAAGTACAGTGCTGGTGAACGGCTTGAAGACTGACCCCTTCCCTGTCCTCTCTGGGGTCAGACAAGGCTCCCTCTGTCACCTCTCCTTTTTGTCTGTTGTATAGAGCTTTTCGCCGAGTGCATCAGAATCCAGAGATCAGAAGGATCACCATACCAAGATGAGACAGAAGGGAAGCGGAGTGCTTGCTCTACATGGACAACATGACGGTGTTCTACGTGAACAAGCATTCCGTCGACGTGCTTGTCCAGATCTGTGAAGACTTTGGCCTCCCCACACCAACACCTGCTGTCATGGATTATGGGGAGGGGGGAAGGTTCACCAGAGTGAACACATAAGGATAAAGACAAGGGACTAGGCCTTCAAAAGCTAGGGAGAGAGAAACGGTCACCACCTATGGACACCCTAACCTAGCCCTGACTCCTGTCAGTATGAATATCCCCTGAAGGTGGGAGAACTCCATGTCACATTTCCTCCTCCTCCCACTATGGAGGAGCCTGGGATGGGACAAGTGGGACAGCTCCCTCCCGTACAACTGGGACACCCCTTGGTTCTACTCGGACACCTTCAAGTTCATCAAGGAGAACGAGCTGCAAGGCGCCAAACCGGACCTGTGGAAACCGAAGTCGATCTACAAGTCGTTACATGGCGAATACACGGAAGAGGAAGTTGAAGGAGCTTGGAGGATCATGAACTGTGTTAAGGGCGCTATTTGGTGTGCTAGGATTTAGGGGGACCGACCTTTGCCTTGCATCTCATGTAAGGCATCACGCTGCAGTGTACAGGATTGAATGTGTTTATTTGCCAGTATGTTGGAGAGGATTGTGATGTATTGTTTTGTGCGCTGTGTCGCAATTCCATGCATGAATGTACCCTGATTGTATTACTTTTGTTTGGTGTCTTCATTATTGAGACACTGTCAAATTGTGTGGGGTGTTTATATAAATGATTCCTGTCAGTTTGATTTAGATTCATCCATCCCTTTTTGCGTTAGATACAGCATTTATTATTGTGACTGCTCTAACTGGCCACTAGGTGGCAGAATGAGGCTTTGTTTAATTATGAATTGAAAGAGCAATGAACATTTTTAATATTAATTTTACATTGTATTTATTCAGCACCAACATATTATGTAGCGCTTTACAAAGTCCGCAGGTATGTCACTAGCTGTCCCTCAAAAGGGCTTACAGCTAATGTCCGACCATAGTCATATGTCTTTAATACAGTCTAAGGTAAAACTTTTGGGGAAACCAATAAACCTAACTGCATGTTTTTGGAATGTGGGAGGAAACCCAAGGAAACATGGGGAGAACTTGCAAACTTCATGCAGATCGTGCCCTGGCCGAAATTCGAACCTGGGACCCATCTGCAAAGGCAGAGAACCACAGTGCACAGTACCCCTTGAACCACAGTGCTGCTAAGCATTGGGGTTTGAATACCTTAGCAAAAATAAAGGCAAGGGAAGAATTTATAACACAGAATTTATAACATGTGCCTGATTTGATAATACGTTGTGGAATATGTTCTATGTTTAAGTGTCAGTGTTTCAGTGGGATTCCTGAAAAGCTCTGTTTCCAAACTTCTGTAGTAATATAAGTCTATTTTTATAAATTCAATTCTTTAAACTCAATATATTTTACTTTATTACTTAATCGATGAATCACATTAATAAACGAATAATTTGGTTATCTTATCCTTTTCAAATAATTCTAGAAGTATATAGAGGTATTATGTTGCTTGTTTATCCTACATGTTTGTCTGTTTTTCCAATATTCTGTTCCTAGCACAGGCGTGATTTTTTTTTTTTTGTACTCTAGCAGTGTGTATTCATCAATATATGCTGTTTCCTGGGCATCCCCAGATGGTTGCTTACTAACAGCTGTCCAGATTTATGTTATTTATGACTTGAAGCAACAGTACAAGCCACAGTAATATAATCCGCCTGTCACTTGACTTCTTGTGATCAGTATAACCGATCCACCGCATGCGTGATTTGTTTATCACCCTCAGTTGAAGAATGCTCGTGACATTATAATCCGTAGGAGTAAATACATGAATGAAGATGCAAAATGCTACCAGTCTTAATTTTACTGCGAATATCTTTCATGTCAGCATTTTTGAATAATGAAAGCATAGCATGCCAGATTTTTAGTTGTGTGCTGTAGATTTACAGCAAAAAGTGTGGATATGTACGCACTTATACACATGCTAACACTACACATAAATACACATAAATGACTGCATAACTAGCACAGTATTAAATTGTAGAAATATACAATTTACATTTTACACAGTGCCCCATATCTATACAGTATACCTAGATTTAATCATTCCAAAGTCACACGGTGCCTAATGCCACTCTATTGTAAAGAGTGTCCCATGCTTATATTACACAGTGCTTCATGCTTCTATAATACATACAGAGTCTTTTGAATCTAAATTACATGTAGTATCTCTCTCTCTCTATTTCACAGTGCCTCATACATCTCCAATACAAATTCTTTCAACGTCTTATTAGGTCAGTGCCTGAGCCTTTTCCGTTATATCTCTCATATATGCACAGCCTCACTTCCCTGAAAAACACATGTGCTTGGTTCTATTTTTATTGCACTCATTCAGTGACATCTCTGCATTTCACATAAAATCTCACATTTCCATTACATTGCAGTGCATCATGCCTCTCTGTTACATACAGGTTAACCTTACATCTCTGTTTAATGCATATAACTTACATTTCTAATTCACTGAGTTTATCACACTTAACACTTTACCATGTAGTACTTTATGCCTCTCTGCTTACAGAGCTTCCTGTTAAGTGCAACAACCATGAACATAAAAATGACAAATAGAGCTAAAATGACTCATAATAAAAAGTCATGCATTTTTAAGTGCAAACCTGCTGCCTGATCTGTCAGTACATTTAGACCATGTGTCCTATTATTTCAGCTTTGAAATGCACCAGCAGTCCAAGTCACAGTAATACAATCTGCCTGTCTCTTGACTTTCTGAGTGTAACCAATCCACTACATGTGTGATTTGTTTATCACAATAAAACGAGCAATCCATATGGCATTAAAAGTGAAGGAATAAATATTTGAAGAGCAAAATGTGAAATAGCTGAAATTTTAATTTTACAGTGTGTACCTCATATTTTTGCTGCTCCTATTCAGAGAAATCATATAATACACAATGATTACCTGCAAACCATAACTTCATGCTGTTGCTTTAACCAATTTAATTTAACAAATAAATATAAGATTTAGTCAGAAATATTAATGCTAAAATACAGAAGAAGCAGAATCCAAACCAATGATATAATGACCAATAATGTAGCCAACATTTCCATATACTTTTTTCGAGTTACAATATAAAACACAAAAAGGTACTTAAAGCAGGACTAAACTAAAAATAAAAAAAATCACACTTACCTTTAATCCCCCTGGTCCCTCAATGTCACTGGTCCTTCCCACGATCCGGTCCTGCCTTGTCCTGGAATTCATCTGCGTCCGGCGCAGAAGTAGTGCCAGGCGCCGCCATCTTCTGTCTTCTCTTTCATCTCCTTCTTGTCCTCCTGCTATGTCACCTGCTCTTGCACTGCCCAGGACTGTGAGATCGGGTGACGTAAGGGCTTGTTAAGGGGAAAAAAAGAGAGCCGGGTATGTCACCTGATCTCACACTGCACAGACACAAGATCAGTTGACGTAGAATGCTGTAAAATTAAAAAAAGAGTGTTAATCTTACTGCACATGCATGAAATTAGCATCGCTTTCCCCTTGGTAAAGAACTGCTCTATTAGGTTTGTGCAGAAATCCAGCCTATATGTCAAACATGGCTTCCTCCCTTGATACAGTGAATAAGTGAGTGTGGCAGAAAGTGTGTTATACACAGGAATACTAGTTTAAAATAATAATCATTGCTCTATGATCCATATTTAAATTACAGACAGCAGCACAAGGTATTCTAATAGTTTATTATAGAGATACAGGCATTCCTTTATTATATGAATCAGTATTTTCATGTGCTTTGGGCTATTTTTGCACTGTAAGCACACTCCAAAAAGAAAAAAAGAAATCTTTACCTCAAGATGCATACTGGGAGCACAACCTACTTGCTGTGCAGTTCAATTTTACAAATGTCGCTTGTATGCAGTTCATTGCTAAATATATGGTATTTAATTGGGTTATTTCTTTAGGAATTAGAAAATAATATTACTGATGGGCTAGCTTTGAAAGCTCCCAGGAATTCTACAGTCACATCATTGAGTCCCACACATATCAAGTGAGTTGACTATTTGTTAACATGCTCACCTAATGCCATATAAGCGTGTATCATCAGCTTTTTGTTTTTCCCTCTAGCTGACCTAAGCTACAACCTTATGTTCTGACTTCCACAGCATGGAAAACATATCTTAGTTATTATATTACATAATGTTCTGTACATTTTGACAAGTAGCTTTTCCTGACCCAAGCTCTGGTCTAACTAGGAAACTGTTATTCTTTAAATAAAGGCTATTTTTCTGAAAATATATGAATATACAAAAGATAAAAATATAAGCTTTCCATTTGATCAGTCTACCAGATGAGAGGATTTTCTGAGTCATGAAAGCTTCACATGATACATGTCTCAAAGCCTTCTGATGGAATCTGCCACTTTCTGACTCCTAGGGCATGTGCCAGTTCTGAAACATTACGACTCAGGCTATTCATGACCAGGGTAGATCGGACCTTCCAGCCCATCCTTCATTACTACCATCAGAACCTCTGCCTCCTCCTGATCCCTACCTGCTTACCAACCACTCCCCACTATTAAATACCCAAACACCAATCTTGTATTTAAATTGGCTGGCTGACATTGATCAAACTCCCAGGTATACACCCTTCTGCAAAAATCCACCACTTTTCCAATGCACTGAATCCTTGCCTTCCAAGACCCCAACCACTAAAACAAACTCAAATATCAAATTCTAACCATAAAAGAAGGGATGGGTGGGCAGGAAACTATTTCCTCTAAAAGAGGGCCTCCCACTCTTATCCAGGCCATTTTAACTTGTCCTATTCCTAATCCCCTCCTACCCTACTCTCCACACTAGCACAGCCCCTCCTAGCATTACTTCAATTTGTTAACCCTTAACACCCCTGGGCTAGGCCTTGCACCCCATCATGTAGGCCCTGCGCCTAATTTTTATGGCTACGGGCCTCTCTTGACCATCCTTCACCACCACCATCAAAACCTCCGCCTCCCCCGACCCCCCACCTGCTTACCATCCACTCCCCCAACACTAAATACCCAGACACTAATCTTGGATTTAAATTGGCTGGCAAGGAGCCGTTTATTTAACCACCATTAAATAAATTAAACATTCAAAGTAATTAACAAACAAATATCCAATAATAAATAAATGACAAATAAATAAATACATTTTACACTTTTGATATGCAAGCATACATTACCATACCATAACTCCATTATTATTATTATTATTATTATTATTATTATTAATTAAACCAGGATTATATAACACCAACATATTACATTGAACATAACCTAATTACCCAACAACCTGATTCCCCTCTTTTAATAATACATAACCATAACAACAATATCCATAATGTTATCAAACTCCAAACTCCTATTATTATTAATTAAACCAGGATTATATAACACCAACATATTACATTGAACATAACCTAATTACCCAACAACCTGATTCCCCTCTTTTAATAATACATAACCATAACAACAATATCCATAATGTTATCAAACTCCAAACTCCTGGGTATACACCCAAACAACCAGGCTGCAGGTCCCAGAAGGCAAAATCTGCACCCAACAGGAATTTAACTCTTCCAACATCTCCACCTTGGCCCCTAGCCACCCAGCATCGCCTCAGGAGCCATAATCATCAGTTCACCAAAAAGGGGGAGACCACACCAAATAGGATCCCCCCTGCCAAAATCCACCACTTTTCCAATGCAGTGGATCCTTGCCTTCCAAGACCCCAACTGCAACAGCGCTCAGGTGTGCAACCTCACTCCTGAGCACTACCTCCACACTCGCTGAACTTGTTAAGTTGCAGCCTGCTATTAAGTCTTCCTCCATTCCTGGACGCAGAAATGACCCACCACCGTATTCACCATACTCTGAACTGTGTTGAACTGTTCCATTAAGCAGGCGCCCATTCAAAACTGGTCCTGGTCACCGTAACTAACCAGACCGCAACACCAGATCACTCCAGCGGCCCCTTTGAAAACCAACCTAACAGCACGAATTATGTCCTCTTTGGAACATTACCCAAATCATAGCCCCCCCGCCAGAAGCCACTCACGCTCCAAATGTGCTTCAACACCATTGCATTCCACCGTAACCCAGGTACTTCGACCCAATGTACCATTCAGGCGAGCACATACCGTAAACCCGCCAACAGTACTGACACCAGGGAGTAATGAAGTATAGGATACCCCCAGTACTGACACCTGGGAGAAATCGAGAATACCATCCCACCGCACTGACACAAGGGAGCAACAAAGTAAACCATCCCACAGCACCGACACCTGGGAGAAATATAGCAGATAACCCCAGTACTTCCCTCAGGAGTAATAAAGTATACCATCCCCAGTACTAACATCAGGGAGAACTAGGGCAAACCAATCCCACATTATTGACAACAGGGAGTAAAAGAATACCCTCCACCCACCATACAGGAGAAATAAAGCATACCTCCCCCCCCCCTAAGGACACCTTCAAGGTGGGAGAGGTCCTTTGACCGCGTGTTGTCTGTTCACAGCAAAATCTTCCACATACAAGCACCCCCCCCAAATCAACTCCAGCTTAATTGATAATGACATAACGAAGGAATTGCCCACACCAGCCCATCAAATAGCCTTTAAGTCAATTGTCCAATTACTTTTGAGCCCCTGAAATGAAGTGATTGTGTAAAAAAAGACTTTAGTTCCTCACATTTTTATGGAATCTTTTTGTTTTGTTCAATTTAAGATGAGTCTGCAGTTCAACTGCATCTGAGTTGTTTCATTTAAAATTAATTGTGGTAATGTACAGAACCAAAATTAGAAAAAAAGCTGTTTCTGTCCAAATATTTATGGAGCTAACTGTAGTTTATACCATCCCACAGCACTGACACCAGGGAGAAATAGTGCATACCATCCCACAGCACTGACACCAGGGAGAAATAGTGCATACCATTCCACAGCACTGACACCAGGGAGAAATATTGTATACCATCCCACAGCACTGACACCAGGGAGAAATATTGTATACCATCCCACAGCACTGAAACCAGGGAGTAATAGCATATTCAATCCCGCCGCACTGACACATGGGAGAAACAGTGTATACTAACCCACAGCACTGACACTAAGGAATAATAGTAAATAATGTCCTCAGTACTGACACCAGGTAGAAATAAAGCATATCATCCCCCAGTACTGACACCAAGGCCTCGTCCTGACCAAAACACTCTCTATCCCCAATTTGCCTTTCCAGCCCCAACTCCGTTTCCCACCAGCTTCACCTCCTCCCCCACCACCTTGCTTGCAAAAACTACACGCCCGAGTGCCCCCAGCACACCCGAGCCCTCCTGCCTGAACCCATATGACTCCCCCAAATTAATGACCTCTTTACTTAACATGGTCGGTCAACTACCTGCCTGCCGACCGTCACCCCCCCCCCTCGGAAAAAGCTGTCTCTGAACTCACCCCGAAACTAAAAAGCTCCAGCTGTAATAGAGTAAATTTTTTTACCCCACCCACACCCCTCCAGATCTTCTTGCCCTAAAAGTGGCTGCATCGCACGCCATAAACCCCTCTCCCCGCGCACTCCCCCCGTTTTTCCCCTTCAGGACTCCTAGACCCCCAACTTTCAACCTTCTCACATACAGCCACTCCTATTGGCAACCCCCGCCCACCCTTTCCAAAATTGCCCACCACCTCCCATAGCAGCAGCAGCAGCAGCAAACTGTTGGAAGCAGCAGCACAAGTTTTCAAACAGGTCTGAGATGTGTGCGGAGCACCACCGCCTTGTCATCCCACTTTTGCTGCTGCCGCCTGTTAGTACTCCATTCACAGAAATTGTATTACACACTTCTGGGTGGCATTGACGATGCACTACGCTCAGCTCTCCATGACACTTACCAATGCGGTCTCCCTGGCGATAGCTGACCAGAGGCCACACACTGCTACTGCTCTCAATGACCCACGCTCTACTACGCATTACTTGTCCATAACTGTATGGGTGGCATTCCTAACTCATGTCATCCAGGTCATGATGCCAGCTAGCAATTATTAATAATAAACAGGATTTATATAGCGTAAACAAAATATGAAGATATAAATTAAATAGGGGTGCGTTCAATAAATAGCAATGCATTCTCCTGTTGTTTTGACAGCTGAGACTGCTGCTAGTGGGTTGAGTTCACCTTTCTCAATGTCCTAATGTTTATGCTGCCTTCTGGACGCTGTCCATCACGCAAAAATTCTATTTGCCTGCTGTCACTTTGCCTGCCATTTTCTGGAAAACCACAAGGTCTTTTGGAACTTTGTCCCTTGTTGCCACTGTTCTCCTACATACACCTAGCAAATTTGGTGGTTCTAACATGTAGAGGGGCTTTGCTATTAATGCTTAAAGTCGGCCTATTGACTTTTATGGCATTCGTGAAATTGGTTCGCTGAAATTTCGCTGACTCATCGGAAGTTTGAGGAAATTTTCAGGAGACTGTCAGAGGCCTTCTCACTCATGTAATCCTATTTTAGATGCTTTTTGTTTTTTATCTTCTAAACAAAAGTGGAGTTAGCTCTTGTAACTTTTAAACCCATTAATTGTCAAAGACATATTACTTATTGTTAGGTAGTGTTCCTTTTTTTATCAGTTAATGGGCACAGGCATTAAAGGCATGGTGTCAGCCAAGTGACAGGAGCAAAAAAATATTTATTTAAATTGTAATGAATTTGTATATATCATTAGATTTTTTAATTTTTTTAATTATATTTTCTTTTAATCTTTGCAGGTGGAGAAGTGACATATGAACTAAATTAGAAATAAGAAGTAAGAAATTACAAGACTGGATGAGCAGAATTACAAATACTTTGGTAAGGAAATGCATCCCTTCTGTCTATTTACACTTGGTGTCTGCATGAACTTTTAGGGGTTATAAAGCAGCATATCTTACATTTACCAAACATTCTTCCAGGTCCATGTGGTTTAAATGGCAGTGATTGATTTAGTGAGAAGGTTTGGTGAATGTCAGATTCATTGCTTTATAAATAGTGCTCATAGAGCTTTATTTAAATCCTACAAGACAGAAGCTGACAAGCAGAAGCTGTAGAATAGGCGCAGGGCCTGAATGACAGGGCACACAGCAAAAGCCCAGGAAAGATAAGGGTTTAGCAGGTAGGAATTTGTAAAGAAGGATTTGAAAGGGGCATTGGTTTAGAGAAAAAGAGGAGGGTAGTTTGAATGTTTAAGAGGGGATGTTTAGGAAGGGGGCGGTCTGTTTTTAGTAAGGAAAAGTTTAGTGAGGACACAGGTCAGTGCTATGGAATCTGTTGAGGCCCTTATGGAGCAGTTAAGGGGGGCAGTGGCTTCTTGGGTGAAGCCTGGCTGCAGGAAAGGGTAGCTGAGGTGCTGGGGGTGCTTTGAGCCCCCGCTTTAGCTAGCTTAGTGGGGCTGCAGCCCCAGGGGGAAGGTGGCATGCTGTTTAGGCAGAATAGGTTGGAGGAGCTCAGGGGGGCAGGGGGGGGGGTGAGTGAGCTTGGGCGAGGGATGGCGGCTGTGTTAGAGATTCTAAAAGAGGTTGTTAGGTGATTGGATGGTGTTGCAAAGGAGCAAGTTGGTGGGTAGGAGGGAATGAGGGTGGGCGCCTTTTGTTGGTGGGGGTTGGGGACTGTACCGGGTCAGGGGTGAATAATACCCCTGGGGGAGTGCAAGTGAGGGGTCAAAGGTAGGGAGTGAAACGGCGGCACCTGGGGTGAGGGGGGAAGTGAGTGACAATGTGCGGGGGGAGGTGTACATATGCTACAAGGGACCACTAGACCACTAGGTGCGCATTTGAAGAAGGACATCCGGGAAAAAATTCTCAAAGGTGAGTACATGGGCGTTTTTTCTTTGTTACCTGTTGAGTTAACTGTGGTAGTATAGGTTGATCCTGTGCATGTTCTTCAATTGGCTTCAGGCCTTTGACATTTTAGCCAGTGTCATAGGGGAGAAGCAGCCAGATCAGTGTGTTTCGGTGTTTTATCAGGACACAATTAGGGAGGCGTATAGGTTATATGGGGGAATCGCGTAGTTGAGGTATGACAAGCAGTTTCGTCAGAGGAAGGCCGTGCGACCCTCGCGCTGGGACTACAAGGATTTTGGCTTGTGGATGTGACTGATCACGTTGATACAGCAGGTAAGTACTCAGTTTTTCCAGGGCGGAGTTGGCGGGCCACAGCCAGGAGGGTCGCCAGCCAGCAAGAAAAAGGGGGTGTGCTGGCTTTTTAATGAAGGGGGTTGCAAGTTTAGAGGAGGGTGTTGATTCAATTATGAATGCTCGGGGTGTGGTGGTGCCCATGGCCTGTCCCGCTGCTTCAAGCAAGGAGGCAGAGGGGGGTGAGGCCGGTGGAAAAAGGGATTACCCCGGTGAGGGTTGAAAGGATGCGCCACTTTTTAAATAGGTACCTGGATAGAGAAACGGCACAGGTGTTGAGGGAAGGTTTTAGTGAGGGTTTCTCATCTGCGTGGGATGTTCAATCTCTTTCACATTGTGGGTGGTAAGGAAGGTGGCTGAAGTGGATTCGGTCATTCACTATTTGGATGACTTTTTGTTAATTGGGCCATTGGGCAGTTCCATTTTTAAGGTTTTGTTGGCCACGCTGCAGCATGTGGCGGAGCGTTTCAGGGTCCTGTTCTCATGGTCCTCATGAATCTTATGGTCTGGTGCAGATTTTTGGAAGATTTTATTGGCCGTGTGTTGTGGTTGGAAGGTCCGGTGGAATCTCTTGATTTGGCGGGGTCTACCAGCTTTGGGGAGTATTTTGGGGGGGTTTTGGTGTGCAGAGTTGTGGCCTGGAACATGATTTGAGTTAGGGTTTGTTCAAAATTTGGTGGTGTTGGAGCTCTTTCCAATTGTAGTGGCAGTGGAATTGTGGGGCGTTGAGTTGGCCAATAAAAAGGTCTGATTTCATTGCAATAATTTGGGAGTGGTGCAGGTCATTAATGGATTCTCAGTTTCCTTAGTGCCAGCGGTGCAGTTGATGCGGCACTTAGTGTTGAGATGTTTACAATTTAATATATTTGTATTTACTCAGTGAGTGCGGCAAGTCTTATACTGGGGTTTGGTGGGAATGGGAGGCTTTGATGGCAAGGGTTGGGGGTGGTGTTTCGGTGGCAGAGTATGTTCATTTGTTATTATATTGGTTAGCAATTGATTTAGCTGCTGGGTTGTAAGGGGCGGTGGTGAGTAAAAAATTAGCAGGGATGGTTTTTGGTGTAAGCTAAGGGGGATGTGACCAAGGAGTTTGTAGTGCAGCAGGCGGTGAAGGAGATAAGAGGGGCAGGTGGGCTTCGGTTGTGCGGAGGCCGGTGTCGTATCAAATGCTGCAGGGTTTGGTTGGGGGTTGAAGGGGGGAGCGTGCAGAGGAATATAAAATGTTTTTATTTAGGGCAGCCTTTGTGTTGGAATTTTTTGGGGCAATGAGAATTAGTGAGTTGGTGAGCCCGTCGAAGTGTTGGCCCGGGGGCATTTTGGTGGAGGATGTGGTACTGACAGCGGAGCAAGTGAGTTTGGTGATCCGTCTGTCAAAAATGGAGCACCAGGGGCGGGGTCTTTACTATAATTCTGTTTCGTTTCGTTTGAAAGGGTCAAGGGTTTGCCCGATGCGAGCAGTGTAGGAGCTGCGGAGTCAGCGATGATGCATGAGCATGGTAAGTTCTTGTCTACATTTCAGATTGTGGTGATTGTTAAATGGTGTTTGCGGAGGTTGGGCTTAGGGACCCGAGGCTATTCCTCACATTCCTTTCGAATTGGAGCTGCTACGAATTGAAAGATGGGAATCGAGGAGGTTTTGATTATATGTGAGGCCTCAATTGTTATACATTGGAGGGTAGGGTTTTTTTGGGATTGGGGGTGGCCTGGTTTGGGTAATTGGGCTGTATGGGTGGGTGTATTTGTTTTTTCATTGTTTCTTTTTTTTATAGGTTGTCAGGCCTGCTTGGTGTGGATCATCAGGCATTCTTATGTCTGGTGGGGTGCCCGGACAGTGGAGGTGAGGCCGGATGGTTGACAACTTGGCATATCCAGGGAAGACGTGACATTCTGGTGGTTTGGGGTGCCAGGGTTGCTATGGAGTAGGGTTGTGCCAGAGATTCGGAGGTTTCCGCTTCTAGACAGCCCTCCAGGGGTGGTGGTGCTGCATGCCAGGGGCAATGATCTAGGGAAAAGAGCTAGGACGGATTTGATCAGGGATGTAAAACTGGATTTCCTGAGGTTAAAAGTGGAATTTTCTGTTATAGTTGTGGTCTGGTCTGATATTGTGGCCAGGACCTGTTAGAGGGGTGCTGGCTCGGTTGATAGGATTAAAAAAAAAGTTAATAAAGAGGTGGGTTGTTTTGTGGCTAGGAATAGAGGTATAGTAGTAAGGCATCAGGAGTTGGAGAAAGAGACATGGAGATACCTGAGGAATGAATGATGGTGTGCATTTGAATAGCATTGGAACAGACCTTTGGTTTCTGGGCCTGCAGGACTTTGTTCAAAGAGCACTGGGAGTGTGGTGGGGCACACAGGTGTGAGGTGTCTCACCTGTGTGCTGTGACGGTTGGGGTCTGAAAAGGCAAGGGTCTGATGGTATAAAGTGGTAACTTGGTGGTAAGGGGGATTCTTGGTGGAAGGGTCCCTTATTTAAAAATTTAGTACAGTCAGTGGCCCCAGAGGCGGTGCTGGGTGGCTAGGGGCCTGTTGGCAATGGTTGAAAATAAAGATGGTGGTGGTACGGGCCTTGATTGATCAGACCTGCAGCCTGGTTGTTGGATGTTATCAAAAGGAATATATGAAATGTTATTTATTTGTATGTTGGTATTAAATCGACTGCTTGCCAGCCATTTTAACCTCCTGGGCGTTTCACTGATGTCTGGATTTCTGTACCAAAAGCGGTACAATTATATATATTATATAAAGATTTCTTTGTGTTGGACTCAATACAGCTTTTTTGTATTGAATTCAATACAAAGTGATTTGAATTTCCCGCCTCCCGCCCGCACCGACGCTTGCAGGGACATCACCGGGAAACCACGGAGATCGTCACTGCACACGCTGGGTGAAGGCTGAAGACAGAAGATGTCTCCGGAGGAGCTGTGGGGACAAGGTAAGTGTTTTTTTTCAGTTGTATTCTGATTGTCATACAATATTGTATGACAATCAGATTGCACTGTAACGCGTGTTTCAATGTTTAGCTACCCCAAACCTGGTTCAGGGTAAACGATTGTAGCAAGTTTTCTTACCATGAACTGGGCTCGGGCTAACTGCCCGAGCTCCTTATTATGCACTTGAGCTCCTTATTATGCAGTAAGTTACCATATGAATGAAAGAATCATTTGCTCTTTGTGTGTGTACAAAACCTTTAATGAGCCCAGGCTGGCAGTATTTTATATTTCGCAACTTGCAAATAAAATGGAAAGGCACATCACGGCTGCTAATTAAGTGATTTGTAGCCAACTTCAGTTTGACCTCTTGTGAAAATCCATAATAAGGAAGCAAATTCAATAGCCAACCTTTTGGGTTTATCTAAATAAATCAGGACATCATATTAGGAATGGAAAGTAACTTTGTTAGTTTAAGGTTGTGTTGTCATAGGAACCTTTACATTCTGATTTATTCTTCCTTTCTTAATCAGTAATGGAAATAAGCAATGATGTCCTCAGTGTAAGGCTATGTTCAGACTGGCTATGCATGCATTTGTTTCTCCACACACCTTGCATGGCTTTATTGTTCATGGAGCTAGGACACTAGGATTATGTTGTAAACCCCAAACACACCACAGAATCTGGCACTGTTGGAGACTGAACAAATGAAACAGTGGAACCAACTTTGGCTAAAAAGAATTTACCTAAATCACATTTTCTGTGCCACCATGGTCACTTACACAAATGCTTTTGGCCTGGGTGGTCAGGGCAGTGTTGGTGGGAATTCCCCCCATATTTCCTTCCCTGTAGAATAATATTTTAGGCCACCTGACAAGTGGGACAAGAAGTACTTGTGTTAATAAGGGCTCATCCACACTTTTTTCACCAACACTAAAACTGTTTGAGTGTTTGTTGGCTCTGCTTATACAAATGTGTACCCATTATTTCTCATTTGACTTGTATTTTATAGTTCAAGCCAACTGAATATGGTCCTGCTAAGCCTTTGTTTAGATGGACATTCAGCAAGAAAGAGGAATAGTGAGGGCTAAGCTCTCACAACATTTAGCTGTCTGTTTTTCAGCATTTCTTTGTGTTCGTCACATCCTATAACAGCCATTTGTGAAGTTTTAATTCTCTACACCAGCAAATCTAAAAAAAAAAAATTTTTGAGCATCAAAGGGGAATAAATCAACACTGTTTTAGGATGTTCACGTTGACTTAAATCATTACCAAGGGGCTTGCAATAAATTTCTAAAATTTGCACAATGGTACACAATATGTGTGTTTTCATGTACATGTTTGCAAAATACATTTTTTTAATTTCACTCATCCATATTATATAGTGTATTTCTAATTACAAACATAATCTTACAAAAAAAGTATTCTTGTGGCGCATCGATACCCCCTGTAGCCCTATTTATCTGCTTTATATTGTGGAATGATCTGAAGGATGTAAGTACAATGTTAATATTTGTACTGTGGACATTACAAGTATTATTGCAAGTTGGAGGTTCTGGGACATGTCAAGGCAGAAAAGAATATTATTATAATTGCCTAGTTTGTTTGGGTTTTTGTTATCAGTAGTCTTGTTGTTAGTCATAATTCATCCTATATGTTTTAGGGTAGTTACGTTCCATTTTGCTGTTTTTTATCCATAAATATTAGAAATGTGGCACCCCCATGGTAAAAATAACCAATTTCTTTTCTGCTCATCTGCTGTGAATGCAACAATCATTTCAACATTATTCTGGACACACATCAGTGATTTGCCACTCTCATTAATGTACTATTTCTTTTTATAAGCAAAAATTTTGACAGTACTTTAACATATGCTTTTTTATTGGCTGATATTCTGTACTCATACATTTTGCACATAACAACTGTTCTTCACTGTAATGTCCTATTGTTTAAGCTATATGGTGCACAAAGGTAGATCTAAAAGTTTTAAACCAGTGCCAGGTTCTTTTATTTACCGTTATCTTTTCACAAAAGTTAAAAGGTTTAAAAATGTCAAGCAGTTGCCCCGAATTATTTTTTTTAATATATCAGCAGTGGAATATTACTTTGTATTTTGACAAGCTTATATAAAGAACTTTTAATGCAGCTTGGCAAATAACTTACATAAGAACTAATCTAAGAATGATATACCACAATTTATGGTAGATGTCACTCTGAAAAGTTAGAGCATAAATTCCGGGCCATCAGATATTTTCCTTTTTAGAGAGCATTACCTGGAAAGTCAAGGCAGCAGTGCACAAGGCCATCTTTCAGTATTTCTCATTAGGACTGATGAACATATAACAGAGCTTCATTGAAACACTTTTCAAAATATAATTTATTGGAATGCAGGCTTCCTGTGCATCAAGAGAAAAATATATATTTTCCAAGTTTGTGTTTAAACCATTTTTATATTTTATACTGTTCATATAAAATTTTCATTATAATGACATTTAGGTCAGGATGCACCCATGGCACTAATGTTTTAATGTATTGTATGTTTTCTAAATAGACAACACAGCATACTGTGCAATGCGTTAATATGATTTGCAGTAATGTTTAGGCAAACCCAAACAATTAGTTTTCCTAATTGGTCAATTTTGGTCTGTTTCAAATACATTAAAATGTGTTTTTTTTGTATTGCATTAGTCTCTCAAAATGGTAATTCATACTGGTTTGTATTCTTCAACCATTAAATAAAGCAAAAAAACATTTATCTTCTTCTATCTTCATTATCTGTTTGATAGTGTGAAAGTCAAAACAATGCATTGCTTTGCAAAAAATCCTTTTTTGCTGACAATTTTCTGAGTGTAAATCAAATATTTTATTTTGTTTCAGCAATATAGACCCTCAACCTCTATGTGCATTACTATGCATTATGGTGTGCTGAGGCGGGAGTGTGTTGTGTGTTGGGATGACATCCATTGGCACAACTCTTAGCTCTGAAGGGGCATTTTCTGATGTACATATGAAATTGCACGGAAAAGGAAAAGTTTACGAATGAGGGAGATGAGTCACTCCTAAATAATTCATCTATGTATGTAATCTAAGCATAAGCTATTGAGATCTATAAACTATGGTCAGATTTAGGTGCTTTAATATCCATAATAAACAGTAACTAAGCTATAAACCATCTTTATTAGGTTTCTCTATATTGATGTTGTCAGCAGTTTCCTGTCAGTGTTGCAGTTATCACAGTTCAATTTGCTTCTGGGAGAGGGAGAAGTGGGAGCTAAACTGGCTAAAAAAATACTGTCGTAGCTATAGTGCCTGTGTTATGTATTTTATGGATATTTTGTTCCCCTGCAGCTATGTAGACCAGTTGTTAGGAATGTGTAAATACTTGAATGTCATATAGCCTGGTAAATGTGAAAAAGAAGCAATCAAAAAATGATACTGCAAGTTTTCTGTGGGATACTACACTTCAGGTCAACAGATCGTAAATGCAAACTAAAGTGGATAGTACAATAAAAATTGTTGATATGAGAATGCAGCAGTTCATAGAATGCAATCCAATTTTAGTTTAAAGCAGTCAGAACATCAAAAGATTTATACCAATCTGTAGAACTATTTCATACAGCACTTCATTGCCCTTTTAAATGTTTTATTCCTAAAAGTTGGGTAAATAAGATTAATTCCAAAACCCAAGAATGAAAATGAAAGATATAGCAGCCTATCAGCAGATGTGCAGGCTGCATTTGTTTTCTTTTTCAGGCTTAGAATCTATACAGTAAGTGCATAAAAACACCTGTTGATCTTGCCAAAAATACGGCGTATAATACAGTGTATGGGGGAGAAAAACATATGTAATGAAGTTAAACAAATGCAGATATATTTCAAGTCCACCCTATGTAACAACCAGGGCTCCCTCAATATATACAGTGAAGGAGTGACCGTAGCCACCAAAAAAAGGCCCCACATCATAGGACCAGTATGCTGTCATAGGACATTATATTTCTAGAACAACAATGACAAAAACAACAACAAACTGCTACAGGTATAAAGCACAAGCAATATAGGAAATCCATTTCTTTGTTGTCTCCTGAGTCCTGATGGGTCCCTTTTCGAAAACATCACTGATCGTGTCATTCAAGTCTGACTGCAGAGAAAATGTCATCCTTCTCTTATAATGTCCAAGTATAGTTGTGTGCCATATGTCTGTCCTTTTATCCTCACATGTAGAAGCACAAAACGTCCATTATATAAAAACTTGATATTTTACCCATTTAAATGCAATGAGAAACTGTGACATTTAAAAACTCCTATACAGTACAAGGAGATTGCTCAGCATGCATTATGACCTTTACATCACCTTGTCTTTGTATATCACAGAAGGTGACAAGTTTGTGTCTGCACTCCAGGAAGAGATTAGGCATTAGTCATGGAGCGTGTGGGCAGTAAGCAGTGAATATGCTTGCGATTGAGGTTTTCCAGAGAGCATATAACAAAGACATCCTACCAAGCTAAATTAAACATAAGAATAAAACTGACAAAATGACAGCTAGGCTTCCTGGACAAATTATGTACTGTGAAGTGAGACAGACAGCATGAAGAAGGTGAAGAGCAGAAAAGCACATTGGTCAGTTAAATAATTAGGTTTACCGGGAATCTTTCATGCAAGAATAATTGTATCTGAAGTTCATAACTGCACACTAATAGATATTTCCATGTACAGTTTTAGATTATAACACTAGAATCCGCAAGATTTGTAACTAATGTCATAGTGTCATGTAGAATCTGGGGTAGAACAACTATGTTTAAAGTGGAACTAAACTTAAATAGTGAAAACTATGTGAGCAGGGAGTTTCTACAGGAAGTCCTCGGGTTACATAGGAGATAGGGACTGTAGGTTTGTTCTTAAGTTGAATTTGTATGGAGGTGGAACAGGTACAATATTTTAATAAATGAAATTAGGACATATGTTTGTCTCAACATATTATTAGGCAGAATGGTGTCAGTTACTGTATAAAATCCTCAATGTGAGTTATTCACAAACAAATAAAAAAAAAAATCTTTGTGGAGCCTAGACATTCAGTAACTTCTGGAGCAAGCTGTGCTTTGATATGCAAAAACAAACAACTGCAAAATTTGTCTTGGCCATTAAAGATTTACAAGAGGTTATAGAACAGCTTCTGCAAATCATGAAAACCACCCTCTCCCCCTATCAAGCCTCTGTCCTGCACAGGAAGAGCAGGGAAGCCCTGTTCGTATCTGGGAGTACTCCTTATGTCCGATGTCCTTAACTCGGGGACTACCTGTATATTGCAGAAGAGACAGAGAAACTTTAATGGGAGAACCTGCACAGCTCATTGTACGTCAAAGAAAAGAGTTCAAACAGACAGGTTCCAAAAATCATAGCTAACACGGTAGGGACATCAGAATAAGATAAGGCTCTGGGGCTTTCTGCTTCTTCATACCTCCAACAAACCATCAGTCAACAGGAGAACAACTATCACATGAGAATGCAAAGCCCAGTTTTTCTACAAAGATGGGCAATTCCATTAATTGCTGGATTCTGCAAAATAAATAAATAAATGTTTAAACCTTGCTATCTACAAAATTGGTTTTAAATTTAGGCACTTTTTATGGGTTTATCTATTTGCTTTTGTGGTGTTGGTAGGTATTTTACATAAAAGTAGAGGTGTCTTGAGCCATTTATTAGTAGTAGTGGCTAATCTGCCAATAATGAAATACATTTGAATAAGAAGTTGGTCCAAATAAAAACCAACATACTTGGTTTTATCTAAAAGAAGTGTCTTCACTTGCGTATAAACCTGGGGTGCAAAATGTGTACGTTATAGCTAACATTCGAAAAAGCCAAGAAAATTAACATGAATAAATATATCCATGGCATGTTATTTTAAAAATATTTATTTAGAATGAGGGGGGAATTACAATTAAATGGACTTAGTATGTTATCTTTTCCCCTCATTTTTACATATTTATTATATTTTATATTTTTGAGTTAGTTACCATGGGTCACTTGCTCTTAAAAAATCCTTTGTGCATTATAGTTGGCCACCAGTAGACAGTGTTGTGTCCTCATGTAAAGTGTGTAAAAAATACTTATGTTTCCAACGGCAAGTGTTTGCTGTGCCCTTTACATTTGCCACGTACTGGTGTGATCCGAGTTTAAACTAGTTTCAGGGCAAACATTGTTTCTTTATCTTCAATTGACTAAGAATCTTTGAGTATATACAGCAATAGTTTTAGATGAACCATAGAGATAATATGGCTAAAGTAAAACCTAGGTTTTCTTACAGTACAATCTCTTTCTCTTTCTGAAAATGTTAAATACTGTGCTGCTATGCTGATCCGATGGCTTTTCTACTTTGAGTCATTGACCTGGAACATTTAGGTCACTCAGATGTTCTACATTCCTATAACTTTGTAAATGGCTGCTGGATCTGGATAGTATTTCTCAAGTAGAATATTATAAATATTCGTTTCTGTTAATGTTGCCATAATTGTGAGGAGATTTGCCTCATTAGGGTTGTTTTTGGGGCCAGTTAATACAATTGGCTTTTACATCGTCCAACAGTCAGTAAGATGTATTTACAGTAAAAAAAGATAAATATTATCCACTTATACTGTCAACAGAAATTCTTTATGCTGTCCACTAGGACATTGATGTACTAAGTAGATCACTGCACGGGACATATTGAAAGTCGGTAGCTGAATATTAAAGCAAGTTGAAAAATTGTGGATCAATATGGGTTGCGTTTGAAAAAATAAATGAAAACTTACAGAATGAAAAATCAAAGAAATAATACTAATAAGTTTGAATTAAATGCATTCACCAGACACATTAGCACTTTATCATGCAATAATAAAAAAATTCATATTATAACATATGGCCCAATTAGTTCATAAGGTGTCAATCAAGATTTAACCAATAAATACAATGTGAGAGTCATAACCCTGCCACGCTCCCACACTCCTCTATCTGGAAAATGTTAGGCATTTTGTCACATACAAGTAGTTTACCCATTAAAAAGAGAACATTAAAACCAATTACTGTAAAATGTAAGGATAATTTAATTATATAGCAATAAATGAGGGAAATGCATGTGTCAATGCTGTCTGATTCTGTAGTATACAGGGTGCAGTAGCTGCTCTTCACTGCAGGTATAATAAAAGTAATAAAAAGAAATGTATTTCTGTAATGGAACAGGTTATTTTTTTACACTGTATTTATCAGTTAATTCGTACATTTGATCTATATAAGATATTCATCTTAACAAGTAGATTTACCATATAAAATCTTACCAAATGTGAATTAAGGTAAAGGCACTTTTTCATTTAAAATAACTTCAGCAAAATCTTGTCATTCCAATCGTATTAATAATACATGAATATATGAGTTCTGTACTTTACAGATACATGTTCCAATGACTCAGCATTTCTAAGCCAGGGCTTTAAAGAGTGGTTTCAAAGGTGCCAAGTACAGTAAAGTCACATTATACTGTCTAAAAGATTTAACCAAGCTCTGGGGTTTTATCATATTCATAACAGGGGCATTATTTAATTTGTTCTTAACATATGCCATCATTTAAATTCACATTTCAAATGAATCATTAGGGAATGCATTCACTTTTTTAATCACATATTTTGAGCAAAAAAGGACATTTTCTGCCAATTGATGCATCGGGTCACCAGTGTTAAAGGGAATCTAATCCATTGTTAATATGGGCCAGTGGCCACCACAGCCAGGTCCTTTGGGTAAAGGTTCCTAAAATTGGGGAACCTCCATAAAAATTTTGCCCTGTGCAAGCTCTGCATGTTTTATTTATTCATTTGAATTTTTAAAAACCATCCTGAAAAAATCTATACGTTTTAAAATGCAACAGTATTTTATGTATGTGGTTATATATGCTTTCACTTGCATTAGAGATACCAAACTATGTTTTTGGAATAATGGAGATAATAAAAGTGGTAAATTAGAACATTGGTGATCATTAATATGCAAACAGCCTGACAAAATATTACAACCTAATAAAGTATTTTGTTACTTGTGGGCAGTTTGACAGTATATTGGAACTTATCCGAAGTCTCTGACAGTCGTTTGTTATATGTAATTGTCTAACAGTCTATTGTAAGGTGACAAGCCTAACAGTCTTAAAATTTGTATGTTTTTTTTTTTAAGTTTTTACAGAGGACCCCTCCACAACAGTGAATAGTGAAACCTGCAGCCTCCTAGGATACATTTGTCACGTATTCCAGGAGGCTGTGGGCTGTTCTTTCTGGCATACCAGAGATACTGGGCATGTGCTGAGGGTATTTCCTGGAAAATAAAAAAAGTACCAATCTCACATAAGTATGCACAGTAAGATTGGCCTATTTTTTTTACATTTACAGCAAGATTACCTTGTCAGTGCAAGATCAAGGTGACGTAATAAGAACCTGGAAGAAGAAGAAAAAGATGGAGGTGCCCGGTGTCCAGTCCGCACTGGAAAGAAGAAGGAAGATGGTATGGCACAGAAATGACTGGACTATCCTGACAAAGGAATTGAAGGTTTTCCATCTGTAAAGGTATCATTTTTTAAGGGTTTTTTTTATCCTTCGTAAAAAAAAATTCATAAAAAACTGTTTACGTAATAAAAAGTCTATTATTAATAATTAGTATTTAAATATCGTCAACAATGTACCCTTATATACTCATTTTTCTTTTCTTACAATTGCTTACAAATTGGGTATGGGTGTGGAATACAATAGCACAGAATGCAAGGTCTCATTTTTTTTTAAGGACCATTCCGGCCCATGACTGGACTGCTCTACTCTTGCGAATTAGTCATGGAAGACCTAGGTAGTTGTTGCCCCATATTAACAATTATTTGTAATTTGTCAGTGCTATATAAATACTGTGTAATAATAATTCACTACCCTCTTAACCATTACATACCTAAACTGCCAGAAAAAAAATTGGTTTGATGACCTTTTGCACACAAGAACTTGAATAGGGAGGATCAGCGCTAACAGCCAATAATATGCTTCACTATACACTTGCTGACATTGGAATTGGAGGAGGAAGTAATATTAGTAGTGAGATGAAATCCACTATGCTTTTGCTGCCTCACTTTTCTTTTAGAGGGCAGGGAGGTGACTAAGATGTATTGTTCAGTGGAAATAAGAAAAAATCTGCACAAGAACCTGGCTGTGCAGTCTGCCAGTTCAGTATAAATCTCAATTTGGACACATCTAAAAATGCATGTTTTAGTGAAAATAACCACAAGACATCATGGACAAACCACAATGCAGTATATTGCACTGCTATTTATTTTAATGTGCCCACACCTACACAGTACATCCTCTACAGCAGGCCTGAGATTTAGAGCAGCACAATGCCCAAATGTAAACCATGTATGCATTGTGGTGGGTTGGAAAAATGTTTTCCATTGGCATGGAATTGACATGCATCATAACACATTTCATAATTTAAAAATCACTCTTTTTGAAGAGGGAAAGCAACAGCAGCCCACATATTTCTACCATGACAGTCGTACGCCAGGATTCCATAACACACGGTCCTAATTAGCCAATTTCCCCAGCCAAAAAGCCACTAATATTTTTCCTTACTTAGCTTGGTGCTTTTAGCTACTATCAATGTGGAAATAGCTGCTGTCTCCCTCCAGATGATATATGTTTCAGATATTTCTTGCCAAAAAGAAAGTTTCTGAGCTATTCAGCAAAATAAAACAAATAGGAATCTGATCATGTAGGCAGCATAATCCATCACACTGTTGGGAATTTAAAAGGAGCTAACTGACAGCTGCTCCAATGATAATGCAATTTGAAGCAGACACTGTCGCCTAGCCTAAATATATTGCAGTAAGAATATGCTGATATACTAGATATCTTAATACAATCCAAATGTATGTGATTAGTGTAGCACACAATGTTCTCTACTTTGTAATCATTGTAGAATGCAGAAAAATGATTGCAGAATAAGTAAGATATTTTTCTAGTCAATCATCCTTGGAGCTGCAGGCCCCGTCACAGTTGTTGATATTTGTCACTTCATGGGGAGAATATAATGCTTCTCCTTACAGTATGAAAAGGGATACTGTGCAGGAATGGCAATACAGTCTGACACACAGACGTATTTTATCAGTAATATGATTATTACTTGATAAATAAATTAAAAATGTATTTTTTATGTCACAAAGAATCTGTTAAGTCCTGATGCAAATTTATGAAACCTTATTCCTTTCATGACCAAGTCTCATGTATGCATAGATACTCAGATCAAAAGTAGCAGTTTCAGTAAGTGTCAGATAACTTGATGGTAACTTTTTTGCATAAAAAAACATTTTGATGTTTTTTCAAGGACATATAAGGCTTTTATTTAGTAAACTGTTATAATATATGCCTTCACATTTATTACATGTGAAAAAATAAAATGTTTAATTAATCACTTCAATATGTTATTGTATCTGTAAATTACAATATAAAACAGAAGCATGCTGCCTTTTTTAAGCAGCTGTAGTAGGCATCTGCAGTTTGGAGAGATTTCTTTGAAAATCATCTTCATGTGATTGTAATGACTGGTTGTCATAACAGGCTGATGGTTTTTTTGATTGCTAGGGGAAGATTATGAGCTGTTTTGGACTATGGCTTTAGAGAACTAGGAACATGCACAGACGCTTTTCGCTAAGTTCATTACAATTAATTACAATAATCATGATACAGGGATCTATTTTTAAGAATGCAAATTTTGGATTCCAGATGCTTGGGAGTTAAACACAAAAGTTTGTTACTCTTATCAAACAGCCTGGTCACAGCCTTCATTTTTTAATATATAGATATTATATTAAGTATTAAATTAAGTTTAGTAATTGCCAATTAAGCAAGTCATTTACCTTTTTTTTTTTTACCAATATCTGTATGTGTCCCATTCTGATCTTTACATTTCAATGTGATATATGTATTATTAAAAAAATCTGGTTTTATGATCAATATAAATAATAAAGACTCATTGAGGTTCTTTCAATAGTTTTAAAAATTAAAACTTGGAAAAAAGTGATAAAGAGGACACGCAAGATGAATATAATATTTCTGGATGACTAGAAATGCTGCATGATCATATCTAAGCTGCATAGTCAACTAGGACGTGCTGTGCTGCAGTGGAGATCCTGAGCCATACTGCAGCACATTGGTACTGACAGTCAAGGGGCTGCATCATTTAGGCACATAAAGTTATGAAATAAGAAATATCATGTAGTTGTGGAAATGTTTCCTATCACTTATCCTATGAGCTGCTTACAAGAAATGGTCTTCTTTTGCTGGGTATCTGAGTACAGAAACACTTTCTGAATCTTTGGAATTGTTAGTAATCAGGTACATCAATCTCCAAAAAAATAGATCATTTTATACATGTCCCATATTTATATATGTCTCCATTTACACATGTATCCTTCTCAACAGTCTAGATTTATTGTTTATTCTATGCTGATCAATAATAAAAGTATTGAAAAATCATAATATTTTTCCAGTATATTGCGATATTGCGCTTTAAATTGTTACATGTTTTACATTATTACATTTATACATTGTTATACATTGTTACATTATTGTTATCATGGGATTAGTTTTTTTTTTTAACATTGTTCCATCTTCTTTAGGCTAATATTTAATGCTGACCATATACTTACTACTCTGTTTAAAAAACCTTAAACAAATTATATTTGTTACTAATTACTTTTTTTTTTTTTTTAAAACAGTAACTTCTATATAGAAGGGGTTGTCTTTGTTTTTAATGCCTGCTCTGCTGTAAATGCAATTTATTATAATTACACAGTATTTATATAGCGCCAACATATTATGCAGCCCTTTACAAAGTCCAATTGTCATGTCACTAGCTGTCCCTCTAAGGAGCTTAAAATCCAATGTCCCTACCTCAGTCATATGTCTTTATTGCAGTGTAAAGGTGAATTTTGTGGGGAAGGCAAATAACCCAACTGCATGTTTTTTTTGGAATGTGGGAAGAGTACCAGGAGGAAACCCACACAAACATGGGGAGAAACTGCAAACTCCATGCAGATACTGTACTGGTCGGGATTCAGTGCTAACCACTGAGCCACTGTGTTGTCCATACAGACCACCAATGGACTTCAGGGGATTGTAAATGAAATTTTGCATGATCGTTTCCGGACAGATGAACAAATGAGTATCAGTTAGCAGGGGGGAGGACAAAGACTACGTACACACGTTAGATGATTCATGTCTGATAATTGTCTCAGGGCTAATATCGGACGAGAATCTGCTGTGTATACAGCGCTCATCGTCCGTTGTGGCAGATCCACAGATGACAAGGAACAATAATAAAAGTAAAGGGGAGAGAGTGCAGCGGGGTGCTGCTCGGTTGTTCTCCCCCTCCCCTCTCCAAAGAGCAGAACAGTGCTGTATGTAGAGCACTCGTTCATTCATCGCGCAGTCATTTGTCATTGAAAAAGATCGTGAAAGATCCTTTCCAGCGACAATTATTACTTGTGTGTATGCAGCAAGGAATGGTATCCCACTGCATTCTCCTCTGTTGAAATGCACAGCAGTTGCTCCCGATCAGTCGTTTATCAATCCACCATGGCTAACCACTAACCCATGTCCAGATTTAAAAGGATGAGTATTTTTAAACCACCAGGACACTACCCACTACTGGCAGGTAATTCTATTTACATATATCTCTAGAGGAAATCTCGGCAGACTGATCACTATAAGCAGTTGCTTTAGTAACTTTCACATTTGTTAATGCCCATTCAGCCATTTTATGATATTGTATTGAATGTACCTGTATATATTTATAGATTGCCACATATACTTGAATATAAACCAGTGTCATTATGTTTACTTGAGAATACAGTCACAATTCTAGTATAAACCTACACCTACACAATTCTAGTATAAACCTATAAACCTAGTATAAACACACGAAAACACACAAAATTGTGCCCGTCACTGCTAACAATAAAAACCACAATCAATTGAAATACAGATAAAATGAACACGAATAAGTTCATCCATGGTTTATTTTTGAAATAGTTATTCAAGGAGGGGTTTTGAGTTATGATAAATAATTTACTCTTAACCCCCCTAGCATTCTAATTCTGTCAGTTTTTTGATGCAAAAAGTTATCGTATTTTTTTTGCATAGAAATTTTTGTTTATAATGTGGGCCTGTAATTCTTGAGATTAACTCCCGGGTATGATAATTATATTTATTTATTATATTATAATCATAAATTATAATACATAATTATAAATAATAACCTAAAAAAATAATGAAATAATAGACAACAATGTAATCTAAAAAAAATATATAAAATTAAAAATGTACTTTTTTTTTTATTTCATGTTGTGTCTGGGATTTCCCTCCCAGACACACCCCCCCGAATACATCACCACTCACATCACCCAGAAGATGACTCATCCTCCCGGGTGATGCGAGTGGGGATTTCCCGACTGCCTCACACAGACGCTGCTGCTGCTCTGGATCTCCAGAGAGATGCAAAGCACAATGCAGGACTTTTGCATTGTGCTTCACATCTCACTACTGATGATAGCAGCAATAGCAAATTCCGGGGGTGACCACCCCCCAACGGACCGGCGCCCCGGCATCACAGCGGGACCATCCGATCGCCGCTGGAGCGCGGGGTAAAAGTAAGGGGGGCTCCTAAAGTTACCCCGAGTGTGACTCGGGATTACCGCTTTTTGCATGTAAAAGCCACCCCGAGTCCCCCCGCTAGGGGGTTAATTGATATTTTGTGCATGGCCACCACTAGATGGCACTGTGTCCTCACTTAAAGAGTGTAACAAATTCCTTAATAATTTCTCAGATGGAAATAGCTTGTTATACAGGTTACATTGGGAAACAGAGTCATCTAGAGGTGTGACCCACATATGTACCCAGATTATTTTTCTAATGCAATTTTAAAGGCAAACTTGGTTTATACTAAAATTTATACAGTAGCAACCAGTGGCAGGATAGATTAGCTTAAAAGATGAATATGCCTAACTTCTTTACAGCTGTAAAATATCAACCACACATGGCCATGCTTTTTTAGTAACCTGTACCACTTATAGGCAGGAAAAAGTCCTGAGTAGTGAACAAATAATGTTGTCAGTGTTTAAATCTATAAATATAAACTATGCATAGATATTTTTCTTCCAAAACATAATTTTTTTTTCTGTTATTTATTAGTACATAAACATTTTAAAAATATTTGATATTTAGCAGTGAAGTGCAAATTAATGTTATCTCTCACAACTACATTTTATTTGTATCCTTCCTTATAGAAAAGGGAAATAAAATTCAAAGTTTCTTATAAAGCTTTTCTGGCTTATTTGGATTGCATGTTTATGGTCACATGCCACTGATCACAAGCTGTTGAAAGCCTGGATACTATTTCTGTTTGAGGATGAACTGCTCTGCATTTTGTGCAGTAATTGAATTGACGTCATCACTTTAAACTGTGGGATTTGCCAATGCTTTTTCCTAGATGAAGCCTACAGTTTGTTCTTCCGAATATTGTAGAAATGAATGAGGATGCACAATCAATATCTCCGGAGAGTAATGTCATATGGGTATTTAATGACGTCTTCTATCCAATGGCACAATGAATACACAAGCTGACATTTGTGCTGCTAAAATGTTTTCTGTACCCAATGACTCAACATGTTTCTCTGTTGTAATGCAATTTAGAACTTCATCTTCCAGCTATGATTCTAAAACACATTCATTAACCCCAGGTATAATTTCATAAAAGTGTATTTAGGTAGAAAAAAACTCCTACTTAGCACCACAGTTGTTTGTGGTTTATTGTTCACTATATTGTGTAAAAAATGTTTGGAGCACAGTATGCTGTTTGCATTTCACTTGACTCTGCATGCTTAAAAAAGTTTTTTTGTGGGGTTAAAGTACATAAGCTTTTGCATGTTAGAGGCAATGTGTTTTGTATAAATTGTGCTTATTATATTTAAGACTAAAATTAAATTTTAGAAATACGCAGGTCAGAAATATTGCCAGCGATTATTACATTAAAAATAATGCACTATAAAGGCCTAAAGATTGAAAATAAGGTTTCCCAGTCACAACCAGTTTGTCAAATGCATTGCAGTTCTTTTTGTAAGATCCAAGTGCCATTTCTTTCCATATATGAGTAGTCTGTAGGTAGGTTTAAAATGAAGATTATTAGTGATTGTCTACTGATTATTAACAGAATATATGAGCCTGATAAGATAGCAAGTTTGTGGAGATAAGACATATGTTTGGAACTGCAAATTATAAACAAACTCTATGCTTGAGGGAAGGAAAGACTCATTTTTAGCCATTTTACATATGTAGCTGTTCATAACTTAATAATACTGTTACATTAGCTTAGTTCTTCAAGTTTTAATGGATCTAAATTGGCAGTGGATTCCCTGTTGAATTTAGCATGTTAAAATATTTAAAACCTGTGTATGGAAATAATTCAGTAATATTTGGATCCATATCATTTAAATGTAAAACAAAATCTTTCTCTAACTAAAGCTAAGCAAAGGGAATGTTAGGTTGAATTAAACGTATCAGCCACTGACTTCTTATGTAAAGGATTCCCAGTAAAGGTAACCCTAAGATAACATTTTGTTCTTTCAAACCCATCATGAATTGTCACGTCTGCTGGTTTCCAAAGAGATGATTGTAATATCCATCTGCCTTGCTCTTGATTTTAATCATTGCTTGTGATTTTTAGGTTATTTCTAAACTTTTACAAGTTATAACAAGCATATGTAGTCAGAACTGATTAGTATACAGGAATATTTTATTTTTGAAAAGTCCCTTACTATTTGCCCCGATTCTAGCATCTGCCACAAAATAAAGAAAAAGGTGCAGCACTTTGAGTGTCACACAAATAGACAGTGACTGACATAGGAAGACATTTTTTCTGATAATGACAAGTTATCTGTGGCCAGCTTAAAACTATCATAATGGTAACGAAGAGTCATGTGAAGAGCTGTTTACTGAAATGCAGACGTATAGTAGCCACAGTGCTAGAGAAATGTAAATAACCAGTGATTCTTATGCTATTACCCTGCTAAAATAAAATACTAGCTTTGGATGATATATATATATATATACACACACACACACACAATGAAACATCTGCCAGAGCTTACCCCAGTTTAGAGTTATAAACATGAGGAGAGCAGGAGGTGTTCTACAGGATGCTTTGGATTTCAGGGCAGTAGAGGAAGCAATGTCAACTAAATACAAGAAGTTAACCTACACTGGATTTCTAGGAGGGTAAAGTTTTATTTATGTGCGATATATATATACATACATGGGGAAATTTGCATCTATTGCAGGAATACGTTTAGTTTATTTTTTTAATTTTATTTATCTTTGATGTCAAAACTGATGTCAAAGGCAACAATTTATTCTGCCTACTTGCATAGCTTGTTGTCACAGTAATGATTCAGAAGATCCTTCAACATGTTTATTCTTTCTCACTCATTAGTGTATGCCTCATCACTGTCATTTGTAATTAGCTTTTACATGCTCGCAAATTAAACATGCCTGTGGAAAATTATAGGTGTTTTGGAAAAGTATAGGTGTTTTGCATTATGTTTATAATGTGTTGATTAGCTTATATGATTTAATATAAACTAGGAAATGAAAAAGAAGATTTTACATTTCAAACTATATGGTCTGTTTAAAAAATGTTTTCTTAACATTTACTCAAAATGTACACATTTTTCACAATAAATTATATTAGAGACATGTGGATCAAAATTTACTTACAATTCATACATTTACATTAAAAAATGTGATAATAGGTCCGCTTTAAAGCGATAAAAAACAATGAAATGTGCATCTGTTGCAGAGATGTAATGCTTTTTTGGCCTGGTGTACTCTTTCTTTTGTAATTTTTATTACAAGTTAACAATACAGTAAAAATTCCAATCTATTTGACGTTACTAATTAAACATTGTGTGCAGTTACTAGTTTGTTGACTGATATATAGAAAGCCCGATTCATTTCACAGATAAGTTTCCCCCTGTTTCCCTCTAATATATCCCCCTTCTTCAGGGGAATATATCAGTTAGCAAAGAGTTTATAGTTTAATGAAATAAAAATAATCACATAATATTCTATGATAATTTTTGAAAAAGGACCTATTATGGTAACAAATTTACCCTAAAACTTCCTTAAGGTAAGGATGGTCCCACCAGGTATGTAAGTAGACTTATTGTTGCACGACAGGCAAGTATGTACCAACAGCACTCTTTAATCCCATCCCACGCCCCCACAGCACTCAACAAAGTGCTCTCTGTCCTCAAATCCAAGCTACTGGCAGTTATGGTCCACGAGAGTCCCTGTTTCCCCCTTTCATTTTCTTCTCCTTTTTTTCCGCCAAATGTCTGCCTGTCCTTTTGGGGGACACAGAGATATTCACTTTATCTGACCAACACAATTTAATGCCTGGCCAGTTTTCAGAGTGTATGTGTCCCTATAAGGCCACCTTTACCTAGCGCAACCTCAATCTATAAGGCAACTCGACAACTCCTAGCCCATACAGGCTGGGAGCCGTGGGTTTGACAGCTCCGGGCATATGCAGTACGCATGCTCAGACTGTGGGATTGACTGTTCAGGACTTCCATGCACCTGAAATGAGAGGAGGTGGAGACTCAACAAATTAACATCTGAAACTCCAACTCTGCATGACGTATTCGGATGTTTTCAACTTTCTACAAAACAGATATAAATAAAATGCTTTATAAGAAAAAAGCAAAGCACATGTTTATTTATTAGTATTTAGACATCATTCTCTAAGCATACTTGAATGTTAGAAATCACACTTTAAGGAAACATATTCATGCTTATGACCATCTAGCTATAGGCTGACATGTATCCCAATACTGGCACTGGGATACCAACTCTCTGAGACTTTTTGCTACCTTCATTCAGACCTTCTTTTTTTTCTACCCTCTGTTAGGCCTAATATAGACATAGTTATGTATGATTTGTAGATCATTTCATGTCCCCATGAATAAAATAACTGCCAGTGGCTTTGTATCCTCTTTGGGTGCTGTTGGTACGCGTTTACCTGCCGTGCGAAAATAAGTCTAACTACTGTACATACTTGCTGGGACCATCACTACCTTAAGGAGGTTTTAGGGTAAAAATGTTAGCGTAATAGGTCTTTTTGAAAATTATTTCTAATTCATTAAACCAGAAACTCCTTGCTAACTGATATATTCCCCTGAAGAAGCAGGAAACTTACCTGTGGACCATGTCTGGATCCAAATATTGGTCAACAAATTCTTTACTGAACACTGCTTAATCATTGATGTGACTGCTTTTATGCTGTATTGTCCAGTTGTAATAAAAATGTTTAATGTTTTAACTATACCTCCATTAAAATCACCTTTGTTCAACCTCACAAGGAAGTGAGTACTACAAAAGCCTTTAGCCTTTTTATTTTGGTCATTTGATTTAAAACTTGATTCAACTCAACAAATAAAATTCACAATTGAGCTTTAATAAATTAGGCCCTTAGTGTTGTCAGCTTAACCTCCCTAGAAAAAAGTTGCTAAAAGCTATAACCCCGAGTCACATTCGGGGTAGGTAAACCTATGGAGGTAATAAGTAAATACAGCGCTTACGTGATCCGCTGGCGTCCCACGCCGTCCATCGGAGCGATCTTCGTCTTCTTTTCTCTTCCTCCGGCAGGCTTCTGCATCCGATGAGTCACCGGGGAGTTCCCGGTGATGACGGTGCGTGTGTACGTTGCCAGCAAGGCGGGGCGGGAAATTCAAAATCCATTTGTATTGCATTCAATACAAAATAACTGTATTGAATGCAATACATTGGATTTATATGTGTAAAAGCAGTACATTGATTTCAAGAACATTTATTTTACAGTATATATAATAGTATGAGTATAATACATATTTTTTTAAAAAACATTTAAAAAATTAAATTTTTTTTTTAAATATATAGTTTTTTTAATTTATTTAATTTTTTATTGTTACATGATTTTGTGTTTCAAACTTTATTATACTCATACTATTATATTATACTGGAAAATACATTTTCATGAAAAACAATGTACCGCTTTTGGACATAAAAAAACGGAAAGAAATGAACCGCTAGGGAGATTAAAACAGTAACTGATGTTATTGGCAAAATGTTTAAATTTTGCACGTTTCATCAGAATTATGTATTTAAGAAAACTGTATACAGTAAGACATGATGCCAAATATAGTGAAAAATCAATTTTGAGTTTTTAATTTTAGCGTTATAAGTGGAGTCATTAGCTAGACATATAAATCCCTGGACATGCAAATCATCTGTCATATATGTATTTCATCTGTGTGTTTAAATGTTTGCCTTGATGTCAGCTTAATGTTTTAGTAGTCAGGCATTGATTTCTTCCAAGTCATAGCAGTCTCTTTTTCATCTATTATTTGACATATCCCACGAGTCTGTAAATAGTACATTGTGGTTAGCAAGTTGGCTGAGGAGTTAAGACATGTGGTAGAGGGGGTTTTACTTTGACTATAGATTTATCCAAGAGACCACTTAAACCACTTAAAAGTTTAAAGGTGCAAATGTCAACTCCATTGCAATGACTCTACACACATGGCTTATATTTGCAAAATTTAAATGTTATTTCTGTTCCTTTTATTTTTCTTTTACACAGTGGTGGGTAAGCAGCTTCTTCTTAGCATAGGAAGAATGGAAATTCAGAGACTTGCCTTACCCTAGTTCCCAGAGAGATGGACAGCTGTTAGCTAGCAGACACCCATATCTTGTTTTAATGTGACTAACCATCGCAAGGGGTCCAAAAGTAAGTAATGTGGAACAGAGCCAACCAGGTTGTGTTGCGAGGTGGCAGACAAGTGTAACAAAAACAAAGGTCTTTGGTGTATAATTCATCCTACATCCTATTATAACTTCATTTATCTAACTGAACAACCATTAAAATACAGAGACAACTGTCTCAGTTCCTTGAGGACAATATTTAATTTTGTATCCTCATCTCACCTCTTCAATCTGTCTCTTGTTGTCTACAACTTAAAAATCATTATCGCATTCCATCCTTTTAGAAGACTCAATTGAAATGCTGGTGCAGGTCGTTATTATATCCTGACTTGACTGTCATAACGCCTTCATCTTTGATTTACCAATGAACAAACTTGCATCACTCCAGAATTTCTAATACATTCATTAGCATTCAAAGTCTCTAAATTGCCTCCTTCTTTTTGTAACATCTTTTTGGTATTTTCCTTGTATCCCTTCCCAAACAAAAATTTGCACAACTTCATATGTGTGTTTGAAAGGGGGCAGTGGGGATTTCAAACAGCAAAGATTTTACCTTAGAGGGGACATTTTAACTAGGTGGGATGTTGCTCTTTATAAGAGGAGAAAAGGGATGCCTGCTCAAATGCTTGACTTCTTTTTGGTTTCGATAGATATTTTTTTAATTTTTCCAATTTTTATACAAAAAAAAGATTATTACAAATACACAATAGACTATTAGTAGAAATACACATCATATACAATAAACTACAATGCAAACAACATAACAAACACAACACAAATAAAAATAAAATGGCAACCAGTACAGTGTGTCATGACATTTCTGAATACAATTGGATTAGGTTGGTAGTGTACCAGGACTGGTATGAGCCTTGAACATACTAGCTACCACCAAACAAATAAAACAAAATCATATGCCTCTGGATATTGCCTAGCAGCTGTTATCCTAATCGACAGGTCAAATATGGGGAACAGGAATAGAAACCCCTTAAAGGGGGTTGAGTACAACAGAAAAAAAATCAGTTGTTGTGGTTAACTGGAATACTTTCCCTCAGCACCATACCCTTTTCCAGACCTTACCAGAATGGGGGAATATTTGGCAAGGAAAACACTCTCCAAGGTTCCCAAACTTTAGAAAACTTTTCCCGGTTGTCATTCAAAATATGACATAGACAGACGTTCATCAGGAAAGTGTTATCTAACCGTGGTAAGGAATAGCTTGTTGCTTTCAGTTTAGTTCAGTTTATTTAGCTGCCAAAATAACACGTGTCCTAAGGCAAATTGGGTTTTAGTAAGATTAAGAGGCTTACATTGTAGTAAGGCCACCCAAGGATCTCTTGCTACAAGAGTGCTTAGCAGTCTAAACTCCCAAAATCTGATAGCTGAAGGGCACGTCCACCATACATGAAGCTCAGTACCTAATTCTTGACAGCCTCTAAAACAGAACCCTGATGCTGTGGACAAATGTCTCAGCCTAGATGGAACCATGTACAACCTCATCATTACCTTGCATGCTGTCTCCAGAGTACATCACATTGGTGGAACTTTTAGCCAATTTGGTCCAATTAGTAAACCATTCCTCATCAGTTTTGGGGTGTTTAAGCTTCTTCCCTAACAAGGTACATAAGAATGGGTATTTGCAACAGTAATCTTTGTAAGTTTGGAGTACAAGATAGTGATGCGTTTTGGGCATAGAGAAGTTCTGAGACAAATGTGTTCCAAAATTGATAATTGATAATCTGCCCATGTTAGTACATCCCCAGATTAGCGAACCAATCCAATGTCTAAGCTGGAGATACCGAAAATATTCCCTACCCGGGACCTGATGCGCTGAACCAATAAGACTCCCATTTTAACATTCCATTCCTATTAAGCATTGAATAGACAGTTTCATATTTATGTACCGACCACCAATTAAATGCCACCGGAGACTCCATCCCCGGAGGGAATAGAGGGTTGCTCTAAATAGGAAGTAGAGGTAAATATGGTGACATAGGTCCACTAGAATATTGAATTCCATCCCACACTTTTAGCACTTGCAATAAATGTATACTTATGTGTTGTGGACATAATTTGGGAAGAAGCCAAGGAAGAGCCTTAACATCCACTGGTTGAGAGAGATAGGATTGTAGCTGTACCCACACTGGGGCTGCATCCCCAGCATAAAGAGAGGTAATTGGACTTAGTTGGGCTGCTTGGTAATATTTCAGCAGATTGGGCACTCTTAAACCCCCATGGCGCTTGTGCACAAACATAGTTTTTTGTCATACTCTAAGTTTCCTATTATTCCAGATAAGGGAAAAAATTTGTTTTTGTAGAGCCCACATCATAGGGGTAGGCACTGGAACAGGTAATGTCCTAAAATAATTTATAATAGTTTCGGGAGTATTGTCATCTTCACTGAATTTATTCTGCCTATCCATGACATCGGATGGGAAAACCACCCTGATATGATGGTCTTGAGCTGGTTAAACAGGGGTGGGTAATTGCTTGTGAAGAGCGTCTCAGGAGCTCGGGTGATTTTAATCCCAAAATAATCTAAGTGGTTCTGAGCCCAGACAAACCTAAATTTCTCCTGCAGCACCAGAAAATTTTGTGATGCCAGATTTATGCTTAGTGCCATAGATTTCTGTTCATTCACGACTAAACCTGAGATATGTGCAAATTCCTCGAGTATGAGAAGATTTGGGAGAGAGACCAATGGCAGAGTGATAAATAATAATATATCATCCGCGAACAGATTGAGATTATACTCATGTCCACCTATCTGGACCCCATGAACCCTAATCAATAACGCCAAAGGTTCAAGAGCTAAAGTAAATAAAAGCAGTGACAAATAATAAAAGCATAAATAAAAGGGGACATCCGTGACGGGCACCCGTACAGATGTTAAAAGTGGCGGAGTGATAAGAGGAGTATCTAATCCTTGCTGAAAGTGTTGAATATTGCGCTTGCATCCAGGCCATGAACTTTGTCTGGAAACCCCATTTAGAAAGAACATAGAATAGATATTTCCACAACAGGGAATCAAACGCCTTCTGGATTTCTAGACCTAAAAGTACACCAGGAATTTTGCGATGCTGTATGTATTGTATAATGCTGATTATCCTCCTAGTGCTGTCTGGGGCTTGCCTACCTGGCACAAACCCTTTCAGGGCTTTGTGTACTATCGGCCAATAAAACTTTTTCAACCTAGTGCCCAAGATTTTAGTTAATAATTTAATGTCAATATTTAGTAAGGAAATAGGCTGGTTATTATGTAAATCTAGGAGGTCCTTGCCTGGTTTGAGGAGCATCACTACATGGGCCAGAAGGGAGGACAAAGGATGTTGGGGGTAGTCTCTCAAATAATTAAACACATTTTCTAATTTGGGGGCCAATATATCCATAAACTTTTAAAGTATTGGTCAGAAAACCTGTCTGGGCCTGGGGTTTTGTTGGTCTTAAGGGTTTTAATAGCCGCCATAACCTCTTTTGTGGTGATCTCAGCCTCCATTAAGTCTTTCATATGAGTGTTTAGTACTGGAAGGGTTATGGTGGAAAAGAGTTTATCTGCTCCACTGACATCCAAGTCTAGTTGAGTACCGTATAATTTGGAAAGAATTTTCTCAAAATGCGTACATATAGTTGCTGGATTAGCAGTGATATCACGGATGGGAAGTTTAAGCTTCACCAGAGTCGCAGAGGACAACCAGGGATTTAACACCTTGGCTAGCATCATGCCTGGCTTATTTGCTCTAGCATAAAAATGTCTTTTGGACCATCTGATTTGTTTCTCCACTTGGTAATCAAACAACACATTTATATCCACCCTGGTCTGTTGTACATCTACTCCCAATTGTTTGGAAGGGTAACATTTTAGTTGAGTCTCCAGGCTCTCTAATCTGTCTGTGAGTTCTGTCATTTTCCTATTCCTCTTTTTTTCCGCTGAAAGGCCATTTGAATTGGAAAGCCCTTCATAGTTGCCTCATGGGCATTCCACAACGTAATTTGCGAAGTCACAGAAGAGCTGTTGACATCAAAATAAAAACAGGGTTTTTGTTCCATCTCCAGAACCCCCAAAGGGGTGGATAATAGTGTGTCATTTAAGCACCAATGGAACTCAGTGGATCTGGGTATCAGCGAGATACTTTCCATCAAGACCGGAGAGTGGTCAGACCAAGGGGTGGCCAAAATGTTTGTTCTACGCACCAAGGGAAGGAAAGAGAGCTTAGCAAATATATGATCAATATGAGTTATTTATCATCATGTGATGATAAATAGAACGTGTAATCCTTCATTCTGGGGTTGGTCTCTCTCCTAACATCAGTCATACTATTTTGTGAAAGTAATTCTGAAAATGTTTGAGACTGGGATGATAGAGTTTTGGCACTGCTTGGATCAGAATGATCTAGCTTGGGATCTAGTGTTAGGTTGGAGTCTCCCATCAGCAATAACATACCTTTAACATGTTTGGTAATAACAGAGAATAAATGAGTTAGGAATTGCACATGGTGGTTGTTGGGTGCATAGTAAGTCACAAGAGTAATTTCAGCATTATAGATTTTCCCCTGTAGTGGTAGGTAGTGGCCAGTAGGGTCCGCTACCTCCAACTCACAGCTAAAGGGTACTAATCTATGGAATGCTAGCAGTACCCCCCTTTTTTTTTTTGTAAATACCGATTGGAAAACTTGCGGGTAATTTTTGTGAAAATATCTTGGGCGTGATGATGTAGAAAACCTTGTTTCCTGCAACCCAATAATGCCCGCATGAATGTCCATTAAGCTCCTATCCAGAACATGACTGCAGTTAGCAATGGCAGCATCCAGATGACACAAACTGTAGGACATAAAATATAATTACCTCAAAAAATAAAACCATAACAACCCAGTCGTACACTGGAACAACATTGTGGTACCAGTATGCTACCACTTGCCTAAGCAGATATCCGTCATGCCTATCGGCATGACAAAGTACACACAATTCACATCTTATCGAGGTGTCATCAGAACAGGTGCTCTCATCTGAGAAATTTACCTCACCTATTGCTCCGGTTTAAAAAGGATTGGTTAAAATCTTGGTTTGTTTATTTTTGTTGTTACCTGTTTTAGGACTATAAAATGTCAGGTTTACCATCGCTTTCTGTCTTTCTGACAATGGCCACCAGAACACACACATATAAATGTGTGTATATATATATATATATATATATATATATATATAAATATATATATACTGTAACACTGTATATTTCTTTTTTATTGTTTGCCTGTAAATCATTACCTAATGCAGTAACACACCACATACTCACATAGAAAATACATATTTTTATTAAGTACAAATTAAAAAAAATGGCAACAGACAATGTATAGTATGAACAACCCACAATTTGACAACAATAGAAGAAATATCAGCTGATTTAATATAAACAATACAACCGGTTTTACAGATTTGAAGCCCCATCGTCTGTTTAAACTTTATTTGTCCACACTTTCTGACATTTGAATAGACACTAGAAAGAGGTAAAACACAGATTGATGGCTTGCTGAGAGTTATATAACCATTTATTTACTGGATGCTCCAATACATTTAAAATACTTTAATGTTTAGTCTGACAAGCAACATGAACAACAATGGGACAAGTGTCCTTGCTATTGCTTACAAATATAAAAAAAGTACCCTCAGTATACCAAGAGGGTATAGATGAATTCACAGGTTTTATATATTTGGGTAGGTGATTCACCAAGAAGTTAAGTAGGGATTAATGTCAACATAAAGCTAAATTATTGTCTTTAGATAGAGTAGGGAAAGGTTTAACCTTCTATCAGGGTTTTTTTGAATATTTATGTCTATCTGACATTTCTTTTCACTTCCTTTCTTGGAAGTGTGACTGTCTACAAAGTAAACACAATTCACATCTTATCAAGGTGTCATCAGAACAGGTGCCCTCATCTGAGGAATTTCCCTCACCTATTGCTCCGGTGATAAGTTTTACGTTGGCATCGATTTGCTTAAAAGGTTCAGGCTATTCACTTATCAAACTTTAGTTCTTACAAAGTTTTTTTTCCTTAGTGAATTAGCCATCCAATCATGTGCAAGCAAAAGTCATACTATTTTTACATTTTCTTGCAAGTATTCTTAAAGTGAATTATCCATTCCAGAGTGATCATTCTCTATTCTAATTAAAGTAAATCAATCAATCACAAGTGATGCAAACTGTGATGCATGTCCCTAACAAGGACTCAGATAGCAAGTTATACCTTATAAGAGGGTCTAACTTTTCTGTGCTCTGTTTAAAACTAAATTGCATTTACAAATATATGATGCACAAACTCATAAAGAAAACAAACATTACTTTTAATGAATGAATGAAAAGAATAAATGAAATGAATTTGCCTTCCCTGGCTGAGCCAAATCCTCTTTCATTTGTGCCTCACATGCTTTTCCATCCCCTTCCAGGCACTGCAGCTCACAACTGGAAAGTGTCAGCAAGAGGCAGTGGGCAGAACTAGGTGTGGTGGCTGGCTACTGGCTTGATAATCAGAAAGACAAACAAAGGTGGGTTTCATGCCTAATATATTAATAACAAAATAATGGCTTGTGCTACTTTTGTAGGAGGCTATGTTCAGACTGGCGGTGGCAACAGACATTTCTGGCGACTGGAACCTTTATTCTCAGTGGCTCGCACTGCTACCCCTTTGCATTTTCTGAACTGAGGAATTGGCTCAGGGCTTTAGGAAAGCAGTAAACAGATCTCAAACTCACTGCCAGTCTGATCATAGTTTTCTATTTCTGTAACAATGACTAGACAAGTTTATTTAAAAACAAAACAAATGTTATTCTCAATTTTAAAAACAGGTTATTACATGGCATATTGGCATTTGAGACATATAAATGCATGGGGTTTCTTGCATTAACCGTGTACAAATGTAATTGAGAAAACTCCTTGTAGTTTAGGGAAAGTATTAAAAATCTTCTTTAAAAATGTTGGTGATTTGGTTTTCAGCATTCAATACTTTCCATTTGGTTTGATGATGTCCTCTTCATATCTTGTAAAATAAAAAATGAATACATAAATTAAAAAATGTTATAATACAGAGTCTTGCTTACTATATAGGCCAAATATTCAAATACAAGTGTCAGATATTCATCATACATTTAGACCTAAATCATCTAGCTGGTTTTCTAAACAGTAGGGGCCATGTCACACAACCAATTTATTTGAGCGACAAATAAACCACAAAGCTACAAAAAAATTCACCTCTATGGATTTAGCTTCAAATCACTAGTTTAAGCTACAGATTGTTGATGGTGAGATAAAAATTAGCTAGCTACAACTGTAATATTTCCCTATTGACTTCTACACATCCACACATCTTCTACACTACAAAGCACTGATAGGAAGAAGTTGAATCACCAAATATAAATTGTTGCGAATCGTTGGCCAATGATTGACAGCATTAATTGCTGCTACAGAATAACCAGTGTAAAATATCCCTGGGGTGGTCTCTCAATCAATATCTGAGCATGTAACTTTAGCATGTCTTAAGTTTTATTGTAACTTGATTAAGGTACAAGCCAATGGGATTCCAACAGACAGGGGCATAATTCATAAATAATCCTAGAATTATTTTGGTGTCTTGCAAGCCAAGTTATTTGAAACCAGATCAAATGCAGTTCATCCTACATTTGTGATCTGGCCAAGTATGTTTAATCTCTTTTGCAAGACGCAGTGCTCAGTAAATATATTAGTAGCTGGGAATTTATCATAGTTTAATAATATGTACATTTTAAGGTTTTACAGATAAGTATTCATTTAAACAATTTTATGTTATTTTGCCTTTGCAGACATAGTGCACATTAGCTTAATCTTTCCTCTCTAAAATAAGTATTTAGGTATTTCTTGCTGGCACATTCCTGCATCCCAAATTTAACAAGGATCCCAAAGGCAAAAACTGCATTTCAAAGTTTTTCCTACTTCTTCACAATCAGTGCAGGCAGCATTTAATCACTTAACAGAGAATTAGTAGTGCTGCAAGGAAGAGGGCATGAGAGTTATAAAATATGCAGGGAGACTGCCAAGTTTAGAATGGTCATCCTTAGATCTCCAGGAACAATATACTGCAACATATACTATACAGAATAAAGGCACAATAACATTTTTGGTGCATTATAGTCTCAAGCTGAGAAAGAGGATGTGTAGTATTTGCATGGAGCTGCTAAGAGATTGGAAATATGGAGATTTCCATGGGTACTGTACTGTTAATAAAGGCACATAGATTTTCTGCCTGCTGTGGAGAGGTACATTTCTACTGGCTTTTTATTATGGAAAATGCAACAGGAAAAGTGGCAACACATCTTGAAGCACTCATACCCTAAAGATCGGAATAGAGTCAGGACCAATGGCATGAAGGTGTCACTAATGCAGTTCCCAGGAGATATATAATATAGGCAAAATGAATATTAGCCTATTAGACATGATTGGGTGGACTGGGCCCCGTTTGCCAATGTTAACTTTATTTTATTTCCAATGAAAATACAAAATATCAATACATATGGCATTGCAGTAACAGATATTGTTCTGAGACCCCTACCGGAATTAGGAGTATCTGTTTTTACAGAAAGCAGTTTAACATTCTCCTTAGTTTCAGCAGACCTTTAACAGAAAAAAACATACATGTTAATTATAATTTACCATTTGAAACATAAGGATATTAAGATTTTTTTTTGCAATTTTTTTCTGCAAAATTGCAAAGTTTTCTACTGGATTTAATTAGAAAATATGTGAATCAACCTCTACTCTCAATTCATACCTTTAATCTAATGTGAAAAATAAGTACATTTTAGGCAACAATTTGGTAAATCTGGGGTGAAAACATTTAAAAATAGACACCCATTGCAGAGCATAATTCCCTATAATGGTATAATCACAGAGTAATAAAAATGAAGACTTAAAATTCCTAAAATTATTTATACAGATTTACAGTATATGACACCATATATGTATTCTTCATGTTAAGCAGCATGTCCTCTATAATGAGCAAATCACAGAATGATATTAACCTGTTTTTAAGAAAGGTGATGTGGGATGATCCTAGACTATTTGATAATTTTATCTTGAATTCCTTAAAGTGGAACTAAACTGAAAATTTAAAAAATTACATTTACTTTTAATTCTGCAGATCCCTTATTTGTGCTGGAGAAGTCCTTGATCAAGTCCCACGCTGTCCTGGAACTCTCCTTTGTCCCAGTGAAGAGGAATAGCCAGGCGCCACAATCTTCAGGTGAAAAAAAGACCCGATTTCACTGCACGTGTGTGAGATCGGCATCTCTTCCCCTTAGTGTAGGAAAATGCCCCTTCTAAGCATACCCAAAACCAGACAGAAGGAGCAGCCAAGAGACTCTGAGGATGCATGGCCTTGGTATCCCGGAAGCCTCTGCACTTCCATGTAGTCTTGATCGCAGCGGCGATCAAGACAGAAAGGGGAGGGGCTTCACCTTTTTTTTAAAAAGGATCTTGCAGTTAAAAAAAAAAGAATACTATTTTTACTTTTTATAAAAGGATTGTCTACCCTTTTAAGTAAAAATTTTAGTTTAGGTCCGCTATAAGTTTTAAATTGAATCTAAGTATTAATTTCTGTCTATAGGCTTCCTCCCAGCTGCATGACTGCTCAACCAAAGTAACTTCTACAGCTTTCTGTTGACTGAAAATACTCTGGCACATCATGTCCAATGCAGGAAGAAGGTGAGGGCCTATCAAAAATCCCAGAGTGAGACATAGAGCACCTGAAAAAAAAGTGTAATTTACCTCCCAGATCTTGATGCATTGGGTCTGATTTGGCACATTATTCTTTCATTTCCATTTACTAATAATCCTACAACCTATATTTCCATAAAATGCTTTCAAGACTTAGAAAAGGAACCTTGGGTGGTATGTATCATAGCTTAGAATCTCCTTGAGCTTTGAAAATGTACATTTCCTGACATCTGGAGTGGTACTATTTGCAAAGCAAGGACATCATAATGTGTATAGACTTCCTTTTCAAATGACAACCATAATTGTGTGCCATGTAATAAAATAAATTTATGTAATACAATTATGTCTCAAATGAAAATAAATGGTTCTTACTCTCAGTTTTTAAAAGATTTTAATTGAAATGTCTTCCTTGTGTCCCTGAGGTCACAATCTTGCAAGATGTCATACTGTTTAATGTCTGTTTATCTACTGTAATTATTTGGAATATTGTAAATAAATACTTAAGGATACAGGCAGGGTAATATTTCCAAAGGTAATTAAGCCAGGAACTCATGGGAGTGATTTTTTTTACTCTGTAACAGATTATAGGAGTAAATTGGTTGTGCATCTAAGAGAGGATTTGTACTCCCTTACCTGTTGTTGCAGGTAAAAATTGATTAAGATTTACTTAGGATATATACATATACATATTAATCTACACTCCTGCTTCTCAGAAAGCCTTGGGTGTAAATTCTCCCTTACATGGTACAGAAAATATTAAATAATATGTGGACACATAATATACCTAATATTTGTCCTAGTATGCCCCTTTAGAATCTTGCCACATTTGATTACTGTATGATTGCTATAATACTGGTCCTACCGCACTGGGCTTATTAGTTACCATATATCATAATTATCTATTTTTAGAGAAGCATGTGTCATATATCAGACTGATAACTTGTGAATCCAACGGCCCTGTTAACATGATGATTCTCTATTAAAGGATGACTTACAGTTTACAATATAGAGCTTAGATTCATTAAAAAAAATCATCAAATAAAATGAAAAAAAATGTATTGAATTCAGGACATATATTCTTTAAACATTAATCATAAATGCTCATTCTTTGCCTGATTAAGCACCACAAATTTTCAACCCCACTCCAACAAGTTAATGTAAATCAATACATAGCACTCCCCACCAATAACTATAACAGCACACCCCTGTTGGTTCTTCCTGTTATAGTAAACAGAGCTCCAAATGGTTGTTGCTTGTTGGGGTGTACTACTTGTTTATTGGGGGGGCAGAGTTTTTGGCACTTGATTGGGCCAATAATAGATAACAATTGTTTACCTGGTCATGCTCCTATTGACCAGAGTATGGCCGCCATTAGAAGTTACATATATTGTTTTTGAAAGAAAAGTTGTTTTCTAAGTATTACTTTCATGAGCGTATAAGGGAAAAGAGGATACATTACTGAATGGAAAATCAAAATAGCCTATTGTGGGCCATTTTTGTTTTTTCTAAGATGATAAAAACTGAGGTCTCTGCGCAAAGATTTGCTTTTTAATAATATTATAAAAATGTTATATGTTATGTTTCTCAAATCAAAGCAGATTGATGGAAAATTTTGTAGAATTTTGTCATTTTTAGGAGAGAAGGGACTGCAATTATTAAGGAATTTATTAAAGTTTGCTGACTAAATGTTCAGAGCCACCTCAATTGATGCATCCACTACACACTGCTTGTTGTATTGGTGAGAAACCATTACAAGTAAGCATTTGAAAGATACTAATATCTTTAAAATTGTAATTTTTCTAGCAGAATATTGGTTAGCCTTCATGAGGTTCTTATGGCCTGGTAAAAATGTTGCATTTACTTCTGTGACAAAGAATACAAGTGAAAAATGGCACAAACCTATTAAGAGTAAAGCTGTACTACAGCAACCTAAAGTGAACCATCATATATTTTCCCCTGCATGCAAGCCACCTGCTATGTGCAGTAAGTACAACAGAACCGTTGCCCGGAGCTTCTAACTTCTTGCTGCAGTTAATTGCAAACTCATAAAAGTTTGGAAAATATATGTCAAGGAAATCTAAATAGTTCATTTGCCAGAAATCATAAAAAGCTAGTAGGTGATTCGATCCACCAGAATTTACTCACAGCTGAAATGTAAGTGCTCACTGTTTTCCCCTAAACATCAGTAAACTAATATTAAAACTAAAATAACTAATACACTACAGACAAGTAAAATTATACAAACTCATAATTCTGTGTTTTATGGCATAATATTAATATTCAAAATTTCTATTTCATGCAGCCTTGAAGTATTATTCAAAACAGGTACTGTAGAAATGGCAACATTTGATTGAATATTGTAATTACTGCCCTATTATTGCAGTCTGGTTGTATAACTGCTGATACTTGCTCTATTTCTTTCTCTAGTAATATCAATACACAATTACTTTAATTATTAATATTGTCATCATCACCACTATTATGATGAGAACAGAATGAAATTATTACAGCAATGATATTGTCATTTATACTATTATCTACTTTTTTATTTTATAGGTCCCACATTTTAGAAATAAAACATGATAAATTTAATTTAGACTTCAGTTTGTTAGATGTTGTTCATACATTGTAAGGGCAACTGACATTTCTGAAGTTGCTTCAATTCATTCATAGTACAGAACATACAGTTCACAAAGACATTCATTTCTGGTCTTCTGATAATAATAGGTTTTAATAAAGAAATAGCGGAATGTTACTTACGCTTTTACTTCAGGATTCTCTGCAGCTAAAAGAAAACCATATTGAATAGAATTACTTCAGATATTTCTATATATTTGAAACCATGAAAAATTTAAAGTAATATACAAGCAAATACAACCTTCATATTAACGCAATTCAAAATTATCCAAAATGTGAAATATATGTGTGATTGCGCTGTAAACACATGTGAATATATTGTAATAATACATTTTGTCCCTGCCTTGATGTGCTTCAATTCTGAATAATCAAGTTAGTTTTCTTGGGAAACCCTCAAAACCATAATATTAGTATATGACTCTTAAGGGAAAGCAAGAAAGGAATAAGCACCATCTACATCACCGATTTAAGGTCTTTTATTGGACCTGCATGTGTTTGTTCTATAATGCATAGCACTATTTAGTTACTGAAGTTAGGATGCACGGCTCATTAACATTGTTACAGTTTCATATAATGTAGACCTGCCAGCAATGACATATGGGGAAAGTATAACCACTTAGCAATGATGGATGTTTTTGAATTATTCTGTAGGTCAAGGGCTCACACCAAAATACCAGCTTTACATCTAGGCAATAAATTAATAAACTATTTACCCATTTAAATATGTTTTATTCAGTGGGTCAGCTAGCTCCGAAACCTAGCCAGAAGGAGGTGCAAGCCATGGTTTTACAAAAAGTTTAGAATTGGTCTTTAAATACCAGAATATAGATAAAATGTGAAAAAGAAAAGTAACATTTTATATTTATCAATGCAAACGTTACCCCTAAAGTGGACTTTTGTACTGAGAGATTATGTAAGCGTCCATTTCTGCCCTGGTTCTATAAAATATTTGCCTGGTTGATGTTCTGATCCTGTATTTTTAATACATTCTCAATGGCAAGCTTCCATAATCTTCAGTTGCACATCCGCTTTTGAGTGTATTGTGAAACATCGGCTCCACGGGCTGGTGAGGGGCTCAAGTTGTTGTACCTGTTTTGGAACTAACTTTTTGTTTTCTCAGGTCAGTTGTGATATGATTCCTGTAGGCGTTATACATTTTTGGGTGCGATAAAGCCACTAGTTTCAGACCTCACTAATTACGGTAGTAAGTTATAAACAGGCTTTTATAGATGTGAGTTGGCTGAGGTTCAGCGGCTCTGCTATGCACATGTTTGACAAAACAATAAAAAGGTACTGATATATATTCAGATCTGTAATAGAAAGCTAATGTATGTTTAAATAAGCCCAGCTATTGATGGACTTTACTGTAACATTTTGTAATTTTGTATTTTGTAAAAAATATTCTTACTTGGAGGCTTTCGCTGGCATATTTTGTAGATGACTACTAAGACAATAACGGCAATAACAGCTGCAACACACCCGGCTCCAATTTTAATTCCTGCAAGGAAATGTATGATTATTAAATCAGATCTTACCATGATTAATTTATATATAAACTAACAATTAGATTTTTTAATTGGTATTACAAGCAATGTTTATTTTTCTTAATAATACATGCATTGACAGTATCTTAATAAAGCTAAATCAATAATCTTGTGTCTATATACTTAGTAGTAAAATGTGATTAAAACTGTTTGTTAACCAATATTGAGAAGTGTAAGCTGCCATGTTTCTGAATGTCAAATATTTATTAAAACCATATACTAGTCAGGTCAATATTCAATACAGTCGTTATAAAAAATGGTCAGTAGCCAGATATTTAATGAAATTGTCACTAAACCTTGTCAGAAAACACTTAATCACTTTACAATCCATGGTGAGGCGTGAGAAATCTGCCCATTTGGAACATAAACAACAATAAATATTGGAGTTATTAAGCCTTCAACATTCTACTGGAAAAATATATTTATTGCTGAGTTGGAGATTTTACTTTTTGTTTTTCTATCACACATGATTATTTTAAAATAGAAAAAGATTAGGAGAATATGGTGGCTCAAGTGCTTTCCCATGCTATACAAAACATTTGGCTCAAGTTATACTTTTTTGTTAATAATGTATTAAGCAGATCTACCTTCACTAGGTGTCTAATATCTACCTAAAACATACTCTCTGCAGTGACATCCTATTATTATTATCCTATTAATAAGGCAAATATATGATAAGAACAGTGATGGAACTATCAAATCACTTATGTGATGTAAGCACCTACCGGTAAGATTGGGCGCTCTATGTTCAGGAGCACAGTGGTTGCCATTGCCCAAATATACTGAAGCTGAAAGACTTCCCTTATAACTAACTAGGACCATTATTAGACACGTGTCACCAATATTTCAGACCAGCCCTTATACAGGCTAGTCTGCTGTTTGGGCTCTTTTATATCTGCACAATCAGGAAAGCAGGAAATCTTTTATAAAAATGTGTTTTGCACTAATTTCATTGCTTTGTCAAAATTTTTTTTTTATGGAAGGGTCCTAGTCCTAATCATCAAAAAAAAAATAACTGGGCTTTTTTGCTGTTTAGTGACCAAACCAAACACAACCATGTTTAAAGTATTCATTAGGCTATCATCTGGCCACTGAGCCACACAAAGCCAAAAAAGGGAGACCATCTACTTTTCTTATTTCCTTATCCTCAGCCCATCTAAAAAAGACAGTAGTAGAGGATCTCCTCTGCTGAAGGGGGGTTCTAATGAAAAAGAGGGGGCTGATGTGAAGGTCAGACTCTGATGTAAAGGTGTGATTCTAATATGAGTTTGGGAACTCTGATTTGAGTTTGAGGGAAACAAATATTAAGTGGAGAATCTGATGCAAAAGTGGTTTTTAGGAGGACTCCTAATGTTAAGAGGAGAACACAAACACATAAGACTCCTTATGTGAAGAAATGTGTCCTTAATAGTAGTAAAAATTTGTATTGGAGCCCCTAGATCTGCATTTGTGGGGAGGACAAGATCCATATGCTGAATCAGAGCCAACAGGAAAAATCTGGTGCAATGTATTCTAGCAGCCCACTGTCCTTTTCCCAGAACAGGGCAAAATTATTGGTATTCCAAGGACTATTTTTGAGCCAAAATCCAGACAGTATACAAAATCTTGGGCAGGTAAAGTTTAAGATAAAATTAGAAAAATCCATGTTTGTTCCAGAAATCCTGGAAAATAAAACATGAAGAATCCATGACCAATAGGTTTCATGCTGGTTTTGTTGGGGAAAAGTGATTGGACAGGAAAGACTCCTATTGTAGCTGATGTAGGACCAAGTTCAGTCCATTAAGCTCACATCTGCCTGAGACTACATTAAGGTGTCACAAAAGGCCTGTCTACAAACATAAATATGGCCTGCTGTGCAGATTTTAGAAGAAAATCTGTAAAAGGCACAGTAAAAGATTATGCCTTCTTCAAGTACCCCACTCCATAATAAATCAACATATGCTTGTTGAACTTTTCTGTAATAATGGGTACAGTTGATATAAGTGCTAACCTTTGGTACTTGTAGCAGCCCGTTTTTCTGTAGCACCACTTGAATCATTACTGTCCTGTTTATTGGAATCTTGGAGTATAAAGAAAAAGGAAATAATAATTTTATTTTGGTAACCACAACCTTTCACTACATAAATGTATAGGTATAATCAGAACTCCAGTAAAAATGTGTACCCCTAAAAAACTTAAACAGCTTTTGGTGCGATATTGGGCTTTATTCCTAAACTGTCCAGGCAGTACTTCTGTTCTACCACTAGATTTTATTTTCCTCTTACACTAAAAGGGGGTCAATTACAATTCAATTTATTTCTTCTAAATCCAGCCTGTTCATGGAGAACAAATAAGAAACAGGACATATGAGTTCCAATGTCAATTTAGGTATAGAATAAATACAAATGTATTTATAGGAATAGAAAATAATAAAATGAAGATATTAGCCCATGATTGCCTTTTATTATGATTTGAAAACCAATGCATTATAGGGGATAACATCATTTCCATGCTTTTATGCACATACAAAAACAGATTCATCAAACTAGTCCTGGATCTAAAGAATTTCAGATGACCTAATAAAAAAGGAAAACTGATAGTTTTGTAGTGTTGAAATAGCAGTTAAGCTGTTCATTAAAGTTTGGGAATAAAATATATAATATAAGTACAGAAGGAGAGCCAAAATTATTTTTGACAAAGGACAAACACTAATTGAAGTTGTTGTGAGCACATAATTGTTTTTTTAATAAGAGTCAAATGCCAGTGTGTTCTAGGAAGTAACATAATTCCCACGCTTCAAGGGTTTGGACATGCAGAAGAGTGACCCAGCAGAGGAAGTTGCTATGCCAAGCTTTCAGTGAATAACTGCATTTCTACTTGTATAGTCTGAAGGCTGTAATCCAGTATAAAATATTTTCAGTTAAAATAAACTAATAGAAACAAAAACAACCACATTGTAATATTATAAAATATGTCCATAAGGTAAAATTCCAGTTACAATAAACATTTATTCTACATAGCACTCACCTAATGGTTTGAATAACTTTGTACAGCATGAAGTTGATAAGAGGAGAACAGTTTAAGCTGTAACTGAAATAATCCAGTGCTTCCTAAGTGTAGGAACATTCTTTTACTTTAAACATAATTTCGGGTTTTATGGCACTCTTCAAAGACTGATCTAGTGACTTGTACCTTCAATTCTGGGTTATGCTGTTCACTATTAATAGATCTACCCTTACACATATAAGTTTCTCTTTTTCATCATTAGTTAGAACAAAAACATTTTCTAACCTAGGGTGATAGTAAACACTAAAGAAAGCCGCAAGTTTTTTTTCTCTTTACCACTGTTCACCTATGCTGGAAGTCAGCACACTTTAGCTGTAACCTAAATAATGAAGAATAGGTCTTTTACTCTCTTTAAAGTTAGCAGAAATAATCTAACATGCTTCTTCACGAAGCAGCAGCTAAATGTCAGAGAGGCAGAAAACTATTATTTTTTTCCCTAGTTATTAAATGAACATTTCTTCCTTTTTCAAAAAGTTGACATTTTAAAATAAATACAGCTTTGTAAAATCATTTTGTACATAATGTATTATTGTACAGCTAGGGTATGATCCATATGGAACAGTAGCAGTTTGACTGCCTGTCATATACAAATACATTTTTTCATTAGATGTTTGTTTTTTTCTTTTCTTTCTTTTCTGTTTTTTTTTTTGTGTTTTGATCTTGATCTGATGTTTTGTGTTATGTTATCTGGTAGAAAAACAATATTACAAATAGATATATACGTTTTCAAAATAAACTACTTCTAAGTAGGAGAGAAAAAAATAATATGACTTTTTTTTTTAAGGTAGTACTCTACTGCTTGCAGGTTTTCTTGTTTTAGGTGGAAAGAGGTAGAACCTTTACAGCTGCAATGTGTTCTGACATTTTTCTGAATGTCATTCAGTCACTGTTCTCTCCCCAGAACATAGCAGGAAAGAAATCTGGTCGTTCAGCCTAGGTATCAGTATGGCAATTTTATTTTAGCCAAAACACAGACAATATACATCCATGACTGCATGCCAACTCTGGAGGAGGCTGCTATTTGCTATTTTTATTTCTTTAGCTCTTTAAACAAAACTTGTATTTGCTTTTCTAGAGAAACTAGACTTGTTCTTAATATAATAATATAAACTGGGGACGCCAAAAAATGTGTTATTTGTTAACACTGTGTACATTTTTCTATTTATATACTAAAAATGTATTATTTTATTTGCATCCAGTCAATTCACAATAATTAATATTAGCTGACCACCATTACAAAAATATAATTCTGATAATTATGTGAGGTTAGTACATGTAATTATAGTAATCAGCATATTAACCAAATTTTATTTGGTTTTATTTGGTACAACATGTTACCTAAATACTAAAATAGATGAATAACTGTTTGCACCAGAAAACCTTCCTGTAAGTGACCAGCCTATATCAGGCCAGCATGGAATTTACATCCTATATGGTGTAAGGTGTATAAATGGTGCAGAGAAGAATAATTAATACAAAAATAAAGATGCCTGTGGGTTTATGAGAGGTTAGTTACATCTAACCAATAGATTTCAGATGAAAGTTGCCAGGTCCAAGCATGTTTAGGTAAATTGGTATAGGTCTTCATAAATTTTAGTTGACAAAAGTGATCAGACAGGATTGTGTACTAATGTGAGGCCGATGGGGGCCTATTAACCTCATATTGTCTGGGCCACAGTAAGGAGTCACAGAAAACTTGTCTGCAAATGTAAACGTGGCCTACTGAGCAGAGCTTAAAGAAAATCTGTAGAAGACTTAGTAAAAGATTGTGCTTTCTACAAGTACTGCAATCCATAATAAATCTACAAATGGTTGGTGAACTATTCAGTAAGTCATAGGTTTATTTGCTTACCTTTGTTACTAGCAGGTGTTTTTTTTGTACCACCACTTGAATCGGAATTGTCCTGTTTCATGGAATCTAGGAGCATAAATAAAGGAAACAATCATCAACCTTTTAGTACATATTTGTCTTGTATATTTTTAATCAGAACTTAAGTGAAAATGTGGTAACCCAATAAAAGATTAAATAAAAAAAACAGGTTTTGTTGCAATACTAAGCTTTAATCTTGAGCTGGCCTGACAGCACTTCTTTTCCTCTGACTGAATCAAGGCCAGATACCATTCAACCTACTTTTTATAAAGCCAGACTGTCATCAACTCTCCCTGATCTGTATCGGGACATTATATAGGAGGAAAAGGGCAGTGATGAGCTCATATGTCTATCCATCCATCTATCCATCCATCCATCTATCTATCTATCTATCTATCTATCTATCTATCTATCTATCTATCTATCTATCCATCCATCCATCTATCTATCTATCTATCTATCTATCTATCTATCTATCTATCTATCTATCTATCTATCTATCTAGCTAGCTGCATATTCCTTGTTAGCAACAAACTAATTGGCTCCTTGTTCTTGCTTTTTTTTCTTTAATTCTGAGCTCTGCTATAAATGGATTGTAAGATGCTGATAATAGTATAATTAGTGTGTCTGTTTAAATCTAGAGCTTATTTTCAATTTATTTTATTTTTGCCCAAGCAAAAACATCTTTGAACATCTTTTTGGAACTATCATGAGATTTTTATGATTGGCTTTTGATCTACATCTACATCTGGTGTGGGTAAGTAGGAGAGAAAAAAATAATATGACTTTCATGTACTATATAACCACAGAGTATGGAGCATGGTCTCTGAGCTCAACTAGTAACTTCTATCTACTATATTACTGTGAAGAATATAGTAAAGGAAAATCTATGATGTGCAAAGTTTGGTTCATCACAGGATGAGTTGGACTAAGCCCTTTTACTGTTGTCCACCCAAAATGAAATTCTGCTTTGATCCAAGACATTTGGATAATGCTCACCTTTGTCATGTATTGTAGGTTGTGTTTGTGCTTTACCACTTGGTTCTGTAGTCACTTTAGTAATAAAACAAAATAATTTAATGGTCAATTTATGTAAATAACAAAATGTATTATAAAGCATATTTATGAATGTCTAAAGTCAGTTAGGTAAAACAAAAACATACTTACAAAAGGAAAATATATAACCATTTCAGTATATTTGATCATAAAAGTTCATAATCTATTGAATCTTTGAGGTTGTGTATCTAAACAGGGTTCATAGATTATTTAAAAAATATGGGAGCACCACCAGTGCCTGCAGTGCACATGGTACCCAGCCAGTAATCAGGTTACTAATGAAAAATTGCTGTAACCTAAAAGAACATAAAATGAGTCTTTATTACCGGTCCACATATACAATTTGTTTTTATATTTTTGATTTATGCATTTCTTGGTTCTATCTGAAACAAATTTTCCTGTTTTAGGTGGAATGATGTAGGGGTCAAACTACTGTGAGGTCTTTACAGCTCTCCAGGACCTCAGAATAAATGTGGTAAGATGAGTTTGTTGTTGAGGTTGAAAAACCACTAAAGCTAGTTCTCTATATAATACTGATGTAGAATGTAGTAGAAAGAAAGTCAACCAGTCTGACATTTTCCTGGCAACCAACACAACATGCATTCTTCATGATGTGCTACAACAAGTATCACCACAGGTCTGCAGGGAAAGCCAGGTTTAGTCTGTCAGCACCCAAAGTGCATTTCTGCTTTAATCCAAAATCCTGGATTTCATATGACGCTTACCTTTCTCATCAACTGTAGGTTTGGTTTGTGTTTCACCACCCGGCTTTGCACTCGCTATAGTAGAAAAACAAAAGTAAAAAGTACATATATAAAGTAAATTAATGTACATAACCTACATGTATGATAAACTGACAAAGGTTTCATTTGAAGTAGGACAATAAACCGGTTCATATCTAGAAGTTATCTGTATGCTGGTTATCCTTAACTCGGGGACTATCTGTATTTCTAAGTGCTATATGTAGCATTTGGGTATGTTTAAAGTCAGTAAGGTAAATAGAAGGCACACATGTATAAAGAAAAAACATAAAATACCCCGGTTGGGCTCAAAACAGTTTAACTATTACATCTGACCATAGGAACATTCAAACTTCCTAAACCATGTATGATAAACTGACAATAGTTTTGTTTGAAGTAGGACAATAAACTGTTATTCCTTGGAAAAACTTATAATTGTTTCTATCCAAATTGACCACGCTTCCTTCTCGTCCCCGGGTTACGTACGAGATAGGGACTGTCGGTTTGTTCTTAAGTTGAATTTGTATGTAAGTTGGAACAGGTTCATTATTTTAATAAATGTTATTAGGACAGATGTTTGTCTCAACATATTATTAGGCAGCATGGTGTCAGTTATTATATAAAATCCTCACTGTGAGTTAATCACAAACAAAGCAAAAAAAATAGGAAAAAAACTTTATGGAGCCTAGACATTCAATAACTTTTTGAGCAAGCTGTGCTTTGTTATGCAAAACGAAACAACTGCAGAGTTTGTCTTGGTCATTAAAGAGTTACAAGAGGATTAGGAAAAGCAAAAGGCTTCTCCTGCAAGTCATGCGAATCACCCCCCCCCCCCCAAAACAAAAAAAGCCTCTGTCTTGCATATGAGCACTGAAGCCCGGTTCATATCTAGGTGTTATCTGTATGCCGGTTATCCTTAACTCGGGGACTATCTGTATTTCCAAGTGCTATATGTAGCATCTGGGTATGTCAGTAAGGTAAGTCAGTAAGGTAAATAGAAGGCACAGATATATAAAGAAAAAACATAAAATACCCCAGTTGGGCTCAAAACAGTTTAACTGTTACATCTGACCATAGGAACATTCAAACTTCCTAATCCATCCTAACCTTTACAGCTGTGTATCTAGGTGCTGTCATCATGTTATATATTAAAAGACATGGCTAGGTTTAGAGATTTTTCTTTATTTGGAAGCTTATCAAACAAAAGGATTATGTTAAAAAAAAACAAGTGCTGTCTGTTTTTGTGCCCAGACAGTGACAGTTGATATAGAATGTTTGTTGCTTACTAAGACCCTTCAGTTAGATAACTGTCCTTTCAAAGTTCATACTACACTGATAATGACCTTCCTAGTAGATTCTTTATAGAATAAATTAAGCATTCATTTTAACAGATGTCACAAAAATTTGCTCAACAAGCTCAATTTACCATACCCCTAAAATTTAGGTAAAGAAATTTTACCAAGTTCTTAAGCCCAAATCAATTTCAAATTTCTACTTTTAAGTTTGTACAATAAGATTTCTGGTAAAAAGCTGAGCTGTGAATAAGCAGCATCAGCTTTCGGTAAAAGGGAAACCCTACAATCCCTTCTTCTATTGTGTGTGCCAGGATGAATAAACTGGCGATATGACTGGAGATACATTATCCCAGCATGGCCAATCACGATGGCAAAAGATCATCCAGAAGAGATAGAAGATGGTTCCCCTGGCTCTGGAACATCGACAGGTGGGTCAACCCACTCAAAATGTAATTCAGTTTATGTACTTACCTTTGGTACCCATAGTTGTTAATTCTGCACTAACGATTGGATCTTTTAAAGACAAAAACATAAAATCCAATTAGGAATACATAATAAATGTATAAAACACACTGAATAATTTCTGTAAATATTATTACACCACTAAATTTATATTGTACCAGTCTGCCTTGAAATGCAGACTGGGAATGGAGGAGCAGCACAAGGAGGTAATCAGCTTTGCTACAATGCACATTTATTAACAAGAAGCAGAGTAATGATCATCAGTGCACTGATACATCAGTGAGTGGGAGGTGGACAAAACCTGACAGGGTGAGGGGTTGATCAGATGTGTCTTCATTCTCACTAATCATTATATTTAGAAAAAAGTGCATATTTTTCCCAATATAATGTGATCAGGGAAGGCTGGATATATCATAAACATGATCATGGATCCTAAACAAATTTCAATTTCAAGCTGTAGAAGTCAAGTTGATTGAAATTTAAACTGAAATTGTCACTTACAGTCTTGCTTTGGTGATGTGGATGGCATCTTGTCAGAAGTAACAGTAGAACCATTTACATCTTTGTTCAAGTCATCTGAAGTGGAAACATTGTGAATCTCCTCTGTAGAGGGTAACAAGAAAATATTCCTTAAATTTATTAAAGTAATAAAAGCCTTACATACAACCACAAGCACAAAAAAGTCTTCACACCTTCTTCTGCAGGCACACATGATGATTATGATTTAATAGACACTTCCTAAAACAACATACCCACAATATTACTTACCTCTCTAGCAATCCATGTCTCTGCTTTATACCAGTGCTGCAGTGCAGTGTCTTTGATGTTTACCACTTATAGTGTAAAGTTTAACATTATGGCTCTTCTGCTCCAGAGTACTTTTAGTATGATTTTTTAAGAGGCAGACTTTCCCTTAACAATTGCATTGTATAGCAAATTACAGCAAGGTTTCAATAAGCCTCGGGCTGCTCAGTTACTGCCAAGGCTTATGAAGTTTGACATATATTTTTATATACTATGCCTAAATGTTTGCCTAAGCATATCTGTGTTCTAAAATGTATTTACTTTTATGTAGGTAGACTGAAACATTATTGGTTTTTCAAACAACATTTGGATAATTGTTTATATAGCAATATTGCTTGTCAAACCTAAGATAGAAGGTTATGAAATGCTGTATAACAGTTAAACTTTTGGTGACTTAAAAGTTTTGTTAGGCAAACTGTTGCTGAGTAGGAAAATTAGAAAATAGAAAAAAAGAAAGACATATATTGCCTCAGTATTGAATTTTTAGACCAGCCGTTCTCAACCAGGGTTCCAAGAAAACCTAGGGTTCCTCCATAGATTGCTAGGAATTCCTTGAACTGTTACTTCAAGTTGACAATTCCAGCATTGGTTATGGGGCCATTACCACTTGGTAGTGCGAGTTGAATTTCTGAAATGATGTTTTTTGTATGTGGGTGGTAATCTAGCCATCACTGTAAGGGGGCAAAATTTCCAATGGCTACAAATGTAAGGCGCTCCCCCACCCCCAATAAATTAGTTCTAGCAGGTGTTCTATAAACTGAAATTTATTTTAAGTGTTCTTGAAGAACTGAAAACTATTTCTAAAGTTCCTACGAGGTAAAAAGCTGGATTAGACATTCAGTGCACCTTTAAAGAACATCCCAAATCAACTATACAAGGGAAATAATATTGTACTTTATTACTTTAAATGATAAGCAAATTAATAAAATGATGAAGTGAATCCCAATAAAGGAGACCAGGTGCTGAGACCACCAACATCTACATGGTTGTCTCGGACTGTTATACATGATCTTTACTATGTACTATTTAAGTTAAAGTTGAATTGTACCAAAACTTTAAATGTTATTTTTTTTAATCATGAGATATATATGTACTCAATATATATGTACTATATATTGTGTGCCCCTAATATTCTGCCAAAATTCAGCAAGTTATAGCAGCTCTGGCTCCCCTGTATAATCAGTGCAGTCACTATCCTGCCCCCAGTTGTCCTATACATGTCTAACAATTTAAAAGCACTAACTTTTTTGAGTGCCAAATCCTGCGTAAATGAGATTTAATTAAATTTTTTGGCTCTAATGCTTTTATTCCTGTAAAGTAATATTCTGCTGATACTATTTAAGCCTTTGGGTGCTAATAAGAAATGTTTAGCTGTAATTTTATTATTTGACTCATTGCTTACTATATGTCATGGGGTGTGAGGGTTTCATATAATCCTGCTAATGATTTCTGATATTTAATATAGCTAGGTTTAGAGGTTTAAGGTTTAGAAGTTTTAGTTAAGTATTGACTTAAATAATGTCATGCTGGCTGGTGCTGGTGTTTGGTGCACAATATACAACATGGGATTCAGTCTATATTTGCATGTATTTATCTAAAAATGTTGCAACAGTCACCTTATTCCAGAAAGCCACATGATTCGTTTTGGAACCCTGTTTTGTTGTCATTTTTTTAGAAAGTGTCCTCCATCCACCTTGTTTTTGTAATGTTGTACAGTCTTTTATTTATGACAGCAACCAATGACCATAATTCAGCAACAACAAAGAAAACTTAAGTTGCAAAAAGTATCTTTTGATGCATGAAAGACTGGACCAAAACATAAGCCAAGGTCCCCTTATTCCTGAGCATTATACCAGCATTTACAACTTTCGCATGCCAACAAGTTTGATTTCTGTACATGCAGCACTACAGGCATAAAAACCTTGCTACTCAAATAAACTTTCACTTCTGTCTCCTGATTTATTGGGCCCAAATTGTCTCACAGTATGGTACACTATAAAATATTATTAGATTTACTAATTAAAACACTTGTATAGGCAAGAATTATACAGTAAAAAGGTTCCTCTATGAAAAGGCATACTGTGCCTAAATCTAGGTTTGCCTAATCCTTTATTTAATGTAATAGGGGCATGCTTAACCGGTAATAGAGCCATGCATGAGATAGTGAGACGGAGAGAACAGACAGGTTAGTCCTCTTTTATTCAGCAGGGCAGCAAATAAACACGGTTTTATTACAGGAGGATTTTATACAGAAAGTCTATACCATAAGATGTAATACCATTTTCTTGTATGAGCCCCATAACGAAACTCGTTCCTAAGTAAGAAGATGCACTTTAATGGCTCCTCCAAAGCCAGGTAGCAGAACACCATTTTTATATTGTAGTATTCATACCAAGATGCCAGCCTGTTTGCAGCACAATTTTCTCTGCAGCAATTACATTTACTGGCTGGAGAAATCCTCATTAGTTTGCTGCTGGCATTTAAGTCCAGACACAGACATATAAAAACTCTGGCATGATGCAGACTGTAATAACAGGCAAGCTTTACTGATATCCTTGAAAATGTTTATGCATAGAAATGCAAGTCTCCAATTACAGCAGCACATTAGCCAACAGGACTACTTGATATTGCCTCAAGATGTGACTCAATGGACAGAGAAAAGAACAACTCCTCTAACCTGGAGAAAATGTTACACAGCGACAGATCTGAGATTCAGGCAGTATAATAAATTAGCAGCTGCATACCAATTACATTAAAATCAATTGAGTATGAGGTTTGCTGCATTACAAATACATTACACTGCTAGGCTGAAGGGCCCACTGTTTCAATTCATCTTGCTTACCCCCAAAAGAGGAAAACATTCAGTTTTATTTATAGTGTAATCAACTATTTGGAAAAATGTATATTTAAGTTACTTGCTGCTGCAAGTGGTATTACTATATTAAAGTGAACACTTCTCAAACTGCTGCCTACATTTCAACTTCAACATATAAAAAGATGAAGCAGTGAAATGAGTCAGACTCATTTTTTTTACATAGTTACATAGCTTAAAAAGTAAGATGTCCACACACAGTAACCTTAAAGTGGCCCTTGTATAAAAAAGATCTGCAGTATCCTATAGGAAAAAAGCTGGATCCCTATTCTTTATCTTACTGACAGGTGGCAAGTAGATTCTGTGTTTCCTTTCATAGTTATCAGCATTGCCCAATAATGTCTCATAGCAGCAGGAAAACAAAGGATATACTTTCTTCCTTATACTTTCTAATATAAATTTATGGCGATTTAAAAAAAAAACCAAGGCTAAAAAGGCATTCCAAGAATAACAAATAACCGAATACAAAGTACTAATAGAATATTTGTCTGTCTGTCAATCTCTCTGCTCTGTCACCTATCTGTTACACGCACTGAATATTGCTTTAGACAAATCAGAGTTCTGTTACTGTTTGTTTTTGACATTTGTATGTACATTGTGTTCCGCATGGCTTTTGGAGGAAATCATTTTTGTAGATGTGTCAGTGTCAGACTGCTCCAACATTTCAGTGCAAGTTCAATGGCTTCTACCCTGCTAGTATTCAGTTTAGTCATTGCTGTCATCTATGTTTATAGCACTTTTGCTGCTTCTAAATGAAAGAGTCGCAGACATGGCAAATGACCTGACAGCCATACAGAAAATAAGAAGAAGGGTGAAGCATACAAAACGATAAAGGTGCTGTTAGTGGAACATTTCCCGTAAGATTAGAGAACATGTTTTTTTTGAGTATCTTGATCAATAAGAGATTCTTATTGTATATTGTATAATAAATATTATTGTGCTTATTTCATTTTTTATTGTAGTGTAACAATCTTGCTGGGGTGGATAAATGAAGTAAAACAGCACGGCCAAAATACTTTTCTATGTTGTTTCAAACTTCATAGTGTGCTTGTAATGTTACCAAACATCTCCCATGATTGATCATGTGGTCTGTGCTGAAGAGTCAGAGTTCAGACTGGCTGATCTAAATGTTCAAGAACATCATAGATGAAAATCTAACATTAATACAATGTTGTTTAGCAATCCACAGCCTCAAATGACTAAAGGTACAATTTGTAATGGGGCTATTGAAAGCCCTGCAGCCGAGCACTTCCAGATAAACCTTCCCTGCCTCTCCCTTTAGTACAGAACAGTAACTACCCTCTTTACCACCTCCACCCCAAAAAAAACCCCAATGCATTGGAGCTTTGCAAAAAAACTTTCAACAGCATCGGGCCTGATTTATTAAAGCTCAAAAAGTTTCAATTTTTATTCATTTGTTTGGTAAATTAAAATGAAGGGCTTATATCACTTGCAGGTTACATCTCATTTTATTGGGTATTTTAGTTTAAACCATTTGGATTTTTTTTGTTAACTACACATTGCTGTTTGCGATATGCAGAGTGTTTAATATTTGTGTTTCTATCGTCAAGTTTATACGATCACCAAAGGGGATACATAAAAAACTACTGGAGTTCATTTAAGAATCTAGTACTCTCATGGGAAATTAATATGCTTTATTACATTTTTTTCATGTTTATTGAATATTTCTCAATAAGCACTGTGCCCTGAGGTTGTTCTTCCATTCTTATATTGATTAAATTCCATGTATTTGTTGCGTAGCTGTCCATAGCTCAATTCATCTTATCACACACAGAGTAGTTACAAGTAATATTAGGTAATAGATCTGCTATCTCAGCATGCATTGGACTCTGATTACCATGACATTTGACAATATCGTTATCCAGAAAAAACATTATCCTAAGTGCAGGATTTGTCATAAAAGAAAAATGTACATAGGATCCCCTTTGGCAGTTGACCCACTAAATTATTAGCTGGGTAAAACCAAACCAAAAAAATGTTATTAAAGGAAAATGTATTGTCAGAGTTTTTTATGCTGCATCCCATTGAAAGTATTTTTTTGTAAAGCTAAAACAAGAAGAATAAATATGGGGAAATGCCCTTTGCAAATTGTCACCAGAAAAAGAGTCACAATTTTGACTTATGTATCACTGGTGACAATGGTCATAATACCCTGACATGGGGTTTCTTTTTGTTTTGATACAATTTAAGTAAACACTGCAGATCTAAGCTATAATATGTTTGTTTAATATTTTTGGCAAAGTGAGGTGGTTGAATGTACTTTTTATATATATATTAAGTAGACATGGTCAATTTGTCCACTAGGTGGTGCTATGTTTATTGTCATTTACAATGAATGATGTATGTATGTTTTTGTGACTAAAAATGAACACAGCATCACCTAGTGGATGAATTACGAATGCCACATGTTATTAAACCATTGTGAATGTATGTTCACCCATATCTACTTATTAATATCTTTTTGCCCCTCCCTGTTAACACTGAGAGAGGGTGTTTGAACAAGTCATTGTTTAAATTGTTTATTAACATACTCTAGTGTAAAGCTATGTCTAGCCAATTACGATTTTTAGCTGTAAATGAAGTAGGCAATGGAAAAAGCTTTTTTAACTTATTTCATGTTTGTTTCCCCTTTGGATAGATTCACCATATATTTTATGTAAGCGCTGTCACTGAGACAGAAAGTCATGGGAAACCCAAAATATTTATAGTTGTCACCAGGACAGAAGGTGAAAGCGAAACCTTATATACAATGGATGACTTTTGGCTTGGTAGGTAAGCACAATAAACTTGCCTTTACTAAAGAATAGTCTGTTTATGGGTGTGTTATTACTTGAATATTTATCTGCCCAATACCACCACCAGAAATACCCTATGTTTGGTAAATTTCCTGGATTCCTTTTTTGGATTGGAGGCTGGTACAGAAGTGCCCCTTTTTCCCCAGATAGTGGCCCCTAAACTGCCTCCCTCAAATTTTATTGGTCTGTAGTGTTGCATCACTGACCCTTTTCATAGAGTTATTATTAATAATATAATTATTATTATTAATATTATTATTATTAATAATAATAATAATAATAATAAACAGGATTTATATAGCGCCAACATATTACTAGGGATTAGGGAATAGTACATTTCATAGAGTTAGGTTATCATCCCAATGTTGTGCCTTTGTTAAATGATGATCCACATGAAAACACATATAAAGTTAGTTGTTGAGAGCTATATGAGGCTAGTGAGCCATCATTTTAACAAAGCAGTGAATCTGACATTTACAGAAGCATACCCTGATGGAGAGTCAATTGCTGCTAGAGAAACGCATGGACCTGGAAGATTCTCCAGCAGGAAATGTTTCAGCGAATGTCAGATTCACTGCTTTATAAATAGAGCTCTAAGTATTTGAAGCCTTAAAATGTGTTTAGACTAAACCATCATGTTCTTGAACTGTACATCCTCAATATAATTTATCCTAAAGCTATTATTACTGTTTTTGAAGATGTATTTCAGGGACATTTCCCAATGTAAAAAGTCATGTAATCCCATATTGTTAGATGTAATTGTTTTCTCTTTGGTTAAATACTGGACATGTACAATTAGTCCTCTAGGTGGCGCTCAGAAACCAGTCTGCCTACATCCATTTAATGAGACAGCAGAGGCTCCTGATATTTATTAAACCTGTCCTTCTCTACAGACAGATTTGGGTTATCACCTTCCAGCGCCATTTATCGTTAAATTATCAGTAACAGGTTAGCAATGCATCAGGGTACGGCTTTGATTAAATTTGTAGCAAGTAACCTTTGGTCATTTTTGTACTTTATATACAAGTCACATATACACCAATATTTTGTTTGTGCTTGCATTTTGGTGCATTGCAGTTAAAAGAGCCAACAGATATGAGACAAAATCCAAGAATAATAACATCTGATGGGGATTTGATTTTCTGTACAGTTTTGAAACTGCCTGTAGCATGTACTTTTTTTTAGCTTGAACTCTAATATACATAAAGAATCAGAGAATAAACAGAACTATGGTTCATTGTATTGTAAAAATGGATCAACAAACATTGTGTTTCATGATACTTATTATAGATGTATAGAGATCATTTACCTATACATTTTCATGGACATATGTAAAATCATTAAGAAAGCATAAACTACTTTTGAGAATATTTTAGTTTGTGATCTTTACCAGTTATTGATGAAAATGAACTAATAAATGTAATTAATTTAAATGACAATGTTTAAATGAGCTGAATTTATTCTACTGAGAGGATCAACTATTGCAATCCTTGTATTCTCCTGTGATACACTCCAAGAACTGGCATCGGTTCATAAAGTTTATGGAAGGATTTCAAAAAACAGTTCCAGTTTCTGACATTGTTATCTCAGCATGAATTTAGCACTGCTTATGTAGAGGTTCCAAGAATGAGTCGGAAGATTAGGTAAGTGTTAGACTAAATGTAGGGGTTAGGTCACGTGTTTAGGGGCTTTGATGGGTTGTCTCCAAGTTTTCAATGCTTTATTTTTCTGTACTATTATTTTTATTATCCTTTATTTATAAAGAGCCAACCTAATATGCAGTGCTGTACAGTAAATAGCAGTTCACTTGTCTGGATCATTGATTCTTTTACTCATTTGTAGAAAATGCTTTAACAAGACAATTAAGGAAAGGTTGCACATAAACTCCTTAATCACCGCTAGAGCTACAAAACAATTTCCATTAACAGTGGGCTTGTGTTTTGTGGTGGTGATATGGAGGGTTAGCATTCATCTTGAAGCACCTTTCTGATGCAGAATGGCATACGAACATGTATCAATAGTGATATGACAATGGACTTTGTAAAGTGCTGCCTGCGTACTATGTCGGCGCTATATAAATACTGGCTAATAATAATATAGCTAAGATCCTCATGTTATAGGCCCATATGTCTATCATCGCTCAATAAGGTCAATCCTTAATTCTAGATGTTAGAGTCTCTCAAATAGTTATAAGCTGACTATCTGACCTAGGGTGCGGCGCTGATCATTTTTTAATGGCTATATATTTGTTTATTTAAAAAAAATAACTGAGCTTTATGACATTTTATTTCTCTGCTAATCATGCTGATTACATTGCTGATTATGAACTCAGCAGACCCCTTCAATCATCTTACAGCTGCAAAATACTGCAGTTTCTTACACAAAAAGCTAATAAGTGGAAAGGCAGTCAATGAAGAATTCTCTTTAGAACACAGACAATGTAACTGTCCAATTATACCAGGTGACTCTGTTGAATTCTTGGCTTCATTTCATCATTATTCTCCTCAAATAAGAGCAAAGAAAAACAACTGAATTAAGATCAAAGTCAGAACAAGGCTGCATGTTAGCTCAATGATGGCGCTGTCATTTATTTGTTACACTGTTGCAAAAGCATCCTGTTAATAATGATGATACCAACAGAGTATGCTTGTAACACAGAGACATAAACACAGCAGTTGTCTAAGGAGATGGAAAATAAAATGGCTTGACCACAGGGATGAATTCTTCATATGAACTTAAAGCAGAAAACAACCCTTGAAGCCTGACATAAAGAACCAATGAAGCTAAAATACAAGTTGGCTTAATGAGATCATCATAACTTTTACAGATATTTTTTGAAAAGCATTAAAATTTTAAGGAAACCTAGGATTTTTGAGATGAAGTTGTGAAAATAAATTTTGCTAGGCACGCTGGGCCTGATTTATTAAAGTTCTCCAAGACTGAAGAAGATAGATTTCATGGGAGAACAAGTGTAATTCATCAATTAATGGAATGCATTTCTTGAAATCATTTGATATTGGTTTGCAAATGTTTTCAATCCTGGACCAAATCCTTTTCAGGTTTAGTGGATTACAGATTCTCCCATGATATTCTAACTTCCCTGAACCTACCTTTCTATTATTCTACATTTGGGCTAATGTTGATGTGCATTACTTTAGGTATTCAGACACAAATGCTTTGGTTTAGATGGCATTTATTTCAATAGACTAGTTTGGTGAAAAAAGGCCCAGTTCACTTGCACATTTATGGGATATATTGTGTCCAAAGAAACACAGTGCAACTTAAGTAGGACAAATGCAACCTCAGTACTGTGTACTGCTCACTTAAAATAAATGGGATTTTTTTCACCTATGCTTGACACAATTTAAATATATGTCAAATGAAGGAAAACAATGCCCTTTGATAAATGCCCCTAACACGAATGTGGTTTCGTGTTATTTTCCTTGTAAAAATAACTATTTTAATAAAAAAACCTTAACACTCATCAACTTGCTTTTTTATTTCATGAACAGAGTACACAGAAACAGCTTTCACTCTGTTATACAAATATCGCACCTCCACGATTGTACAAGACAGGTTTGTTAAGTGCTGAAACCATCAGCTCAAACAAAGAAGTGATGATAGGCCACATTAAAGAATAGCTATCTTACTGATTCATTCATTTGTTTTCAGAAAAGGAAACCCATAATGTGTACTAATTCCTGCAGCTGGCTATTTGAGTGTATCTCATAACTGTATGCAGAGTTTGTTTGGAAAGGTATGTTATCTGGGATGAGAACACAGGGCCAATGAAGAATACAGTAAATATTGACAGCGCTGTCTGTACATGACTGTAAAATACCATTGAGATTATACTCTATTTGATGTTACACAAAGTAACACTTTCCAGTATACACAATATAATACACACATAATATAATAATTTTTCTGGTGATTTTTTCATACCTCAACCATATATATTTATATATATATTTAATGATAATAGTATGATGTATATATATATATATATATATATATATATATATATATATATATATATAATGATGATAGTACCTGAATAACCTGGAGGGCTGGATACAGTGCTAATAGTTGTGCTCCTTGATGAGCTTGTGCTTGAAGCATATTCTGTAGTGGCTGATTGTGATTGATTCAGTTGGTTGGAGCCAACTGTAGGGCTGCTTGTAGCTGTAAAATAAAAAGGAGTAATATTATGGTTATGGAAAACTCTTCTGACACCGTTCTGTTATACAACAAGCTTATAACTCTAATTCATATTAAAGATAAGCACAAGTTGCGAATAGACAATAAATCAAAGGCTAAATACAAAAAGTGGCAGAAAATAGAAGCAAAAGAAGTGCAAAATGTGATCATAAATGTTAAATGTATTCTAAGCCCCTCCAAACTGGTCAGCGTCATCGCAAAGACAGAAGCCCTCACATCTTTTTAATGTCTATATATATGGATATATGTATGCTCATGATTCCTTCAAGCTATATCCATCAGGAAAATGAGTAATAAAGGTAATTTTGTTTTCAACTGTGTAAGTTGAAAATAAAGAAGATTTGAATAAGCTTTAAGAATGTTAAATTCTGTTAGTTTCCTACCTAACTTATGTATCCTACCTCTTCTTTGAAAACTTTTGGGGCATTGAGAAATAAGGAACACAAAGTGTATCGAACAAAAGAAGCTGGTGAAGTATATAGAACCCACAGCAAAGTCACACACACTTAAAGTGCAGAAGCAGAATTCAGCAAGCACACTTTCTCCAGCCTCTACTTTCTACTACTGTACACACAAGCAATAAAAAAGCCTGCAGTGCCTGGGACAAGTGACACTAGCTTTCCTGGACTTGGAATTGAGTCCTTAGTTTGCCAGCAGCAGCAGCTCTCCAGAATAAATAAAATACAGTATAAAAGAACCACTGTACAGCTCTGTGCCTGGGTAAATGTGCTGTAGTAGCACTGGTCACCTAGTGGCATGATAGGGAGAATAGCAACCTGCACTACATTGGTAACATCACTGCATTGGAGTTTTGGAGGGGTGCAAAGCTGGTCAACTAAATGAATAAAAGGAATATACAAAGACCAGAAAGATGAAGTATGCTAAAAAGCAAGCAGATGAAGTTTACTGAAATAAATAAATTATTATTCAGACAGATAGACTATTAGCCACCATTATCATAGCTTCACCTTTTTTTTTTGTATGCGTGTGTTTAATTAGGATTTTGTAGAGGAGAAACCAGATTTCGACCACTAATTTGGTAATCCCACCTCCTCTTTATGCAGCCCTTTAATAATAGAACTTGTTCATTGTCCATTGGCAATTAATACTAACTCGAGATTGATTTACAAAAACCGCAGCTGTACAGCCGCATTGTGTGGACTTTTGTCTATCTTCTGTGTGTAATTATGTATATGTAACAATAATTATTCCAGTAGGAACCACAATGATTGGCTTACATCTGTCAAACTTCACCTGCCTGCTGACATTGATCTCAGAGGGACAGTTCATGGAAGTCTGTGCTGTGTGAAGGCAGGGCCGTGACCTTCACAGATGTGTCATCACCACCTATTTATTTATTTTGGACACTATTTTGAATTGCTTATGCAATTCCAAGTAATGTTTGGGGAGGTGGTTACAATGCTATTAAGAAAAAGAAACATGTAACCATTGCAAACAGTCAACTTAATTTACCTTTAATGCAAAATTTACAGTCATCAATGCAACATTAACAAGTATTTTTATTGTATTTCTGACAGTAATATACCCCTTGTTATATCATTTTTGCCTGCAACTCTCTCTTTTGCCATGCAGCAAGTAGGATGTGTCCTGTGAATCAAATTACATTCAAACATTCATATTTAACTGTATACCTTTAAATAGTACTCCTGTTTAAAAGGGGGGTTATGTGGGCCTGTAAATCAACCCAGCTTACACACTTGAATATCATTTCCAAGTCATGTTTAGAAAGATGAGCTTAGCTCATTAGAGAACAACCTGTTTACCAAGTTGTTGAAAAGGTTCATAAATGACCTATAACAGATGTAACCCATTGACCCGGGATGCCCACACTCACACAAGCTAATTATAGCTAATATTAGTACAAAATTATATCTGTAGCTGTATGTTTATAATGCCTACTTTAAAACCCACTGCTAATTATCAATTAAATCATTTTCAAAATGACCTAGAAGAATATGTTTAAATGTGCCATTATCTGATCTTGCCAAAATATGTAGCAATGTGTGAAATATCTGTCCATAACCACAGATCTTACTCAACACAGCAATATTTTTCCCCAGAGATAAAAAATGCACTATGGGGGTCCGCTGCTAATGCAGACATTCACACTTTTAGGATAAGTGTAGGAATCCTTGGGAAAGGAGATCTTACAGTGTGTAACAGTAGAAGATGAGGTCTTACAATGGAGAGGAGATCTGGCAATGTGTAACAATAGAATATCAATGGGTAGGAGGTGAAGACTTGATATTGCAATGGGTAGGAGGGGATGAAGAGAATTTACAATGGGTAAATTTGGTATCAATATTATTTATATATAGTATTTCAATAGCTCCAACATTTTACGTAGTGCTGTAGGGGTTGCAAATTACAGAGAGATATAGATATTAGCACTGGATACTAAATGTTGTATACATTTGAAGCTGAACTTTAGACAAACTATATGTAACAACTAGATATATAAGGGAAATGTTTTACCTACCCCCCAGTCTTCAAGAAATATTCAAAGAAAAAAACAGGTATTTTAGTTTTTTTTGGTATATGTGGACAGTTTCCTATATGTTCCAGGATGCTATTGGTAATGTCTTTGCTTTCCTGGATATCTCACACCTATTGCAGCTGATATGTAGGGTTCCAATACTCCCTGTTGGATATCAATTTATTTTTTATGATATAGCAAATTCAATATTAGTAGCTGAAATGCAATTGAAGAGAACACATAAAACTTCCTCATAGAGGTGGGAGTTATTATTGGTGCAGTATGCGTGACATAAAGGAAGTCAAGCGGCCATCTCAGTGTACCTTGTCAAGAAATATCACTTTTGGGTGAAGCAGTACTTTAATTTGTTACACCTGATTGTCTTTGGAATTCATAATTTAATTGTAAATTTCAAACTTTCATATTATTCATGGTTTTATTTCATAACTTCTAAATACAGCTGAAGCTTAGATCATTTGTCAGAGACTTATTTGTTTGATTGTCTGTCTGATTCATATCAACAGTGTAATTGGGTGTTGCATCACTTGTTTAATCAAGCAAAGAACAAAATAGAAATGTTGTGTCTCTGAATCCACTAAAACAGCGGTCGCCATTCTGGTCGGTGCACCCCCAAGCGGGGTCAGGAGAAAGACCTTGTCCTCCGTGCAATTCCCTTGCTCAGGGAAGTGGACGGACTGTGTTTCACAACACAACCCGCCCACTCTCCCATCACAGGCTCAGATATGCGATGGCAGAGTGGGCGGGGTTATGGTGTTATGACTTCACTATAAGGGAGGTTCCTCCTCTTTGATTGACAACCGGCTCCCCACGCATACATGGTCAGGAGCCGGTAATTTTAGAGGTCCGCGGGACCAAAAAAGTTGGCTACCGCTGCACTAAAACAAAATGTATATTATAAAATGTATATTTATTTTTTATCAGCACATAAGTAACTCTAATTCCTTTCAGATTTGCCTAGAATACATTTTAAGGGATAACTATATAATCACATTTTTTGCTGTATTTATCTTTTTTTGACCTACTGATTCATTTGTTAAACCTCCTTGTAAAATTTAAATGTGCAAATATCCATTACATAAGAATTGTCAGGAATTTGCATGAGAACCCAAATACATTTTACCAAATATATTTTAACCAAATATGTTCATCTTGAGGACACAGTGTGCTGCCATGGTTGTAGGCGAGACTAGACTAAAACCACTCAACTCAGCATGACAGCTAAACAACTAGAATTCTTAGAAGGAGTGGCCTTCTTTGGCATCTGAAATACCTGTCTCAGATTGGGGTTCTTTCAAACACAGTATTTCTAATCCTTTGGTAAATCAGGGTGTTCTTTTATAGAAATACTAATTCATCACTCAAAATTAACATTTGACTCTGTCTCTTCCCAAATAATATGCTACTAGTCAAAAAAGCCAATAGGGTTTCTCTTGGACAGTTCTTCTGTAACCAATTTTCTAGTATATATTTTACCAATTCTGGACTGTGGGCATGGGACAGAAGCTCACAAAATCTTCATTAGGAGACATCGTATGTAACTGTATATGCACATGGGTTCAACCATATATGATTTGCTGTGTAGTTTATCACTCCCACAATTTAAGTTCATAATTTCATTAACTCCCTGAAAAAATATATAATTTTTTCTATGTGGCTATTACTTTATCTACTGTTAATATATCTAAAATACAGCTGTGAGGGTACAGTGGAAGATGGTGGTAAGCTGAATCAGGGGGACAGCCATTTGTCAGAGCCAAGGTGACGGCCATGTGACAGTTCCTAAACAGGGTCTGTGGGGCTGTCACCAACTGTACAATTTTGGCCAGTACAGGGACCGAGAAAAAAACATTTATGAGTATTTGGAGGGTCTGTGTCCTATAGATGCAACATGGAAGTAACATATTTAGAAACATGTATAGTATAGAATTTCTCCCTAGACAATTAGCAGTGAGACAGGTATTTTCATTGAAATATTGACCTTCACTTCGTCTACTGATAAATCTACAGTTTTACTCTTTTTTTCTCTGTGAAAACGGTCATTGGGAAAATTGAGTGGACCTCCGCAGTGGGGACAATCACAGCAATATAATACATAATAGAGGTTTTGTTCTATTCACGAGTGAGTTAACAATGAAAACTTGAAAATATTTCAAAAGATAAAAAATATTAAAATGAATAAATAATAGTTCACTCTCTGTAATACAGCACAATTTCACTTTTAATTTAAATCAGTAATAAAGATGTCCTAATAATGTGTGCAATATAATAAAAGAATTTACTGTCAGTTAATACATAATGTGCTCTGATCCTCAGCACACTGGTGTGGGGCCTTAAAATAAGTGCTTAATATAAAGCTGTGTTATGATAGTATAAATATGACTTTAACAGTTTCTATAAATAATTAACTATAGGCATAGATGTAGTCAAAGACACCTGTATGGTAATGTTGCTAAATGAGTGTCATGTAACTAAACAATAGCAGTAAGTATTTTAAGTCATGGTAATTCTCCTAAGAATAATACAGGCTTATTATTAAAAGTAATAAATTTAAGGTTTTTTGAGGACAGTAATAAAAACACAGCAAGAATTGTACAATATGCATTATTTATCAGTGCAGCTTCAGGCCCTAAGCTTTATTTTTTTTACATTTTTTAACATTATTCAGATAAAGCCATTTACTAACAGAACAGGGGGATGATCTTTAAAGTTCAGTTCATCCCATCAACTCTCTTTTTTCATTTTCAATTTATATTTACACGCTGAGCACTTCCATGTTGGACATACGCAGCTAAAATAGTACGTCTGATAAAAAATACCTGAATTGAAACTCCTTGCCGATAGCTATCTGAATATTGGAGGAATGCATTAGTTTTATATTAGACGACGAACACATAGGTCTTCAACACATATACAGTAATGTAAAATGTTTGTAGAAAGAAATATGGTTATAAGACATGCTTACAAGAGTGTTTTGGAGATGTAAGAAGCCACATAAATATAAATCACACACTCTCTAAAAGTAGTATATATATAAAACAGTTTATTTATAAGTTTAAAAATGTGGGCTCAGGCAGGGCTTTACTGCAGAAAGGGACAGGTAAGAACGTTCGCTTCAGCTGTTGGTTACCAGTTTACCCGATACATCCCAACTTCCCTAGCAGTTGCCAGCACTGAATGCAGTTCTGCACAATTGCGCAGGGGTTTATTGTATCAGCCAATCAAGTTGGCCAAAGAGAAGAGAATTAGGGAATGGGCACGGATGAGTGTAACAGGGTTTAGTTCCACTTTAATTCATGAATGTGGTTCAATGTAAAAAGTTTTTGCACATTTAAGAAAATTACCAGAATAGAATATATTTAAAAATTAAAGTGTTATTGCAGCGGGTCCCACCAGGGTGGAGCTGATTAAGGCATATCTGGGTTCCTCGGGACTTCCCTCCTTGTCTTCTGAGGCGGTGGAGTCCCTGGGGGCTCCGATCACGGCAGAGGAATTAGCCTCGGCGCTTGCTA